>NW_024081481.1:0-309168 GCF_003009895.1 Hyaena hyaena | reverse complement strand
ATTCAAGAGTCTCTCATGGTTTGCCTCTCTCCCTTTCCCCCACCATTTCCGCCCTTCTTCTCCCCCTTGTTCCTCCGTCAAGTTCCTCCTAATCCTCCTATACGTGCAAACATATGATATTTGTCCTTCTCTGCCTGACTTATTTCACTCAGCATAACACCCTCAAGGTCCATCCATGTTGCTACACATGGCCAGATTTCATTGTTTCTCATTGCCATGTAGTATTCCATGGTATAGATAAACCACATCTTCTTGATCCATTCGTCCGTTGATGGACACTTAGGCTCTTTCCATGTTTTGGCTATTGTTGAGAGTGCTGCTGTGAACATTGGGGTACATGTGCTTCTATGCACCAGCATTTCTATATCCCTTGGGTAAATTCCTAGCAGTGCTATTGCTGGGTCATAAGGGAGTTCTATTGTTAATTTTTTGAGGAACCTCCACACTGTTTTCCAGAGGGGCTGTGCCAGTTAAACATCCAATTCTTGAATTTAGTTCAGGTCATGATCTCACAATACTGAGATGGAGTCCCATGTTGGGCTGTATGCTGGGCATGGAGACTGCTTAAGATTCTCTCTCTTTCTCTCCTTCTGCCCCTCTCCCACTTTTGCATGAGTGCATACATCTGTTCTCTCTTCTCTTTCTCTCTCTCTAAAAAAAATAAATAATTCAAGTGTCAGAGTTCTGTATAGACAATGAAATGAAAATTATGATGATCCTGGTTTTTATAAGATTTTTTTAAATGTTTTATTTCTTTCAGAAAGAGAGAGAGAGAGAGAGAGAGAGAGAGAGCAGGGGAGGGCCAGAGAGAGAGGGAGATACAGAATCTGAAACAGGCTCCAGGCTCTGAGCTAGCTGTGAGCACAGAGCCTGACGCGGGGCTCGAACCCACGAACCGTGAGATCATGACCTGAGCTGAAGTCGGATGCTTAACTGTCGGAGCCACCCAGGTGCCCCATTTTTATAAGGTTTCTTATAAGAATATTATTTACATTTGAAACTCTGAGACAAGGACAAAAGTACAACTACACCAACACTGAATAAGTTTAGTAAGGATCTCACAACCAGAAATACGGGACAGAGAGGAGAAGAGAACTTGGAAATAACTAAAGTGCTTAGATTTCCTTTGAAAAGTAGTAATAGTGAAGTTCAATTTGAGTATTTCTTAGATTTGGAGAATCCAGATTTGTTTTTATAAGTTTGTTCTTGTCAATAAATAATTACCAGTGCAAAGTGCATGAAAACCACAATAGTCCTATAGTAAGAGATTACTAGAGGTTAGTGTCAAAATTAGTGAACTAAAGACAAAAACCATAGAAATTCAGTAAGGGGAGAACATTGTGGCTGAGAAAGAGGAAGGCAGTGGGTTAACCTGGTTTAGTGGTTTAATAGATTTAGTGAATTAACCTGGTCTTCAAATAGTAAGACCATTTTTTGAGCACGTTTGTTTGCCAGGCAGGGCAAGATCCAGGACTTGAGGGGCTTTACACAATTTAAGTGCCACTTCCTCCCTGGTAAGAAAAAGAATAAAACATTTGAAGAACAAATTTCAGACAAAAATAAATTACAAAATTTTAAAAACTGACAAATATTAGGAACATCCAAAATTAATTTTAAAAATTGTATTATTTTTGTTAATGTCTGATTCACCTCTATAATGCTTTTTTTCTACAAAGTGATTAGATATTTTTGCCTTTTACAGGACAGTTACTTTGTTACATTTTCTATAGAAAGAAGAGAAAAATGACTTCCAATTTTTCCTTAGCAACACTGTTCAGACTTAACTTCATTAGTTCAAGAAACTACATTTCAGCATGCAAATTCATTAATGATTTCTTACTGAAAATACTTTAAAATTGTTATCAAATTTGGAGAAAGCTCTATCTAGTTTATCTCAGATATGATCTATTTGATATAAATCTTTGTTATTCTATTTTTTTAATGTTTATTTCTTTATTTTGAGATAGAAAGAGAACAAGCTATGGAGGGGCAGAGAGAGAGGGAGAGAAAGAATCCCAAGCAGGCTCCATGCTGTCAGTGCAGAGTTCATTGTGTGGCTCAATCCTATGAACCTTGAGATAATGACCTGAACCAAAATCAAGATTCAGATTCTGAATAAACTGAGTCACCCAAGCACCCCAAGCCTTTGTTCTTTTACTTGAAGCCACCATTAAACAATTTGTGGTCAATGTCATTTTTTTAGTGGTCTTATATTTACTGGCTTTATATTATCTGTGTTTATGTCATTATTTCATGTTTAATCAAGAAATTTAAATGCTTTCTCAATGTATTTTTTTTTTAATCCACTCTCCTCATTAGAATGTTTCAGTAGAAACATTCCTAGAATACAGTCTCATGGGGAACAACTAAAAAATAAGTATCTAACATAGAAATAATTGTGAATAACATAAAAATATCCTGCTATACCTTGATCAAATAAATTCCAAACTAAAGGTCCTCTTAGGTTGCCTCTCAATGTCTGCCGACCCAAGAGAAATTGTAGAAAAACACAATGGTCTAACTTCATTAGGGTAAAATATATTATCTTCACAAGTTAAGTTTTATTTTATTTTACTTTGTTAATTTTTTTATGTCTTTATTTTGACAGAGGGCAAGCAGGGGAGGGGCAGAGAAAGAGGGAGACACAGAATCTGAAGCAGGCTCCAGGCTCTGAGCTGTCAGCACAGAGCCCCATGCGGGGCTCCATGCAGGGCTCAAACCCATGAACTATGATATCATGATCTGAGCCAAAATCAGATGTTTAACTGACTGAGCCACCCTGGCGCCCCACAAGTTAGGTGTTATATATTTAAGCACATTCCTATAGCCCCACCCAGGGCTTTGGAAGATGTTTATACAAAAGAGGGTCCAGAGTCCTGGAACTTAATTTTCATTAGCTTCATGGGCAATCCACTTATGTGGCCAAAAAAATATCGTCGGCATTTTCCACTATTATCTTAGCCATTTCAAACTGCTCCTCATTCATCAAAAGTTCATTTTTTTTTTGTAATATTTTTATTTATTTTTAGGAGAAAGAGAGAGAGACAGCGTGAGCAGGGGAGGGTCAGAGAGAGAGGGAGACACAGACTCTGAAATACGCTCCAGGCTCTGAGCTGGCAGTCAGCACAGAGCCCGACGCGGGGCTCCAACCCACGAACCACGAGATCATGACCCAAGCGTAAGTCTGACGCTTAACCAACTAAGCCACCCAGGCGCCCCCAAAAGTTCGTTTCTTAAACACACTTCTACTCTTTCCTCCTACTCTTGGTTCATTTTGCATTTCTCTTTCTCTCGCTCCCTACTCTAACACTGTAACATATACAAATGCACACTCTTCTCTGTCTCTTTATACACACACACATGCACACACACACACACACACACACACACACACACACACACTGGAAGGCAGTCCTTTTGTGTGGTTCACTCTTTCTCAGTCTTTGTATTTTAGCACAGATATCAGTTTCTCTAGGAGCATTACTTTATCTCTAAAATCCTAGCCAGGACTCCTCCTGAGTGCTGTCAGTGCACTGCACTTTCCCTACCAAACTCTTATTTGCTTACCTGAAAACTATACCAACTTTTCATTCCTATGAAGACAAAATCCTTCTATGTCCTGTTTATAGGTTATCATTCAGTATCCATTAGTCTTTGGATTAAAATAGTTAAATAAATATTTGCTGAATGAGTGAACAGATGAAAGAAAAGAATTATAGATGAAAATAGGTAAACTTTTTATTTAAGACACCTTATACAAGTCCTCAAAACTTTGATTATATGTAAAGAGAAACCGATAAATATAGAGTGATTGCATAAATTAAATCTATACAAGTTAAGAAAAATAAATGAATAATTGTGATATAGAGAAGGAAAACTTAGAATATAGCTCTATTGTATAAGATAAATCTTACTGGAAAATACAACAGGCTAAAGTAATTACCTTACCAAAATTCTTGAAGACAGACAGAGAGTCCATAAGGGAAACACAATTAGTCTCACATTTATTTAATGTGATAGATACTGGTTGCTAGATAACATTGACAGTGCTATCTATACAAAGCTTGTTATTCTCAGGTAATAGGGTACCATGGAAAAGGTAGCTAAATAGAGAGGTTGGAAATTAGCCCAACTAAATTTCTGTAGATTGGGATTAAATCATAGTAAAAAGAATATGGAATATGTAGTCAGGTCATAGGAATACACTAGCTCTAAAAAATAATTTTGATTTTCTTTTTCCTCCTTTTCACTTCATAATGTAAGAAGCAGCATTTTTCTGCTATCTCTGATATATAGCAGTAGTCTTAAGCTATATTTAATGGATTCTCCAAACTTGTTTGGATAGTTTTTGTGAAGTATTTGTCAGAAACTGATCATTCTGAATTCCTCGGCACTACAAAACATAACACCTGCTGTGAATACTTTCAGACATAGGTATTAATATTGATCAGAACCTCCTATAAAAAGTTACAATTTTAAAAGATTAATTTAAACATAAGGAATTATGTTTGTGCATAATTATTATATGAGAGTGTTATATAATTAATAATTAAACATTTAGTAGGTTCGTCACTGGACTTTGGTGAAAAAGCAGCTATAAGTTTAAAAAAATCACCAGTGGTCAAAGAAAAACATCTTAAAAACTAGAAAATGGTTGAAGATCAAAACTCAATAACAACAACAATACACCTGGCCTAAATTAAATTCACACTTTGTTAACACTGTGATTAAAGCTTTGTGGATGTGAGGGAACACTTAAGTGCAGCTGCCTCATATTTTTAATTCCAGAATTTGATATTGTGCTGTCTTAAAGATCAGGTAATAAGTTTACTATTCATTCTGCTACACTGTGTGAAATTATGTTGGCCTAGAGCTAGGTTGAAAAATCACAGACCTATGAATGTGACTATTATCTGGCTCTGTAAGTGCCTTTTTATTCATTCAAATCTGTGTGCTCGAATTTGAGTTCATATCACACTCATGAGAGGTTTTTTAATGAATGTGCTAACCTGAAGGGGTGAATGTTCAAAACACTGCAGAGGCAACATGTACCCAAAATGCAATAAACTAACAGATTTTGTATGTGCCTTGCCTAAGCAGGATTTTGAAAATTCACCCTGAAGGCTAGAATATTTTGTTTGTAAGAATCTCAGCTTTCACATGAACACCTGGGGATAAGAGAGCTGTGAGAAGCAAGTCTAATAGAAGTTAAACTCTATTGCAGGACTGCATTAAGTAGAAGAGCTATACAGAAGTTCTCTTCTTAGAGCTTTTACTCCATTGTGTGTCAAGAATATCAAGTATTCTACTATTTATCATCAATGTTTCGGGGACTCGGGAGTCCAGAGTATATCTTGTAAAGTACTACTTATGTAGGTTTATGAATATAGGTGACATTCTGTGCTAAGACATGAAAGACATAGCCCTACAAGTGAGTGACCTAGTCATTTCAAAGGTCCTAACCTAAATCTTAGATCTCCAAAATTTCAATAGTTCTTCATATTCAAAACTGACAAAACAGTATTTTTGGTAGACTTTTTGTGTGGACTGCAATGCTTTGTGATAATTTTGCTTGTCAAGACACCTCTAATGGCAGTATTTTATGTATCATAAGGAAAGTCAACGTAAGAGTTTCTGACAGGACCACACACTTTTTCGTGAGTCTTCACTGTTGTGGTTGCATAATGTTCATTGTCAGACCTGAATGCATATTAAGCAGTCTTGTAAGTAGCACATACCCTTCACACTCTGTACGTCTGTTGTCACTCATAAATAAACATGATTTATATTGGCATGCTGATGCTTGACAAGTTACATTAATTTGTACTAGAAAAATAAGAACCTAGCAGACTTTGAAACCCTAAAACCAATATGAAGGCTTTAATCACATTACCTTATTTGCTCCCAATGAGATAATTTTTATTTAGACTCATTTTTTCCTTCATTTGTTTTAGGAGAAATTTACTTTTTTATACTACCCTATCTGGATTCTATTAGGTTTAACTCATGAGTTGAGCTCTCAATTACCTTAGGTTCATATGATGTATTTCGATTTGAAAAGAAGAAAGATATCAATTTATCCTTTCTGAGAAGGATTTTGGGAAATATTAGTCACAGCAGTCACTGTTAATATTGTTTGTATAGAATCAAATGATTGCAAAAACACCAGTCTTGGATTTTTAGGTTGTGCAGTCTATAAAGTTTAGTACACTGACCCACTAAATAATATTGTTGACATAAAAATAAATGGTGGCAATCATAGATGTTGGAAAATTGATGAAAAACCGTGGTACATGTAAATATTGAAGAGTTTCTAAACTAATTTCATAATTATATAAATAGATAATGTCCTAAAACTTACTTTGAAGAGGTGTAACACGCAGAGATGATATTTCTGTCAAAGTACACCAAAGAGGTAACCTGTGATTTTCTGAGATGGTTTTGATACATTCTGCTAAATTAACTCCTTATCTTCTTAAGTTCTACGGTTCTCCAAGACATGGCTCTATGGATTATTTTAACAGCAAAACTAGTATTGTTGTTCTATAAACATTAGCACTGTTCACAAAATATTTCTGTGACAAGCTAGTTACCAGAGTCCCATGAAGTATAATGAGCACAAGGAAGTGTTATAAGCAGAAGTGGTATGTCATTTCCTGTTTGGTTTGAGACCATCTAAAGCATTCTCTTTTCCCTCCAGGACTGTATAACATTCAAAATAGTTGTTGCTCTGTCTTCCTGGATCATTTAGTGACTATGCTGAACAAAGCTTTTCTCTCTACCATGATAGACACAAAACATGTGCAAAATATAAAACTTGATTATTTTCAGCCACTTAGAATGATATACTGCAGAGTAATTTATTTAGCACATTCTGATAGAGATAGGCTGTATCCAGTTTAAATTTCAGTAACCCACTCTTGGTCACACTGCTTGGAAGAGGAAACAATTTGCATATAAGATTTTTGATAAATAAACTGATATTACCACAAACATTTATTCTTATTTGTTCCCATGTGGACATTTTGCTTGTCTTTTTCTATTTCATTCTTCTTTATTTTGCCTCCTGAAAATGCTTTAAGACGTTTAGGAAGCTGGGCAGCCCTTAGGCCTCCTCAGTGTTTCACACTCAAAGACAAATGACCTTCATTTTATGACTGAGACATATTCTTTCTTCCCATACCTCTCAATTCTTATGCATTCTTAGATGTAGAAGAGAAAGATAAATAGGATGTTTTTATGTTTTATTTGTTTGTTTGGTATTATAGCAAATATTATTTACCTACTTCTATAGAATAATATTTATATTTGTAAGGTAATTTGAGTTTCAGATTTGAAAAAACATTTTAAAATAGAAATAAATATATGAAATATAGAAAGTCCATGTCAAACCATTATCTCCAGGTTATTATTTATTTTTAATGTGGAGTGGCTAAAATATCTGTTGGCAAGAAAAGAATAACCACAAAATTTTTAAGATATTTTATTGTAGCATGGGTTAGTACAAAGGTTTTGGAAGAAATCATTAGGCTAAGTCCCTGATATGCAACTCTCTCAGTATGTGATACTGCACCAGTTAATTAATGTATATGAATTATTGTTGCTTTCTCTTTAAAATACAGAAAAAAATGACATCAATACTACTAAGTCATATGACAGTTACAATTATGATCATGTATATAAAGATATTATACATACACCAAATAATTTACATATGCAAATATTGTATTTTATCACTTTGTTAATAACTTTTTCTAGCTTTCCCTCAATCTATTCACTTTCCCCACTCCAATCAATGGAAAAATATAAGTAAAATATGATGGGTAATGTTACCAGTAAGTTAAGCTCTAGTGGGTGTTATTGCAATAGTTCATATTCATCATTGCTATGGTTGAAAATGTGCATTTAGTTGTGGTTGTTTAGTTCACATCAAAACAAAATCTCATCTGTATGACAGAAACTCTGTTGTGTTGGGCTTTGAACATAATCTAAGGCACTCAAGACAGTAGCAGAATTAGGCAATTGGAGAAATCAGAGTAAGAAAGGCATTTTTCATGCTTATTTGCTTCAAAGGATGCTCTGATTTTGTTAATTGCCTCAAAGAGGGCTTCGATTTGCTATTTTCTGCAAACAGTATTCTAATCTAGTTTATCCTCTGAGTTGCAGCTGTGTTCAAGTATCCTAATAGATTTGGTGCATGCTGAACTATTCTTCTGCAATTAATTCACTTGGTTCTTCACATGAAATGATTTACACCTATTTAGAACTAAATTGGAAGCCATTCCACTCTTGCTTATGAAGTCATTAAGACAGCTTTTAGATGACACTAATTTGCACTTAGTACCTTTCATCTAAGGATCTCAAAGCATCTATGAAAGTACATTACTTAATGGGTGAAAATAGAAGAATTGAACACTGTACTCAGGAATGATGTACAAGGCAGGAAATAAAATAAAAATTGATCCTTCTGTTTGAGTATAAAATACTAATAGTGCTTATTATTTTTATGTACCAATTTCTCATTTTCTCTCCCTGTCTACCTAGGATGTGGGACTCCGTCTTTAACCACATATCTGGTGACTATTCTCATACTTACAAGCACACATTGTCTGATTCTTTTACCTTATGTTGTATCTTCTCCATTATTACTTTCTGTCTTTTATCAACTTAATACTATAATTAGCTTACTCTGAAAAATATTGAAACATGTGGTTTTGCTTTCTTTGCAATGGGTTGAAGCTGCCAGGCCTACTATTTATGAGTTTTAGCCCCCTAGAGGTCCAAGTGTCTTCAATTAAAAGAAAACTTGGGTTGTCATTCAGTATTACAATGAATATTCTGCATACTGATTGCCCAAGAAACTATGGTTTCCACAGAAAAATTTCTTTTCTACATAAAATATGCTTTATTAACTCAACAAAGACAAGTATGAATAAATTGGTATGTTTTAAAAATGACAATCTAGTAGATAGCATCTTATTATAATGAGTTTTAAGAAAAATAAATCCTAGGCACAGTTTGTCATCCTCTTCTCTACTGCATTTATTTTCTTTAATTGTACTGGAAAGAGAGTCTCTGATTAATATAAAAAATCTTCTTAAACTAAAACCCATAACTTGGTTACAGAATAATCCTGCTTCTCTCTGTAAAAGCAGATTTCTGGTTGTTCCGAGTCTTTGGAATTTAACTAATTCATGCTGTCAATAATAACAGTGGAAGTTGATAATGTCAACTGATTTCAACAGGGCTGCTGCAGATCAGTAAAAAGTCTTCCTATGAAATAAAAAAGGATCAGACCACTGCTAGGGATTACAGTGTGGTGAACAAAAGTGGGCTGGATTTAAGTCCCAACCTTGCTCTTCTAGCCAGGCACCCCTGTGCAGTGAACAATTTGAACAGTTTTATGTTGACATCCTGTTTTTAGATTCTAGACACTTATAAACATTTATATTCAGAGAATACAGTTTAACTACTAGAATCACTAAGAACCAAGATTTTAATATAGGACACACCCAAACACCTGTGCTAACCAGTACCATTCTTAGAAAATAACTTTTTCTTTATTTTTATTTTTTTAAAATAATCTCTACACCCAATGTAGGGCTCAAACTCACAACCCCAAGATCGAGAGTTGTATGCTCTACTGACTGAGCTAGCCTGGCACTCCTAGAGAATAACTATCTATAAATATTGTCCTCAAATATTCTAAGGCACAAAAAAAAAGATGAAAAGGCTCAATAAAATTAGATCACTCTATATTACTTTAACGAACCTGTCCTGACCCAGAAGTGTTGCCCACCAAGTAAAAATAGTCATACTATTAAATAAGATAGCTTTCTTGCTTAGAGTTAATCTCTCCTCTACTTGGCTTCCATACTGTTTCTTTCCTGAAGTTAGCTACTACCTATGATACTCTTTTTTCTTAGGTTAATGAACATAACAAGAAGCTCTGGGTTCTTTTAAGGGACATCCTTAAGCATGTTTTAAACATAGCAACGCTAAAAAATAAACATATATATATATATATATATAATACAGGGGATTTTCTTTTTGCAAGTCCAGTATAGTTCTATAGTGTTATAATTCTATAATTTTAAGCTAACAATACAAGAAACATTAATATGTTCATCATCTAGTATTCAGTGAATGACAAAGATTAAAAGGTATTTCACAAGATGGAGCACAGGCCACAGTGGTTAAGGAAGATCTTAGGAGAAAGTAGGACTTTAATTAGACCTTAAGGTGTATTTCTGTACAGCTTTTTACTTTTTATATTTTGTAAAGATAACCATCCATTCATAGCTAGGAATCTGAGGATCTTATATGTATCTGAAAATTATCTAGATAGAAACAAGGAGTGTATTCTAGTTGTGAGGATTTGAACTGCCTGAGCATAAGTAATACACAAGGGAATGGAAAAAAAAAGGTATTATAGGTCATGATTCCATATTAGAGCATTGGGGCTTATCATGTAATCAATGGAGGATAAAGTATTTCTTTTAAACTAAACAAACTCTAAAGTAATAAGGATGAGTGATTAAAGGAGATAAATCAGACTTTGGCTTTAGAACACCCATGCTACCTGCATTTCAGAGGCCAGGCTAGAATCTCAGAAAAGAGCCAGAGAAAGTGTATCCTAAAGGAAGATTCTTACAATAGTCCAGAGAAGAGATGAGGATCTATAGCAGTAATAATGAAGTTGGAAATAGAATATAAGACTCTAGTATGGTTGTGCAGGTTGAAGAGTAGAAGATGAAGGTAGCAAGTGATAAAACAATCAAAAAGTTTTCAAAACAATGGTAGCATGGCAGAAAAAGACAAACAAAAAGATTCTGAGATTAAGCAAGAGAGGCAGCTCTACCTGGAGAAAAATTCAATGATGAACCAGAAATAACTACCTTCAAAGGAAAAGGAATTAACTACAATAACCAATAGTGACCAAATATTAATTTGATAGGGCTTCCAGAACCAGGTACCATGAGCTGGGTGGCTTAACCAATAGAAATTAACTTTCTCACAGTTCTGGAGGGTAGAATTTAGAAATCAAGATGTCAGCAGGTTTGATTTCTTCTGGCACCTCTTTCTTTGGCTTGTAGATAGTATCTTATCTGTCTTCCTGTGGTCTTTCTTCTAGGTTTATGTCTATCCTAATAATCTCCTCTTATAAGAACACCAGTCACAGAGGATTAGGGTGCACCCTATTGACTTCATTTCGTCTTAATTACCTCTTTAAATATATTAATTTCAAAACACAGTCACATTCTGAGGAACTGGGCAGGGATGGGGGTTTGGGTTAGGGCTTCAACATACAATGGAGGGACACAATTCATTATTAATGACCAAGAAAGTATACTAGACAAAAGAGTGGAATTAACTGCCTGTTGTTTTAGTTTAACATTTATGCTTTTACAACAATAAACATTATCTTTTAAGAAGAAAACAATAAAAAATATTTTGGGTTTATTTGCCACCTAATGTGAGTCCATACCCAATGTGAACATTCTGTTGAGCTGACCCAACACAAAGGACTGACTCCTTAGTCCTTGATGGAGATGGTGATACATGTTTTACATTATTTAAGGATTACAAAACAAAATATGCCATGGCCTTTCATGGCCTGAACTTTATTTAGAATTCATGTAGTAATGTCAGGGTAATAATTTACTGTTTTTGGTTTTCCTAACTCGAATTCAATGACTTCAAAATCATCATAATTTATGCAGTAATTTCAAACACTAGAAAAAAGTCTATTCTTACTATTTATTTTTGTTTGGTAGGTTGAGGGTGGAGAAATACCCTGAATGATTTCAAATCAATAAATAATCTCAAATAAATTCTGGCCAATTTCAGTATACTATGTATTCTTCAGCTTAAAAATAAAAAGAACATATAAATTTAAATTTGTTTCCCTCATGAAATTGTTCAGCCAAGATTATTCATTTCTGGACACAATGCTTTCATTATCCTTCCTACCAATGACTCTTCCACTTTGGCATAAATAAGAATCCCCTTATTCTCATAAATAAGAAGGCTTGTTAAATTACAGATTGTTGGATCCTACCCTGAGTGTCTTATAAATAGTCTGAGGTGGAGCCTGAGAATTTGCCTTTTTAACAAGTTCTCCGTAATGATGATATTGCATGGTCCAGGGAGTACTCAGGAAACCTCTGCCCTAATACTTATAAATGTAACATCAGATTATCCCATTTTACTTTGAAAAAGTATTTTCCATTATGAAAATGTATAGTTTTATATATTTAAATAAATTTATTTAAGTCACTATTATGAATGATTAAAATTTTCTGAACAATTATAAAATGCATGGTATCTTAGAAGATATGAAATTATTTGTAGTATCATCACCAAGAACAAATTCTCGTGATTAATAACTCTAAGAAGTCAGTGTGTACTTAAAAATATTGTTGCTTGACCATGTGCTACCTTGGTCTTAGCCATGTTAGTGTGAAGACAATAGAAATGAATAAAGATCAATATCATATCTATCAGTGAATTCTTCAAGAAACATATCTGGGTCAATAAATATCACTATTACTATATAGCAGTGTATGAGATTGAGAACATAGCACAGAAACATTAAAACATCAGTAGGTATTACACAAGCACATCCTAACTATTAGCCATCAAGTAAATTATAAAAACATGTAAAGGATATTGAGTGGCAAGAGGTGCCTTTTTTCTTGTTGTCCTAGAATTAAAACTGATGACCAAAGCCCCTTCCCACAGTCATTCAGTAATATAAAAAGAATACTAAAAGGAACAAGGTTGGCAGCCTTTAAGAAGTTCAGTATCTAAGAAAAGAGAATTGCTTTTAAAGACTAAGGGTGCCTTCAGGAAGACAAGACCTACCAGCAAGTTGGCTGCAGCCCAGCTATTATTAGCGAGGCCAATCAACCACAGAAAACATTTATGGAAATGTAAACTTTCCTGATGGCCCTTATGCTGACACTATAGATGGGGAGATAATTAAATACACAATGATAATTACACAACAAATCTCTTTGTTCAAGAGTTTATTAAAATCTCTAAACATGTAGTGTTCTAGCCTATCATGAGTTATAAAGGATTTCTTTGTTCTCTATGAAAAAATATCTTAACATAACTTTTTTGCTCTTTACTAAAGCATTTCACAAAAATCTTAGAAATGCCAAGCTTTAACATGGCATTCACAAGATTTCTTGGGCTATATAATTTTTCCCCCTATCTTTAGATGGAGTATTGAGTAAAATTTCAGATTTTTTAACTGAAAATCTTTTATTTAAAGACAAAGTGTAAAAGGACTAAAAATCTCATTTCTGAGGACCCAATTTAGAAACATTAAACAGACTAATGTAAATCTCAGTAAAAAGTTATCTCTAACAGTTGCTTCAGAAATTGAAGCCTTCATGTAAGCTCTATAAGAATATGCCTTTTCATTGCAGCCAAACATGGTAACTTTAGTATGACTAGTCTTGAAATATTGCAAGATCATCAAGATAGCTAATAATATAAAGTCACTTTCCTTTCCAGTAATATTTTTAGAAGTATATATTTTTAACTTTAAACCTTAGGATTTTATAATGGAGAGATGAAGTACATTCAAAACTCCCTAGGTATCAAGGTGGAAAACTTTAATGATATGTTTTCATAATAAAAAAATGACTATTGAATAGAGAATCTTATAATCTTCCACCTTTTATTGATATCCTTCTTAATAAACCATTCTTATTGTTCATGTTTCAAAGAAGAATGGCTGCATTTTAAAGTGCTTTTTGTACCAACTTCCTAGGGTTGAAAAATTATTTTAACCAATTTAAAAGCATATTTCTAGAGATAAAAATGGTGATGTTTCCAATTACTTACCCAAATGAATCCTTTAAGAATATATGTAGGCTAGTGTTGGGCAAGAAAAGATTTCTTGTTGATTTTTTTCATTTGTTGTTCTCTGTTCAAATCTAAGACAACCTTTGGTTCCAGATGAATATTCTTTTTGAAAAGTTTTTTTTTTAAAAATTCTTTTGAAATGAGCTCCAAGCATTTTGATACAGATAGAAAAACCTTACAGTTTCAATGAAGCTTTTCAAAGTACACTTTTACCCTCTGGTAAAATATTATTTTTGTAGCTTCCTACCAAGATAACCTACTGCCTTCAATTCTGACTGTATGCATAAATATTTTTCTTCTTCCCACTTTGGACAAAGGCTCTATGCTTAGGGCTGCTAGTATTTCCCTTAAGACCTCACATCTTCTTGCCACAATAAAAAATAGTGTGGGAAGGTTAATATTTTTTTAATTACTAATATTGATGAATGTTTAGATTAGAGTTTCAGCCTGAAATTAAGCTTCTTGGGATTCCATGAGAATGACAAGAAACATATCCAGTAATTATAATAATATTCCAAATAGCAAACGATGGGTGGTACTCATATACATAAAGAATTTATGTTATGGACCCAACTAGTCCTGGAATCTCACTCACACTTTTTACCTGTAAAGGATATTCAAGAGAATTCTGTTCCATTACAATCTTTCCTACAATGTAGCATGTTTCCTTCAAGCTTGAAGGAAATTGCTCTTCTAAAGATTATGTAGATAACAGGATCCCCAAATATGCAGATGTTTTATGAGAGGCTTTTATTTGGGACAATAGGGTCTGATGCAGAAAGAATCAGAAAAATAAGAAGATGAAAATAATAGAGAAGGAGGATGATGGGAAGAGGAAACTATCAGTTTCACAGCAAATTCAGCTTTTAATAAGAATACCGTTGATAGTTTTCTTCCATTGTAATGCTGATGACATCACCAAGCCTTCTGGCGTTTGCATGCAAGTTCCCTACAGTCTTAAGTCTTAGTCTAAAATAAATCAAAACTGTTAATTGTTTGGCAAGGTTCACCTCAATTAGGCCTTTGCACAGATTTCTACATTTACATTTTCCTAACTTGCTAATATGCATGTGTATTTTAAGATACACCAACTATTTAAGTATAAAGCTATAAATAAACCATTTTAAACACATTTTCTGCAAGGTGCCTATGTTTGCTCTATTTATTTTCATTTGATTATCAACTATTAACTTTGGAAGAATATGTTTTTTATTATGAAATATATGTGGGAAAGGCTGGTGTAAATGTTTCTTGACTATAATGAGTATTATGTGACGTTCCTTTATTAAAACGTGGCAGACGACAAGTGAGTTTCCAAATGAATTACATTAGTACTAATATGTTCGTTTTGAAAGTCTTTCTTTTTCCCCCAACTGCTTTTCGCTTGTGGTTTTAAGGGTATGCACTTAATCTTGCTATTTCAGCTATATCTGCGTAGTGTAGAAAGCAGCCAGTTCTTAGAATGGCTGATAAACTAGTTGACCTCTGTAATCTACATTTTAGAGAAATGCATTTCAGCTGCAGATGTTTCCAAAGGTAGAAAATCTGTGAAGAAAATTAATCTGTAACTGACAGATGTTTTCCTATTAACACAGCTTGGGAATATTCTCTTCCAACCATGTTGCCTTCCTGTGGAATTCAAGAGCACTGTTATCTCACTTTCCTAGACTCTTGGATCCTAAAACATGGTACCAAGATGGACTGTCATCGAAATAAACAGATGCAAACCTTGCTTTGTAGTTAGAGGGTGCAATTTAAATCTGTTGACTTTTACATTTTCTCCTTTCCGTTTAATTCAGTTAGTTGTATAACTGCTGATAAAATTTTCCTAAGTCCTCTGACAGGCACAGTTAGTTGCTTATATCAAAACTCAGAGTCAGTATAAACCTTGGCAGAAGATTTCATTCTATTTGGGTATTTTATAGCATCTTAGGGAATTATTTTTCTCCTAAGGGTTTTATTATTAATGGGAACTGCCCACGTGCTTTGAGGGAAGAATGGACTTCCTCAATTAGAAGACCTTTCAAGAGAGTTAACAGAGAATTTATTTTTTCATTTAGAGAAGACAATGTTTCCCATAAGAACACTGAATCTTTCATGGCTGACTTTCTTGCAAACACAATGTGTAAAATTTTTAGTTCCTTAAAAATTAAAGAGACACTGAAATTTAATAAGGCTTAAAAGGGACTATCTTTAGTATCCCTGCTTTCTTATCCCCCTGACAACAGGTTATCAGCTCCACATACTAACCAAAAAAAAACAAAAAAAAAAAAACAAAACAAAAAAAACAAAACCAAAACAAAACAAAAAACAACAAAACATCTTCAGGACATTAAACACACACACACAATCAAACCAAACCAAACCAAACCAACCAAAGTAACTGAAACACATGGTGAGCTCATCTTCAGTTTCAGTGTTTTTCAACCTAGGTCTGGAGGAAGGTACAGGTACTTTTTGCTAGCAATCATTAACTATGTGATTATGGATAATTTTCTTGCCTTCTGAGGTTCTGTTATTTCATTTGTGGCCGTATTACCAATTTTGTTGGGTTATAATTATTGGAGAAAATTTGTGCAAAATACCTAGCATACATAATAGTAAGTAAATGATACTTTGTAAACAGTTGTTAAATGCTCCAATGCTTACTACTGTTTAATTAAATTCAATATATGTGAACTCAAAGAGTATAATTTCAGATTTGTTGTTGCTTGGCCTTGGAATGTTGGACTTTCTGAGCCAGTTTCTTCTATGTATAAAGCATTACTTCAGCAAATGTAAATCACATACATTAAGTCACCTCATCAATACCACTACTGTCGGATTTATTCATTATAAAAGTATATGCCTTCAATTATATTCCTATCAGAACATAAAACACACCTTGATTTTATGTTATACATTATATGTAATAATAAAAATAATTGCCATAACTCTAGATTAAAATACTTGATTCATTATTGAATCATTGCATACATTAAATTTCTACTGTTGTTTGATATGCTATCATGTTGGCTAATTTTGGAATTTTTGTTAAATAATCAGAAAAATCAAAGTGGTGATCTTGTTGTTCAACTAAAAATTGTATCGCAGACCATCCAACATGGGAATCTTGAAGAAGAGATATAAT
The DNA here is from genome assembly GCF_003009895.1 of Hyaena hyaena. NCBI lineage: Eukaryota > Metazoa > Chordata > Mammalia > Carnivora > Hyaenidae > Hyaena > Hyaena hyaena. The sequence continues at coordinate 292,157 of NW_024081481.1, read as the reverse complement.
TTGTCTACCACAGTGATGATTACAGGCTATTGCACCAAAATATACTTTTCAGTGAAACACAGGAAGTATTTTTCCTAAAGTTAAAATTGACTCAACATAACACAAATTGTTTTCTATTATTGTTAGAAACAACATCAAATATTTAATAAGATAAAGGTTTGAAAAAGTAAATAGAAGAGTTAACAACAGCTAATTAACACGGTTTTCTTTACTCTCTTAGATATGACTTTTTGTGTCCTTAACCATAATGCTATTCTGTCTTTATGCTTTACTCAAATCAATGAAAATCAAAGGTCTCAATTTCTCCATAGGATCTTTTAAAGTCTACTGGAAGTAATTCTAGTTATCCCTTCCTTATTCTATATCTTTCCTAACACTATCTTTAATTGACTATTCTTTTTTAATAAAGAATTTTATTTTATTTTACTTTTTATAGTTTATTTTTGAAACAGAAAGAGACAGAGCATGAGCGGGGGTGAGGGGAGGGAAGGGGGCAAAGAGAGAAAGAGAGGGAGACACAGAATCCAAAATAGGCTCTAGGCTCTGAGCTGGCAGCACAGAACCCAATGCAAGGATCTAACCCACAAACTGTGAGATCATGACCTGAGCTGAGGCTGGAGGCTTAACCAACTGAGCCACCCAGGTGCCCCTTTAATTATTATTCTTTCCTTCACCCTGGTTTATGAGTACTTTATATATAGCTTTTCATTATGTTGGGTTTCTTATAAGAGTGGTATTTCCCTCATTTCTTGGGAGAAGGGAGTATGAAAATTGTTCAAAGAATTGCCAGTTATTCTGCAAGTCATATATTTTTCATTGTAACTAGACCACGCCCACACATACAGACTCACCCAGTCTAAATTCATACTGTAATTGAGTACTGTATATGTGAAACATTCAAATTTTAGTGCATTTGATCAATGAATCTATAAAACACTTGTTTTCTATTTGATAATTTGATTATTCAGTAAGTGGATCAACAAAACCAAATCAATAAATTAGTAAAATCATAGAATCTAAAAGATGTTTAAAAATTCATCTAGAGGGGCGCCTGGGTGGCTCAGTTGGTTAAGCGTCCGACTTCAGCTCAGGTCATGATCTCACGGTTTGTGGGTTCGAGTCCCGTGTCAGGCTGTGTGCTGACAGCTAGCTCAGAGCCTGGAGCCTGCTTCAGGTTCTGTATCTCCCTCTCTCTCTGACCCTCCTCTGCTCACACTCTCTCTCTCAGAAATAAATAAAACATTAAAAAATTTTTAAAAAATCATCTAGAGTATAATCAAATTTCATGCCCCGTCTCCAATAAAAGCATTGAGTTTCTTATTCTATATCTGTGGGATGCAAAAACCTGTAGTTGGCATGTGGGAAATTGCAAACTAGACGACACAATCCCTCACCACTTTTATGAAACAAGTATATAGAAGAAAATTATTTTTTTTAATTTTTTATTTATTTCTAGGAGAGAGAGAGAGAGAGCGAGAGAGAGAGAGAGCGTGAGCAGGGGAGGGTCAGAGAGAGAGGGAGTCACAGACTCTGAAACAGGCTCCAGGCTCTGAGCTGGCAGTCAGCACAGAGCCCGACGCGGGGCTCGTACCCACGAACCGCGAGATCATGACCTAAGCGAAAGTCGGACGCTTAACCCACTAAGCCACCCAGGCGCCCCAAAAGAAAATTATTTTTAAAAGAACTATTTAGTGACTGTTCAGAATAAACCTGGTAGACCTGTCAATGAATCAAAGCAGTTGCCTGGATGTTGGTTAAAATTCACATGGAAAATAGCTGGGCTTGTCCTTCATCTTATTTCTTCTTATAAATATTTTCCTCTATATATTTGAGCTAGGAATGTGAAAGAATCTAAAACAATTTACTGAGGGTCCCACTTTTATAAGCTAAGGTCAGTGTCAAGTGCTTTCTTAATCTTGTTCATAAAACTCAAAATGGCTTTTGAATCCCTCTGTTGTGGCCAAAATGGAGTTAAACTGTTGGAGGGGTGAGTTTGTCTTAGCACCGATACTGGTAATTTTAGTCTAACATCTCCCCACCTGGGTGATTCTAAGGATGTCACAGAGTAATGAACACAATAAACAATTAGAATCATCCAAGAAACAGGCCTCAAACAGTCTGTGGCATCTGTTTGTCCCTAGCTATAAAGCTAATAAGAGCGAGAACTCTCCACGGTACCTTCCTTTTCAGTTTCAAGTCTAATTATAATTTCTGCATTTCAAACTGGTGCAAGTACGTATGGCTAGGGAGAAGGCTTACAATATTTTATAGTAGAACAAATTAAGAAACCCTGTATAAGTGGGCAATATGCCAGCTTTCAATTCTCCCAGAAGACCTGACTCACATAGCAATGTTTCTTGTAAGATTACTACTTGTTTAGATTTTTTTTAAAGATTTTTTATTAGAAGGAAAATTTTTCACATTAGCCCTTTTTAAAACTTCTGTAGTAAAGCACAAAATTAGCAATGAACTCTAAATGAGAGGATATGGATGAAGAGAAAACACATGAAGTTTATACACTGAAGCTGAAATATGCAATAAAATTTCCAAACTTCCTAGAAAATGGTTCACAGGCCATTAATTAATCACAATGAACATGATTTTTAATCTGCATAGAAACACTAGAGAATAGGGAAGTACTTAATATTGTAGGGAATCATTTTTCCTTGATTATATACATTAGCACTATTATGACTTACTCAAATATCTAGTAAAGTACTATGTTTCTCTTTAAACTTTGATCTGTTCTATATCTACCTGGATATTTTTCCTAACAAAATATATTGGACTATATTATAGTCAACATAAGCAAAGTATGTTTTTACATAAATATCTTTGTAGTATAAAATGAGTAAGATATAAACACTTTATTTATTTGTTATAAACATACTTTTTTTTTAATGTTTTATTTATTTCTAGGAGAGAGAGAGAGACAGCATGAGCAGAGGAGGGTCAGAGAGAGAGGGAGTCACAGACTCTGAAACAGGCTCCAGGCTCTGAGCCGGCAGCCAGCACAGAGCCCGACGCGGGGCTCGAACCCACAAACCGCGAGATCATGACCTATGCGAAAGTCTGACACCCAACCGACTAAGCCACCCAGGCGCCCCATAAACATACTTTTAGTAAGCATAGATTTAGTTGAAAAGACTTATACTTAAAATGCTAACTAAATCTCATCATGAAATTTCTATATAAAAAGACAGTGTTTCACATATGTGCTTCTGAGAAAAGACCATCAACTATTAGCAGTCCTTATGAGAAACCTGATCTGTAATGTTTGCAGGGTTCCAAAGGAGTTGCTAATTATACACAAAGGAACACAAGGTATTGAAAACCTTAGCAAAGGGCTTAGACTAGACTAGGGAAGGTTCTTGAAGTCAAATCCTACTAAACGTATTCTGTTGAGAATTACGATTATTAGTTATGCCCTAATAAGGATAGTAAGTGAAGATGTTAGTTACCTTAGCAGTGATAATCTGAGAGCAATAAGACCTAAAATTTACATTGCATTTTTCTTCCATGGTACTAACCTGGTGATTCCATGAGAACAGTTACTGTATATTATATTACCTGTCTTCGTGGCCACAAATTATACTACAATGGCATGTGAAAAGTATATGCTTAGTCAAGCTTATGGGGGTGGGGAATGAAGGAGGAAAGGAAAGATGGATGCTAAAATTGGGGTGGGGCAGATAAATGAGTCCTTCGTTCTTCAGGTTAAGTTATTTATTTTGGGCAGAAGACTCATCTTCACTTTTTAACCTCAGTCAGCTTCTGAAATGGTAATAGAGGTTATATAAGGTACTCTACATCTTTATTATTTAAGTTTATTTATTTATTTTGAGAAATACAGGGAGAGCATGAGTGGAGGAGAAACAGAGAAAAGAAAAGAGAGAATCCCAAGCAGGCTCTGTGCTGTCAGGACACAGCCTTACATGGGGCTCATTCTCAGAATGAGATCAAGACCTGAGCCAAAATCAGGAGTCAGATGCTTAACCGAATGAGCCACCCAGGAGCCCCTATACCTTCTATATCATTCCAGCTCCTCTCCAATTTGCCTGAAACAGAGAGCAAGATCTTCAGTGAAGATAAATCACATATAACACTACTTGAGAGCTATTTGTTACATTTATATTTTTATATTTGCTGTGTTTACTAGTTTTCTGAAACAGAGAAGAGAGAGATAGTAACAAGTGAGGAAAGGAGTATTTCCTAATTGGGTTTTCTTTTCATCAATTAATTGTAAGACTTCTTCATATATTTTAAATACTAGTGCCTTATCTGATAAATGATTTACACATTTCTCCCATTTGTGGTTGTTTTACTTTCTTTATGGGATCCTTTGAAACTTATTTTTTTTAAATTTTGATTAAGTAGAAATTATCTATTTCCCCTTGATGCTTGTGCTGTTGTTCATATACAAGAAACCACTGTGTAACCTACAGTCCTGAAAACTCCTATGTTTTCTTGTATGATGAGTTTTATAGTTGGAGCTCTGACCTTCAACTTTTTAAGTAATTTTAAGTTAATTGTTTTTGGATATAACCTGAGGTAGGGGGTTCAACTTCATTCTTTTGTAAGTGGATACCCATATCCAGTTGGTGCATGCTGTTTGTTAAAAAGGCTATTGTTTCCCCCACTGAACTGTCTTGCCATCCTTGTGAAAAATCAATTGGCCATAAAAATAAAGGGTTATTTCTGTATTCTCAATTTAGATTGTCTCCATATTTGAAATGAGGAAATGCAGGCATGAAGAGATTAAATAGCCAAAGATAACAATCTAGTAAACTGGGATTCGAAGTTGGTTGGACTGACTAAAAATGCTGCAACCTTAAGTACTGTGTTCTGATGCGATATTACAGTTATAATCTGTACTGATCCACACTGAACTGACTCTCTTCTTAATTTTCCAATTGATAAACTAATTGCTGAGTGTTTTTCTTTGTTCATATTTAAAGTAGACATCTCTCTATATATTCTATAACTTAAAGTATTATGCCCCTGTTTTCCATTTCAAAAACATGTATAAATGCAAAAATATCAGATTCATGAGTAGCTGGTGAGTACTCAACTCAATATAACACAAAAGCCAGATAAGTAGGACAAGAAGGTGATGTTCTATATTGGATTTAACATCAAAAGGACAGCTCTCAGATCCCAGCTGTGCAGCTAGTTAGTTACTCATCCCTTGATAAATCCTGCAACTGCTTTGTTGTAACCTTTTTCACCTGCAAAAAAAGAAGTTTGAAATACTCGTCTAAAATATCTAAAATCCCTTCTATATTTATAACCCTAGTTTAAGAGGTGTTCTTCAGGACTAGTAACAAATAAAGCTTATACATTTATATTTGATGGGCTGGCCCAGTGGGCAGAGAATGCAGATCTCGATCTCGAGGTTGTAAGTTTGAGCTCCACATTGAGTATAGAGATTACTTAAAAATAAAATCTTTCCATAATTTGGCTATTGTTGAAAGTGCTGCTATAAACATTGGGGTACACCTGCCCCTATGCATTGGCACTCCTGTAACCTTTAGATAAATTCCTAGTAGTGTTATTACTGGGTGATAGGGTAGTCCTATTTTTAAAATTTTGAGGAACCTCCACACTGTTTTCCAGTGTAGCTGCACAGAGCCTAAATGTCCATAGACTGATGAACGGATAAAGAAGATGTGGTTTATATATACAGTGGAATATTACTTGGCAATGAGAAAGAATGAAATCATGCCATTTGCAACAACATGGATGGAACTGTAAGGTATTATGTTGAGTGAAATAAGTCAGTCAGAGAAGGACATATATCATATGTTTTCACTTGTATGTGGATCTTGAGAAACTTAACAGAAGACCATGGGGGAAAGGAAGGAAGGGGGAAATATTTATAAACAGAGAGGGAGGAAGGCAAACCAAAAGAGACCTATAAATACAGAGAACAAACTGAGGGTGGATAAGAGGGTGGGGGAAAGGGGAAAATGGGTGATGGGCATTGAGAAGGGTACTTGTTGGGATGAGCACTGGGTGTTGTATGTAAGCCAATCAGACAATAAATTATATTCATAAAATAATAAATAAATAATATAAAAATCAAATTGTTTTAGGGGTGCCTGGGTGGCTCAGCTGGTTGAGCATCTGACTTCAGCTCAGGCCATGATCTCATGCTTCATGGGTTGGAACCCTCTATTGGGCTCTGTGCTGACAACTCAGAGCCTTGAGCCTGCCTCCAACTCTGTTTCCCTCTCTCTGCCCCTCCCCCACTCTCTCTCTCTTAAAAATAAACATTAAAAATAATAAAATAAAAAAATTTTAAAACATTTATATTTGATATTTGTACACAAGGAAAAGCATATGAGCCCTATAATTTTAAAGGCATTAACTTATATTTTAAAGCATAGAGTAGATTTGCTGCCTACAGTGTAAACTCTGTAATGGTAAAAAAACAACAAAGTAATTCTACAATAAAAGTCATAAAAAGTACATAAAAACTATAGGATTTTTACTTTTCTTCACTTCAAATTTGGTCAATCTCTCTGGTATTAGGTCCCCACTAAAAAAATTGAAGAATTCTAATCTAGAATTATAGGTTCAACAGTATATTCACCTAATAATTTTGATCAGAAGAATGAGATGTAGCATGTTCATGAATCCAAAGGAAAAAAAGCATTTTCAATTTAGATTTTTAAGTTAATAGTTTTGACTCCTTTACAAAGTCAATAGAGGATTTTGGTCTAGGGGTAGTATATTTTGAAGGAACTGCTAAGTTTTAAATTTCCAAATGTCACAGTTACTAGTGTGCCATGGCTAATAATGGAAGAAGACTCGTTAATTAGGAATGACTGAGAGTCTGTAAACAGTAAATAATTTTTCTTCCCAAATTTGACTAAAGGCACTCAATGACATTTTCGAAGTATGTTTGGTTGGTATTTATAATATCACCCTATTAAGGAGGCTAATATGTTCTTTCTCAGTGGTATGTCTGTGCCTTTTTATTTTTTCTCCTCAATATACATTTTTATCCTTTCTATAGAAGGATATCCTATCCTTCTATCCTTAAGAAGGATTTGTTCTAATGTTTACAGACATCAAAATCAACAAGTAGTTTTCTAAAATGTTTATCTTTGAGAGAACACAAGAGGGAAAGAGGTAGAGAGAGAGGGATGGAGGATCCGAAAGTGGGCTCTGTACTGACAGCAGCAAGCCCGAAGTGAGGGTTAAACTCATGAACTGGGAAATCATGACCTGAGCTGAAGTAGAATGGTCAACTGACTGAGATACCTAGCCACCTCAAATGGTATTTTTGTTGTTGTTATTGTTTAATGAGAAACTGCTATGTAATTTCTCTCACTTAATGCTTCAATAAACTTTGGAAGTTTAAAACATGTCTTGAAATAATTGAGATCCAAAATTTCAGCTTCAGTGGAAAAAAAAAAGAGCAATCTTTTTACCTATATGCCTAGGACTACCATGGAAAAATGTGTGCAAAGGTAAAATTTCCATTTGGAAGAAGTCCATTTTTTTAATGTTTTATTTATTTCTGAGAGAGAGAGAGAGAGAGAGCGAGCGAGCATGAGAAGGGGAGGGGAGACACAGAATCTGAAACAGGCTCCAGGCTCTGAGCTGGCAGTCAGCACAGAACCGACGCGGGGCTCTAACCCACGAACCATGAGATCATGACCTGAGCCAAAGTCGGACGCTTAACCGAATGAGCCACCCAGGGGCCCCCAAAAAAGTCCATTTTTGAACTGTTTCAGAAAACTGAGAAATCAAACCTTTGTGTCCCACATCTATGCTGGCTACACAGTTGCACCAAGTTATTTGTCATTGCTTTCTAAACTGCTTACACAAGTAAATAACAGTTTAGAAGGCAGACCTCAAGATGAGGTCTTTCCCCCTGGGAAAGGGGGAGGTTCCATGTGGAGTCATTACTGACCTCTGACTTTCAGAAATGTAGGATGATCAAAGAAAGAGGGACTAGGAAGAAAGTATAAGTAAGGTGATATGTAGGAGCTGAGCTGCAGATAGGATCAACAAATAGTAGACAAGATTCTTGAAAACTAGACCAGGATGAGGTTGTTGGGCAAAGAAGATAGGGATTTAAGACTTGAAAGATTCCTTGAGCTGGGATATTGTCACAATGGAAAGGAAGAAATACTTAGGAAGAAACTATTGAAAGCACAAATCTAGTAAGAGTCCCAACTCCGTGAAATGGTTAAAAAGGTACACATTTGCATTTCTGTTTTACAGTATCTGCATAAGCCCCAATTACCCAAATTAAAACTGATATTTCTTCTTCTTCTTTTTTTTTTTTTACAAATAGTTTATTGTCAAATTAGTTTCCACATAACACCCGGTGCTCATCCCCACAAGTGCCCTTCTCCATGCCCATCCCCCCCCCCCCAATCCAGCAGTCCTCAGTTTTTGTCAGCATTCAGGAGTCTCTCATGATTTGCCTCTCTCCCTTTCCCCCACCATTTCCCCCCCTTGTTCCTCAGTTAAGTTCCTCCTAATCCTCCTATACGTGCAAACATATGATATTTGTCCTTCTCTGCCTGACTTATTTCGCTCAGCATAACACCCTCAAGGTCCATCCATGTTGCTACACATGGCCAGATTTCATTGTTTCTCATTGCCATGTAGTATTCCTTGGTATAGATAAACCACATCTTCTTGATCCATTCGTCCGTTGATGGACACTTAGGCTCTTTCCATGTTTTAGCTATTGTTGAAAGTGCTGCTATGAACATTGGGGTACATGTGCCCCTATGCATCAGCATTTCTGTATCCCTTGGGTAAATTCCTAGCAGTGCTATTGCTGGGTCATAGGGGAGTTCTATTGTTAATTTCCTCAGGCACCTCCACACTGTTTTCCAGAGGGGCTGTACCAGTTTACATTCCCACCAACAGTGTAGGAGGGTGCCCGTTTTATTATTCTAATTAAAAGTGATATAATTTCATTTGCAAATTCATTTTTTTATTAGAGTTAAAAGGTCTTTAATCCAAGATCATATTATTCATAGTTAGGAACTACTCTATTCAGATCAGAAACCATTTTATTTCTTCCCAAAGCAGGTTTGTCTGATATGTTCCATATTTGCCTTTTAGTCTAATCCAGAACTCATCAAACATAATCATTTTCCTTTATTGGTTATTCAAAATGTCAGTACCATTGGTTGGGGGACCATTCTTACTGGCGCAAATTCTCTGGCCTTGCATCTCTCCTTATGTCCTTCTTATAAGACAGCCATTGGAATACTTGAGTCTTTCCAAATGGCTACAGGGAAAACATGGCGAATGAAGGTAAATATTTGAGTTACACTCAACAAGTAAAACCCTTGCTTATGCACTGATTGCTTAAGTAGTTTTCCAGTCTCTACTTCCCACCAAACAGTAACATATTATGCCATTGAGTATGAAATCCTGCTCAAGGAAAGTCCTATGCAGTTTCTTTGATCTGATATTTGGGGATTTCATCGCATGATCAATGGAAGGGGTTAGGAACTCTTATAAGGGATGCTACTGGGGAGTTAGCCCAAATTTAATCACAGTAAAGTGTCATAACTCATGAACTAGAAGTATAGAAGTATAACAACCAAATCTTTCCCCTATTAGTCTCTGTTTAGTATTTACAAAATGCATTCTTTATCCTAGTCATGCAAATAAGCACATTTATTGTTATGAATTAAAATTATTTATTATTCACTATATTATATTGAATTGTCCAATTATTTTTGAGGCAATTTAACAATGTAAAAATCCCCAAGTATATTTATTTAGTTTTTTGAAATGGAAATAGTTCATTTTCATTTAATAATATTCAAATCATCTTAATTGCCTTCACTGATACATGTAATGTTTTGAATCTTAATAATTAGAGTTATTTAACTTGCAGGGTAGCCAACTATGTACTGGAAAATGAGGGCAGGGCTCCAATTAATGTGGGAAAAGAATGTTTGCATGTTTTAATAACTTTTAAGAGGAAACATAAGATTTAAGCTGTAACCACAATTACAGAAGATAGAGATGGAAAGCACATGTATTTGCTTACCTCATCTCTCAGTATGTACAGAATTATTCCACACAAAATTTAATTTACTTAATTAATATTAATTTGTACCTGGAAAGATACATTGAAGGGAAGAGACTGAAACAGGGAAATAAGATCTGTTAAGCAGACTCTAGTTGTTTTTAGGTATAATACAGACAATAGTGAAAGGAAATATATAATCACTATCACCATTATTACCTTCATAGCCTTAATCTATATTTCCCTGAGAGCCTATTACTACTACTACTACTACATCATTACTAGTACTACTGCTTCTGCTGCTGCTACTTCTATTGCTAATCATAAGTATCATTTACTAACTACCTCTGATTGATTGGTACTATTATTTCTATCTGATATATTTCTTATTTATTATGCATTTCCCTTCACTAGAATGTAAACTCCACAAGAGCAGCTTCCAAAATATATCTTAAATACTGCTGAATCCCTAGCTCCTACACTATATACGCCATAGTCTAAGTACTAAAAACACTATTAGTAAATGAACAATCAAGTTCATTGATTTATAATGTAGGAAACTGCCTTACAGAAGATGGAAAAATCATCAAGTTAGGACCCTGGGGTTAGACTTGCCTCCTAACCACAGCAGGGCATTTTAGTACTAGATAATTGTCTTTTCAAAGAACATTTTCCTAAATATGAGATATAAATACATTTTATTTTTAACCATAACATCACAAAAATGGAGAACATACACTCATCATGTTTATTTTTCTTCAAAATATTATAAATATTTATATTGTTATTTGCATGCCCAGACAAATTAAGGAAGAAAGGGTCTTCTTTTTCCTTTTTCATAGACTTAGAAACTGAAAGAGGCAGGCATAGAGGCATACAAAAGTTTAAAGACCCAGTAGTAAAGATAAGACTGGAAATCATAGCCCTAGGGCCTACTGTCCCAGTACTTATTTGCTAGATGATAAAATATGAATCCAATATGTGATCAGTGTGCTTTTAAAGTTAACAAATCCTGAAGAATCCAAAGACATGCATTCCTTAAAGTTTTATTAATACAAGGGCATTTGTCAGTTTATGCTTTTTTATTGTCCCCTCAGAAAAGCTAGAAATTAATAGAACTTGGAGAATTTTCCCATAAGCATTACTATTTACATATATTTTAGTTCATTTTAATTCACAAGAAGATACTCAGAATCATTTATTCTTATGAGGAAGTAAAACCTATTACAGATACTGTATTTATATCAGCTATGCTGTATGTGACAATTTACTTGGTCAGATACTATTTTTTCTGTCCTGAAATTCAGTGCCATTTAAGATCCACCCAATTTTCCAATTCATGTTTGAACTAAACATCTTGTAATCTGTTCTTTTACCTCAAAGATAAATGCATCACTTAAGAACATAATAACTCTTTTACGTTCTTAACTCTTTTACGTAATAACTTTTCATACTCTAACCCAATATTTATAAGGCCATTGCCACAACTGTGATAATCTCTAAAATATTCATTGCTAACTGCTCTACCAGAGAATATACCATATACAAATTATTTTAATAAATTACTTTATGTGGTACAATAAGTACAATATGGACAACAAGAAGTTATTCCTATTTCTAAAATATGCTTTCAAATATATATTTAATTATAATGAAGTTATTACTGTTTAATAGGTGAACTTCGTTTATAGATTGTATTTTCATGTGTTCTTGTAATAATAACGTATAGCTATATTATTGTACCAGGAAAAACTATTTGAGGCTAGAATACACCAGTGCTTTATTAAAATGCTATGATTAATCCTCCTTTATCAATTTCCCATTTTTAGTTTTTAATCTATAAAATTTAGTTCTGTTTAGAGTAGGGATTTTTACATCCAATAAAAGTGAAGAAACTTGATTCAAAATATATAAGCCTCGAGAAATCATAGTTGAAAGATCATAAAACTGAGCCTTCATATTACTATTACTCAAGCTCATTCATTTCTCTACACCAGTACAAGTGTTGCTGACTTTTGACACCATGATGATGCTATATAACTACTTCTAATGTCTCCTCATACTTTTAGCATGTTTGCTAAGACAATAATGAGAATAGTGAAAGGAAATATATAATCACTATCACCATTATCATCATCATAGTTAAGAAGTGTTAAAGAGTTTAAAAATTTTATTTTCAATGCTATTTCAATGTGCTTCACTTGATAAAACATTAACCAAACTAGACAAAAGATTTTTATATGATAGCATTTCAACGAAGATATTTATTATGTCAGATATTGTTAGTTTTAAATCAAAGAGCCCCATTATGACCTCAATCTTTCATCTAGAGATGTCCTGGAAGTCCCATGACTAAGGTGATGCATTTAACCATGTGACAAGACTGATCATCTGCAAGTTTTGGCCTGTGTTCCAATACATTTCCATTATATGTTTTTTCTCTCTCTTTGAGGGATTACACACACACACACACACACACACACAGATATACACACACACACATTTGTATTTATATAAATACTACTAATAATTTTCCTATCCATGAACCAGTCAGATATGGTGTATTTACATGCTATTATTTATTGACTTTAATGTTGGTGTGCAGAAACAAATTTCTGGGCTTATAATTTATAGTAGTCTTATTCATTCATTTAATAACAATTGATTTATTACTTTTCTATTTACATGGTACAAGAGCTTAAAGTGATGACTTCATCATTCTGTTATGTATTATATTAAAATCCTTTAGACTATATTTTATCCAGCCCAAATGAAACCCAGTATAAAGCAGAGCCTCAGGGAACAAAAGCAATCGTGATGCCATTGATAGGGGGACCAACTATATGTATCAGCATTATACTAAGAGAAAAAGGAGCTTGTGTATGCTTATTAATAAAATTATTTCAAGTAGATACTAGTTAATACAATTAATTTATATTATTAATAAAGTATGTTATAAATTATGAAATAGCATGGTTAGTAACTTTTATGTGCCAATTCTACATAAATGGACACAGTGTTTGATACTTATGATCTCCAAAAAATAATCAAGCTGGTTTGATTTTCTTTCTACAATTACAAAGCCTGATAAAGTACTATGAATTTAACATAGTTGCAACGTTCCTTAAACTTTTGAACACTGTCCATCAAGATTTATCCCTGTGTTTCCTCTGATATAGGACTTGACAAGACAAGCAAGTCCTTCTTAACAAGAGAAGTAATGTCTGTCTCCATGAAGGTGGCTGGGAACAAATTTAAACTAGAGTTTATAAGACAATCTTTATACAATTGCCTATTTCTACAGGCAAATTCACTAAAGAACGGTCACATAGATTAGAATTTCTACTCATTTGATATCCACCTACTCAATCTGGTGTCCAGAAAGAATTCAAAATCCAGACAATACTGGCATCTGACAATTTTACTATTGATGCACACATCTGTACGGAACAAGATTGTATGATCCCACAATCAGTATGGTGGATTCTATTACTTATCACAACCAACATGGAAGCTGTTTACCACATGCAAAGCTCCCAGTACAGGCTCAGTAATTCAATCCATCCCTAACACAGCCTTTGAATGAATGCCACAGCAGCCACCATAAATAATTGCACAATTAGAATGCTTTCAAAGGATTATGAAAGTGTTTTCTTCTTTCATCAGAGCATTTTTGTGTAATTGAATTGTTTTTTTCTCACAATATAACTTTGTCTTATGAAACAGATATTTGATCCAGTATTTTGGTTGAGATATTTGAAAAAGTACTTAAAGTATCTATTTTCAATTGAGATTTTAATGCTTATTGATATACAAACAACAAAAAGGGTCAGTTTTTACTAACCATGTTATAATTAAAACTGTATGCTTAGATATTGTTCATTCATTTTAAAATCATAATATTTTGTTGAATTAAATATTTTAATGAATTTAAATGTAAAATTCTCACCTATTCCTATATTGTAGATAAATGCTTTCATTTACATTTATATGTTACTCATACTAAGGAAGTTCACTATGTAGCTGGAATTTTCCTCTAATTTAGAACCAAATTCTTAGAATAATGCAAATATAATCAATAGAAATCAAAATGATGATTATTTATTAAACAACATGAGACCCACTGATCACCAATTAGTCTTTCAGGTTCTTGATGGGACAAATAAAGCAAAATTTACCTTCTGAATTTAACTATAGTCTGGGATAGTCTCTCTGACTGAGAGAGTTAGAAAGCTATCAAAAAGAGAATATGTTTAAAGCAATAATAGTTGCTTTCTGAAGAAATGAATCCATACATATTAAGAGGTTTAACACAACATCCTCATAGGCAAATTGGATAGGGACATTAAATACATGTATAATTAAATAAAACAATGTTATAAATCTTTAGAAATATATGTCCTATTAACTCTTTCTTTCTACCAAAACCAACCAAACAAACTAAACAACAAAATACAGCATAAAGTGAATGTATATTTTGCATCCAATTCTTTGCTATACTTAACTTTTACCTAACCCTGAGAGGCAATTTTAGTAAAGACAGCCTTTAGGAAGTTAGCTGAAAATCAGGAATATTCTCCCTTTATTTCCACCTGTAGGATTTTCTTATTTTAATTGCTACTGCCACCAGCCCAGTAGGTAACACCAGTAGTCTCTGGGGAAAAACATAGAAGACGATAATTTTCTCTTGGCTCTGTCATAGTCTGTTATTTCATTCTATATGTGTCCTTGACTTTATCTGAAAAAGTTTAAACCAAAAATTAGGATTAATATTTATAGGAAAATATACTATTTTTAATTTAATGCAGATGAAACATGTCATCCAAAGAGAACATTTTCGGGGTACCTGGGTGGCTCAGTCAGTTAAGCATCCAACTTCAGTTCAGGTCATGATCCCGTGGTTTGTGGGTTCAGGCCCTGCTTTGGGCTGGGTGCTGGCAGCTCAGAGCCTGGAGCCTGCTGCAGATACTATGTCTCCCTCTCTCTCTGACCCTCCCCCACTCTCTCTCTTTCTCTCTCTCTCTCTCAAAAATAAATAAACATTAAAAAATTCAAATAGAACATTCTCATAAAGATGTAAAAGCAATTTCTAGGTCTGGCCTCTGTTTCCATTATTAGAGCTCCAAAATAGTTGTCTAGAAACTACTTAGTATTTATTGGCTCCAATTTAATGTTGTAATAGAATTGGCCAAAACATTGAATAAATCATTGTTAAAAATTTCAAATAATTAATTTGGAAGATATTTTAAAAAGTATCTGAAAGAGAATGTGAAAAGGACAACAGTGAAGTCATATGAAATAGTCGCTGGGTCTCTTCTCTACAACATGCCTCCACATCTTCTCCAGTATAGCTTTCATACTAGTTTAATGTGAACATTTCCAAAAGTTTCACCACAATTACAAGTCTGAATTATGACAATTTTAATTCAAACACTGAACTGATCCCAGTAAATGTGTCATAGTTGAAAGAACTCCAGACAAAGAGACGCGCAGAATGGGAAAGAAACTAACATGAGTTGAATACTTTGTGTGTGATAAGACCTCAGCAAGATGCTTCAGTACCATATAACATCCTCAGAAAGTAGACAGCTCACCTCTAATGGCTGAAGAAAGGAGGCTCTGAAATGTCCTCCAACTAGGAAAGAAACAGATTTTAAACTTAAGTCTACTTGACTTCTTCCATTACTACTTCTATGAGCTATCAAATCATTCAACCCCAGTGGGTAGTAGGACTCTTATATGTAAATTCAGTTTGATTTCTAAAAACTCTTCCATATATAAAATCTATTATTTTAAATCTATGTAATCAGTTGTCATAGTTATCAATCCCTTAGAGAAGCATCTAAATCATTATGTCTCTCTATTCAAAAATAATTTGTGTGTTATTATTACCAAATGAGACACTAAAGAATTTTTTTTTAATCTTTCTATTTCCTTCTTTCCTCAAGTCTAAGAAAATGAACCAATTTACCTTTCCTTTTTTCTTAAATACACATATAGTTTTAAAAGTATAAAGTTTAACACGGTTGGCATAGGGCATTTGAAAGCACTCGAGTTTTTAACATGGAATTCCCAATAGTATTAATGGAAGATGAAGGACTCTTGCAGCTGAGATACTTGAAGAATTCCCTTTGGATTGTTTATGAGGCTTTCAAAACAGTTAAGTCTTTGCTCAGTGCTCTGTGGGCACATCCTAAAGATGAAAGATGTAATGGTCAATTCACAGGGACTATGCTTTCAAGAAGAGATTGTTTCATGCTTCCACATAGCAGGGCATATCAGCAGGACTCTATTTGAAATGGCTGGTGTTTTTGCTCTCATGAAGTATTCCAAAAATCAGGAAAAATAGGACTGAAAATGAAAGAGTCTAGGGAAACCGGGCATGATTCTGAAAATTCAATTTTCTTTCTTCAAAGATATACCCTGGAATAAAATGTAGCCTTTTAATGTTCCTTGTGTTTGTTGAACATGATTGCTTTGTTATTGTTTGGTTAATCTCACCAAGCCACTTCTAAATTCAAAAGAATTTTTTCTACCTTGCTCTTTTTGTTCAGAGCTAGGACAAGATGATAACAGTGGCTGGCAAGAGTGAGTTAATTTTATAACCAAAACTGACATCCCATTCAAGTACCCACAATTTAAAAGAGTAATGAATTGTCAGTTTTAACTGGAAAGGGGTTTTCATGTGATTTTAGAAGTCTTTTGAATATTTATTTTGTTCCACTTTACACAAATCTGTATAAGACTTATCTTGTTAGTTCTAAACTTAAGTCTCTCTTGGCCAGATATGGAAAACAAATTAGAATCTCAAGTATTATGAATACTGAATCAATATATTAATATTGAGGAACTGTTTGAAAGATTTATCAACCACAAAAAGATAACAAATTTTACCCCAGAATTATTAAATATGTTTAATCAAAGTCATCAATTGTAGTTATTCATAGACTCTATAAATAGTATAGAGATTTACTTAAATATGTTACAGATTCAAATGAGACTATCATATGATTGGATACTTAAAGAAAAAAAGGAAAAAGTTAAAATTGACAGATGAAGTAGGAAAGTGCATCTTGCTTTTTGTTTTTGTTTTTTTTTTAGTTCGTTTTTCTTCTCATCATTGATTTTTAAAAGCAACTTCACAAAGTCAGACGTTTTAGCGCAGCCAATTAACATTCAGTGGAGGTTCTCGTTAATTCAACAATTATTTAATGAGTGTCTGTTGGAGGACAGACCACATGTTAGACGCTGATGATAAACTTAAAATAAGTCATCAGCTATACCTTTAAGACATTTAGAATCCAATGGATAAACAGGTGAACAAATAACTACAATTAAAGTATGAACATTTAAATACTGGAATGTTTTTAACAGGTCTTAGTCCCAACTGATTTTAGAGGTATGTGGGTGATGAAATGAAATACTTACATACCTATTAGGTGCTAAGAATCTTCAAAGACAGGCATGATTATCCTCATTTTACAGATGATTAAACTGACCCTGATTGATTATATCACTGGAAATTTTTTGCTAAAGGAAATGATGCTAATTGTGGTAGACTGGGAATTGAAATCTAGGTAATTTCACTTGAAAATCTATTCTCTTTCTGTTTTACACCTCTGCCTACATTCTCATTAGTTAATAAATAAAATTACATTTAAATCTACATTCAGTTTATTTGGCAAAATCCTACACTTCTAGAACAGGTTAAGTGACCATGTCTAAGGCTATTCTAGAGCCTGGACTTTTAGTCAGAATACCCCATGGAGCTTTAAAACAAACATATCTAACTATTGGCACCACCCTAGTAGGAGTAATATTATTCTACTGGTTTTATTTTATTGGAATTCTTCTCCAGCTGTAAATATATTCCACATTTTTCAAAGGAAAACTAAGACAATATGTTATTAGCCAGGGACATTTCTTCAATGGATTTGATTAAAATATACACTGGCTGGCAATACAGCAATTTTATCAGTACTTAGATTGGTATAGAAACTAATGAATTTTGTAAGAATTTTGTATTGGAGTGTTTCCTAAAATATGACTAAATGGCTTATAGTGGAAAGAGCTTTGGTTAGAGACAGATGATGTCCATTTAAGACCTGACTCTGCTACTTGCTACCTCTTTGATCTGCAGCAAGATATTCAACTTCACTGCACTTCAAGTTTTCATATATATAAAAAAAGAATATTGTACCTATTCATTGATCCACAGGGAGTTGTAAATAATGTAAATAAGTTGATGGATATAAAATACTTTTAACTCTAGGCATAAACAAAGCTAAAGAAGGGACTATAAGTTCAGTGAGAACAGGGACTGTTTGGGGGACATCAATACCTGAAGGAACTGAGGCCAAGAAGTACAAGATTACTCATCCAAGGTTATATGGGTGCTTAACAGCAAATTTAGAATTACGATCTTTGTCTCTTAAATAGTTTCTTTCCTCTTATTGTAGTATTTCTCAAAATAAACAGGCATATTAGAGAGAAAAGAAATCATGTGTACTATTTTGTATAATTTGTCAAATTACAGGATTCCCCTCCTCCAATTTACCTGTTAATAAAATGGGAATACTTACAATATTTACATTTTATAGCCTTTAGGGTTGATTAAATGTAATATAGTAAGCACTTAGCACATAGTGTGGAATATAGTAAACACTCGGGGCGCCTGGGTGACTTAGTCGGTTAAGCGTCCGACTTTCGCTTAGGTCATGATCTCGCGGTTCGTGGGTTCGAGCCCCGCGTCGGGCTCTGTGCTGACTGCCAGCTTGGAGCCTGGAGCCTGTTTCAGTCTGTGACTCCCTCTCTCTCTGACCCTCCCCTGCTCACGCTATCTCTCTCTCTCTCCTAGAAATAAATAAAAAACATTAAAAAAAAAAAAAAGAAATTGTAAACACTCAAACAGACACAACTGATGTATTAGTTGTATGGCTGCTGGAATAAATTACAAGAAACTTTCTGGTTTAAAACAATTAAAAAAAGTTATTTTTCTTATAGGTCTGTAGGTTACAAATCCAACACTGGTCTTAAGGGGCTAAATCAAGGTGTAGGCTGGTCTGCATTCCTTTCTGAATATTCTAGGAGTTGATACATTTGTTTTTTCCAAATTCTATAGGTTGCCCTCCTTCACTGGTTGGTGGGTCCTTCCTCCATCTTCAAAGCTAGGTAACTTCACATCACATCATTATGATCTATTTTTCTGTCCTCCTCTTCCACTTATATGGACTCTTGTGATTAGAATAAGCCTATCTAGATTAATCTAGGATAACCTCTCTATGTAAAATTCATCTAGTAAGCAACCTTAATTCCATAGCAACCCAAATTACTCCTTACCATTGGAGGTCATTATTCTGACTACCACAGATACTGTGATAAAAAATTGCTCTTGGAGAATACTATACACATTTACTATGTGTATGTTTTAGAGGGGAGTATAGTAATCACAGTTTTTCAACCTATTTGAGAGCTTTTTTTTATTGCAGACCAGTTTTTGGAACTATTACTCCAAAGAATATACTTTAGAAAATGATGTATTCTGGGGCAGCTGGGTGGTTCAGTAGGTTAAACGTCTGACTCTTGACTGCGGCTCAGGTCACGATCTTGTGGTTCAAAGGTTCAAGCCCCACATTGGGCTTTGCATTTATAATGCAGAGGTGCAGAGCCTGACTGGGTTTCCCTCTCTCCTCTGCTTCTGCCCTGTCCCACTCTGTATCTCTCTCTCAAAATAAATAAAATAAACTTTAAAAATGATATATTATACCATACTTTTACCATACTCTCTAGAATCTATTTGTTAATAATGTACTCTGATTTTATATATGAATGTGTGTATACATTTACATGCATACATATATATAAATTTACTAATAGATTGAATATTTTCATATACTTCATATTAATGACCAATTTTACTCTCTGAAATAATTTTTTCTGTTTTTCTGACTTATCTTTAGCATTAATTATAACTGTCTGAACACACAGTTCACTCCAATTCTGGAGAGGAAATCCTTATCAATTTGCATAGGTTTGAAGATACACGATAGACCTTAAATTCACATATTTCTATTCACATATATTTACTAAAATATAGAAGCAATCCGTCCTATGGTACATTTTCTAGTCTTATTTATAACAGATGAGAAACAAACAAAAAAAGAAGTCTGCATGATGTCACTTCTAAATTTATATTTTGTGTAATATTCTTGTTTTTCTTATTTCTGGACTTCTCAATCTTAGAGATTAGATTTTGAAGGATAAGACAATATGTTAAAACTGAAAGAAGATCCAATGCCAAATGACATGCCTTCATCAACTGATTAGAATATTTTTTTCTATTCGTTTTGCTCTGATTTCATTTCCAATTATTTTCTTTATAGTTGTTCAGCACTTTCTCATCTCTTATAACAAGGAAATGGATGGCACATATACACAAAAGGGGAAGAAAAAAAACCAGAGCTGCCATTCCTGAATTTCATTATTTTACAGTCATTAACCCATAGTTACAAACTCCCATGACACAAAATGTTTCTTCTGAAGAAAAAGGGGAAAGAAACCACTGATAACTAAGTATACCCTTTGGTTTATGCAAGACAAACAATGTATTTCCAGGTGTGTCTCTAATCCCTCAGTTGGTATAAGCTCTTCTGTTAAGAGTTGATCACAATACCAACATTCTCTCCCATTAGCATAACAAATGCTAAATTTAAGACAAAGGCATTCTAATTTCAACAATATGAGAAGATTGTGAGATATTTCTGGCCCTGAGACTGGAGCTTATGGTCAACCTAGGATATGACTCATAGCAAACCCAAGTGAGAATTAACCCTTTCTGAACAAATCCACACTACCGTCTGTATCATGTAAAATGACACTGGCAGGGCACTCCATAATGCAGGGCCCTGGGGCCACTCTCAGAGTAGACAGACTTCATCCTTGACTTCAACTAGCAAAATTTTGGTGATTGTCATGTTAATGCATGTTCAACCTTATCTTGTTCAATTTTTTTTCTTCTCATATTTTCTTCCATCTATATTTCATAGGAAAGGTAAATGAAGCACAACATTGTTGCTATTAATAAGCAAATTAATTGGAAATACCATTATTTTCCTGGATTTTGAAAACATGCCAACAAACTTTCTGTTGGCTGTAGTTTCTCAGTAGACATGGGGATGTAAAAATAATATTCATAAGGAAATCTGACAATCTAACCAGAAACGAAATTAAAGTAAGAAAATAGAAATAGATACATAGTTTACTCCCATTATTCAGAACATTTGGAAATTCATGAACAATGAATCTATACAGGCATATAATCTTTACATAAGTAAACATGTGCTTGTAAAATACTATATTGTGCTGTGTGCCCCCAACTCCCCTATTAACTTCAGAGTGTGGAACATCTGCTGATTATATGGTACAAGTCCAAGCAATGAAAATCAGAAATTCTAAATCATTACCATTCATCTGATCATCCCACCCCACCATTCACATGATTTTTAAGTTCTGTGCTCTCATTTAGTGTTGTCACTACCATTTACCATTAAATGTAAGCCCCCTCCATCTTTCTTTAGAAATATAGGTGTGCTTCTTTATTCTTCCCATAATTTTACACAGCATCTAAATACTATAGCACTACTGTCTTTGGTCATATGGAAAGATACAGGTCTTCCTTGAGAATAATTTTGCAAAGCCTCCTGATGAAAGGTAGGAATTGTGAACTACTGCAGTGTGTCTCTCTCATCATTCTCTCTCTCTCTTTTATTTATGTCATAATATCAACAGTTTTGCTTCTCTTTTGAGTAGTTCCTCATAGACACCCATGCTACTATCACTTTACTACGAAATCATTGCCTATTACTATCTATTTTAACTTGTGGATTTATTTGTTCTTGTGTTCTTATTTTGGACTTTGGGAATGACTACCATTTTGTATATAAAAGTCTTTGAACTGCTATTAAGTATTTTTTCTTGCTTTAGTTGAGACCAGAAGTTTTCCCAACAATATGGTCTCTAATTAGTCTACCACTATGCAATATGGAGGCCACTTTTGTTTGTCAGGCTGGGAGATAACTGGTCTAAAATAAAAAGACTGGCAAGAATCTCATTAGTTCATTAGTTCTAATTAAGTGGCTGAGTGACATTTTAACAAATTTAGTTTTGACAAGAAGCCTTTTTGTCATTACAAATCTGAAAAGTACTTTTCTTTGTTGAGTGGTCATCTCCTCTCCAAAAGAAAAAGAAAGAAAGAAAAGAAATAGAAAACAATGGGAAGTTAGAGAAATGGGCAACTGATATTTAAGAAGATTCTGCTTGATACCTCCATTAGATAAGAAGTTAGAGCAACACAGAAGAGGAGAAATTAAGGAGTTTAAATTAATTACTGATCTTTTTTTAATGTTTGTTTGTTTATTTATTTATTTATTTATTTATTTATTTATTGAGTGTTCATACAAGCAAGGGAGGAGGAGAGAAAGGAAGGGAGAGAGAGAATCCCAAGCATGCTCCAAGCTGTCAGTCCAGAGCCCAATGAGGGGCTCGGTCCTATAAACAACGAGATCATGACCTGAGCCAAAATCAAGAGTTGGATGTTTAACCGACTGAATCAATGATCTTTTCAACAGACTATAAACACACATTAAAATCTTTTTAGAATACCTTCACTACAAAGGGCAATAACATCTTTTATTGAGTACTGACTTTGTATCTAGTATTTAACATATTTCATCTTTTAATTCTGAAAGTAATTTTATAGCATAGATTTCATTATCCACAAAGTCCTAAAAGGATTAAGTGTCATAATCCTAAATTCACATAGTTACTAAGGATGAGAGCTAAGACACAGGCTCAGGTCAGTCTTACTCCAACACATTAGCCTTTTCCACTGTCAAAGGCCTATAATAGCATCATAACTTTGGAGAAGGTGTTTTCTTTACAAAACACCATTCTAGTAGCTGACACACATCAGTTCTGACAGCATAAATTCATTATGAAAATATTTATTAAGTATAAATAGAACACAATGCCTGTCCTCATGTGGTTTACATTTTAGCTGGAAACACAGACATATTAACCACTAATGAACTAGGAGAGAATAGTGAAAAGGTTCAAGGAGATCTGAGGGAAGGAGTGATTAATTCTAATAGGGGGAAAGGGAGAAGGTTCAAGAAAGGACAAAAAAAAAACCCACAGTGGTATGACACACCAGAGTTCTTTAAGGGGGCACCTGCAGGGTAAGGGTAGGCGAAGAGGCGAAGTGGAAGACAGAAGGTATTGTTTCATTGGGGGAAGCAGTTAATGAGAGTTTGGTTGACATTCTGGCTATACTACATCTTAGAGAAAGAGAGAGCTATGAACTCTAATCATTTAGTTAAAAGCCTGTTTTATACTATTTGGTATTTCCATCCATATGTCTTTATTAACTTTATGATTTAAAAAAAAGCAAAGGAAGTATAAAGCGAAAAACATAGCGAATCTCATTAGAAACCAGCAGGAATGTAAGCAATAGCCAATTTGGTGGCAAAGTTCCAGGTAGTATGGAGATACTTAAAAACATTACATCTTCACCATGCAACACTGAAAATTATCAGGTCAAAATATCAAAACACAGGGATTTTTCAGTCCCAAATGCAGAGTATTCTTTTCATCAGACAGCCTACCCCAAATGATAGACCTAGTATTTGATCCAGCCGTATGTAAAATTTTCAGGCTAGGCTCAAACAATGGGTTCCCTTGGGGCTGTATGCGATGGAAGATTTTAGATTTTTGATTGACAACAGGAGTCAGGAAATAAGGAAAGGTAGAGGTTGGGGTAACATTTTCTTCTTGATGTTTCCTGTGTATGTGTATGTCCTCTATGTCTCTAGCTATATGAACGTTCTTGGTCGTATATGGTATTCAGAGAGCACTGGGAGTGCACTGCACAGCACTTGGCATCTGTGGCCACTCATAAATATCACTATGGTGATGACATGGAATGGTAAGTACTGCAGTGGGACAAGGAGAGGACTCAAAAATTATGCAGCAAATTAAATCAAAGTGGTATATTTAGTTATCTTTGAATAGTAATAGAACATTTTAATAATAAATATAACAAATAATGCCTATTCTCTCAGAAGGTGATGAACCAGAAGGCTGACCCGTACATTTATCATAAAGGAACAAAGCAGGAGACAAATTTGCTTCCAAAATATATAGCTCTTCTTATTTGATTACATCCATATTTAAAGCCTTAGTAGATTCCAAGAAGTCCCTGTGAATTCAAAGCGTCCAGGGATTCATACATTCCCTTCTTTTGATCTTGATCAGGCCACACTGATTTTTTTTTTACTATATGCAAATGCAAAAAGTAAGTCATATCATACTTTGGCAGCAATGAAAGTGGATAACAAACCACACTTCAGAAAGCACAGATTGAGTTAGGTTGCCTTTAAGGGAGATCTCACTGCTGTGTACTGCGAAGTTAAAAGAGGAACATATCATACTGTCAAAGACAAGTGGGTTGTGTGAACTGCGAGCTCAAAAGCCTCACAGTAATCCCAGCCACATGCCAAGTTTCAGAAAGTGGGGCAGTGTTTCCTCTGGTGATGGGGGTTGAGGAACATTCCAAGGTATGCAAAGCTGACAACGCTACACGAGAGACAGAAAAGCCACATGGAATGTTTTTTGCTTTCAAATAATTTCTCACACACTCTCAAGGCATCTTCATTAGCTAAACAAATAACTTTGAGAGCAATTTTTATTTGTCCAGATCAGACTTAAAGTGAGTATTGCCCGAAGTCTTTAGAGGTCAAGAGCTTCGGGGGTAAATTTACTTTTGAAAAATATACTTAGCTTTTCTGTTAAAAATGCTCTTATTAAAACAGAGTATGATATGTTGCACCTAAAAGATCTGAGTATGACAAACCTAAAAGAAAATTAGTTTTCTCCTTTGGGTTGTTATTCTGACATTCCATTCTTGGTCACTCAAACCCCAATTCACTAATATACTCAAACCCTGACTCACCTCACTTCATTTTGTTGTTTGCCCAGTACAGATTGTATAAAGGTAAAGATTGAAGGTCAAGTTTATTGATTAAAACCGAAAGCAATGAAGTATCTATTAAGTGAGGGGAACTGACTCTAACGTGGCTTAATCCACATGGAATTTTCTTTGATGAAGTGATTTTGAGAGAAATCAGCAACACTGTTAGAGTTAAATAACACAAAAATATTTCTAGATGTATTAACATTTTAAAATTAAAATGCTCACATTCACCAGTTAAACATCTCTACTGCCATGCTGTGCTTTCCATTTCTACAGCGTCCATACTAGTTCTGAGAGCCTCTGTAAGTGTGGACTATTACAGTAGTTCTCCAAATGGATTTTCTTTCTCAAGTCCCTACACCATAATTTTCTTTTAGTAAAATAAAAAATGAAAAATCTGTTATTCTGCTTTTGTTTCCCCCTTTTAACTGAGTCTATATTGGTCCCAAAAGATGCAAATTGAATCACTAATACATCAGGCTATCTTTTCCCACATAATATTTGAAAAGGATAGTTTCATAGCAATGCTAGATACCTTTAACATGATTATTACACAAATTCATCAAACAAGGTGCCTTTTGTGGGTAAGTAGTGACAGATGTGACCAAATTCTCCATGGCTGACCTTCTTTTCTGATTTCTTAATGCAAATGTCTTAACCTACTTTAGTGTTAAGAACTTTAAGAACAGGATAAAAGTGATAGGTACTCTTCCCAGTCGAAAAATATTAAAACGTACCAAATTTTAGATATACTCTAGTGGCATTATGCTTAAAGAATCCCTTGATTTAAAGTCATATCACCTTGGTTTAGCCAGTGGAGCAGCTATTCTACAGGGTAAAAAATGTTCCTCGTAAACAAACAAAAACAAAATGTCATGGCACGTCAGCCAAGGAAGCCTGTGTCAGAGTTTGAGGAAATGTGTTAAAAAATCTCAAATCTATTTTTTCAATCTTGGGAATCGTCCATTCATCATTTCTTTACACACATAAGACTGTGTTTCAACCATCACCAACTGCCGAGATGGTGGAACTGGATGGATAACTCTGAAGTTTCCACACGATGACACTCATGACTGCTGCCTCCCGTGGCAGCTTCTTAATCTGGGGAAGCTCCCAGCCGTGGCTCCCCAGGGCCCTCTGCTTAAACTCTCTGCAGCTGCTCCTCTCAGCATTGAATGGCTCCAGTCAGCAATCGAGCCTGGCAATTACTGTCTCCTACAGCTGCTCCCCAAGAGCCCCATTGCTTCTCACATGCTCAAACAACCTCCAACAGCATCTTGATCTCCCAGCAGCTGCACATTTGAGCATTTCTTTGTCAGCACCACTTCTAAAAGATGTCTCATGGCAATGCTCTAATGGAGCCATTCCCCCAATCTGAAGAGCAGGACCTGTTCCCAAACAGCCCATCCCCCAACCCTCACTCCACTTTATGGAACAAGACAATGTGGTGTCATACTTCTAACTGTTTCTTCAGCACTTGCTGGGTCTTGAAGTAGTTTCTCATTCAGTTCTGAATGATTTATTGTGCACAGAAAGAAGTTCCAAACAGTTTCCTAGAGCTATCACTTCCCGCCTTGTAATCAAACCTCAAGCCCCTCTAGGTACCAACTACTTCACTCCAAAAGCTAGATATGACCTCCATTAAAAGAGGGTCACTTTCTTCATATGCACCCTGGGTATACATCTGTCCTAGCCCCTACCTAACTTTAGTACATTCATTTGCTTCATGTCAGTATTGCCCTACTGATTTATAAATTCCTTGAAGGGAAAAAAAAAAGAATTCTTATTTGAGGGTATTTGTTTTCTAAATACCTAGAACAATGCTTAGCATATGGCAGGTGCTTAAAGAATGTACCTAGGTTGCATTAGAGGAAGTGTCCAAAATCGGGTAACTGGTTTACTAGAGAAGAGTCCCAAACTGCTTTTCAATGGTTTCCCCATAAGGCACAGGTGCAGCTATAAAAATCAATACCTAGAATATTGTTGCACAACTCATAGCTCCCAGGGTAAATATACAACCCCAGCTCTATAGCCTCTTTTTAGGTTATTTTTCTTAAAGTTACAGTCTGTGTGAATAATGAAAGACTGCCATTTCCACTCGTGCCGTTGTGTATTTGTAGCTCTAATATTCACTAAAGATGCAACTGAAATGTTAATGATAATTGCACCTTAAGAGCTAATAAAGAGAAGCCCAAGGCTCACATAAATGCCAGCATTTAATAATTATGCATACTTTTATCTTTTCTCCTTAATTTATCTTACTTTCTAATAATTAGTTTAGTAAATCTGAGATCCCAATGTATGTGTAATTAATTTTAAAATTTGTTTTTAAATTTGTTTTTTAAACTCAGGAATGAAATCTTTTTTTCCTAGAATATGAAGAAGTAATCATCATTAAATAAAATGGTTACCTATATAGACAATAGAGCTTAAAACGTACCTCTTGAGAGTATTTACAAGTAGGAAATGCTTGACATTTTAGGGGAAAAAATTGCATCAGTCAAGATCCAGCCAGGAGAAAAGAAACCAATTTAAGTATTTCAAATAAAAGAGGTTTAATACCGGGAGTTGTTTATATGGGTGATAAAGAGCTAAGAAACCAAAGCATGTGAAAGTGAAGAAACTCAGATTTGTAACAGTGAGAAGCCACTAATAATTCCTACATGCAAGTATCATTATTAGAACTCAGAAGTCGAGACCGCTCTTCAGGAGCAAGATCCACAGTGTGGAACTGCCTCCGTGAGCTATGCCAACTGGAAGATGGGCTGTCCACGAGGAAGCTGGAGCCCAGGAGGGGAAGAGGCTTGCAGGAGACACTGCCTGCGGCAATGGGAGAGCTGAATAACCTGACTTCTCACTGCCTCCCTTTCCGATCTCTTGTCATTGTCTCCTCTGGGTGAAACTTGCCAGAAACCAGAAAACGGAACAGCCTGGGGGAATACTCACAGTGGTCAGCCAACTCCATTATACAAGGCATAGCAAAACAGGCTCAAAGAATGGCTCTGAAATCAATAAGGCAGAAATGGCTGCCACGATATCTTTTGATATCTTTTCCTTAACTTTAGGTAGTAATTAGCTTTCAAAAAATATAGAATACTTTATAATTATTGTAGCTCAAAACTTTAACATCAGTATACATTGATAATGTCTTTTTACATGACATATTTCCACTGGAAGGAAAATTAATTTTATTAATATTTTACAATTAACTGTTATCTATATTCTTACATTTATTTTATTTTTATTTTTTAATGTTTATTTATGTATTTTGAGAGAGAGAGAGAATGAGTTGGGGAGGAGCAGAGAGAAAGGGAGAGACAGACAGACAGACAGAGACAGAGAACCCGAAGCAGCGGAGCTGGATCCCATGAACTATGAGATCATGACCTTCACGGAAATTTAGAGTCCAATGCTTAATCCACTGGGCCACCCAGGTGCCCCTCTATTATGTGTCTAATAAAAGTCACTGGGATTAATGAGAGCACTCCCAATTATGTCCGAATTCAAAAAAGGAAAGAGGAACACATATCCCTATGCATTATAAGGTCACTGGAAAAGGAATATGGTAAAATCTATTAAATATCTACTCTGAATCAGGTACTTAGAAAATTTTCTCATATGTGTAACTCTATTTTTTTCAAAAAACATTCACAGCAATACAGAGAGTTATTATTATTATTATTATTATTATTATTATTATTTTACTTCTCAGAGAATGAAAATGGGTCTTAAAAAGATGGAGATACTTGGGGCACCTTGGTGGCTCAGTCGGTTGAGCGTCCGACTTTGGCTCAGGTCATGATCTAGCGGTTCATGGGTTGGAGTTCCACATCAGGCTCTGTGCTGGCAGCTAGCTCAGATCCTGGAGTCTGCTTCTGATTCTGTGTCTCCTTCCCCTGCTCATGCTGTCTCTCTCAAAAAAAAAAAAGAATAAATAAAACATTAAAAAATTTTTTTTAAAAAGATGGAGCTACTTAATCAAGTTCATTACTTGATAAATATCAAAGCTAGAGGTCACCAAGATCAGCTTAAGGCCTATGCCACACTAAATCACTTAGGACAATACTGGTCTCAACCAGTTTCAAACACAGAAGTAATCCAAACCATTACTGAATGAGAAAAAAAAAATCCATAGAAATTTTTTTTTCTTGTCATTGGTTAACTTGTAAGGAACTTCACTTATTCATTCCATTGTGTATTTGGTATTTATAGCCCATTACTTGCCAGCCCTTGTCCCATTCACTAAGGGTATGGCAGTAGGATGGATGAGATTCATACTTTCATGGAGCTTATCACAACCTGCCATGCACTGGAGAATTAAGGCATGCCTCTATCTTTTCTACTAATTTAATAGTATCTCATTCTGGGGTGATGTTTCCCCCAGCAGTCATTTGGCAATGTCCTGAGATATTGTGGGGTGTTACAATCAGGAAATGCTACTGGCGTCTACGGCATTGAGGCTAGTGTTTTAAGTTCAGGCTCTATCATAAAATATCATAACTGAGTAGTTTATAAACAACGGTCATTTATTTCTCACAGTTCTGGGGGCTGAGAAGTCCAAGACCGTGGCATTAGCAGATCCTCTGATGAGAACCTGCTTCCTTGATATCTAAACTTTCACCTTTCCAACTGCACATGGTAGAAAGGGTGAGCGGCCTCTGTGGGATCTCTTTTGTAAGAGCACTGATCCTATTCACGAAGGTTCTACTCCTATGACCTAAGCTCCTCCCAAAGGTCCCACCTCCAAATACCATCACACTGGGAACTAGGTTTCAACATAAGTATTTTGGGGGGGGGGGGACACAAACAAATCTCTAGCAGCCAGGACAGATCCTAAACATACTGCAATATGCAGCCATTTCTGTGTCTCCCAACATACACACACACACACACACACACACACACACACACACACACACACACATTATGTGGTCTAAATGTCAACAGTGCCAAGGTTAAGAAACCTTGTTCTAGGTGTATAAGAAGATACCTTTATTTTTGAATATGTGTGTAGTAGTTTTCTACTTGCTAACATACATTACTACAAAGTAGCTTAAAATAAATTTATCTTAAAACAAATTACAGTTCTATATGTTAGATGTCCAATATAAGTCTCTCTCAGCAAAAATCAAGGTATCTCCAGGTCCACATTCCCTTCTGGTGTCTCTGGGGAATCCATTTCTTTTCCTTTTTCAGCTTCTAGAGGCTTCCTATATTCTTTGTTCATGATCCTCCATCTTTAAAACCAGTGAGGGCAGGTCTAGCCCTTCTCATAGCATATTGTTCTGACCTACTTCCACAGACGTATATCCCTCTGATTTTCATCTACCTTCCTCTTCCACTATTAAGGGACCTTGTGACTTCACTGGGCCCACTTGGATAATCCAAGATGATAACCCCATGTTAAGCTTAGATGATTTGCAATCTTAATTCTCCTTTGCCAGGTAATCTAACATATTTACAGGTTCCAGAAATTAGGACACGGTCATTTCTGGGGACCATTCTGCTTTAGCATAAAGGAGAACACATGTGCCACTTTTAGCAAAGTTATTTGCACAGAGTAGGTACTGAATTAAAGTGGGGCCACAGAAGTATTCTTTGAATTAAAGTGAATTAATCCTAGATGTCCTTTTAAAATGGGCTACCTTGAAATGGAAGGGTCATAAGAGGGAAAACAGTATGCACTTCCTGTCTAATTCTGCATTGATGAATAGCTCTGAAACTGTCCCTCCTCAAGTCTTCAATATGTCATTTTAAAACATGTTCACCCACCCAACTTGTTCAAATCAAAACCTAAAATAATTAGTGAAATACCTGAGAGAAAATTCTAATTGTGCTATTCTTGGACTTTTTAAAATGTTAAGTCCTTACTTTGTCTGGCATTAGGAATCCTTGGCTATATTATTTGTAGCTAACTCTGTCACATATAAACTATTTTTTCTCAAAATAACATTGCTATACACACATACACACACACACACACACACACACACACACACATATATATTCATAAAGTGCTGGTATCCTATTTATTATTTTTTCCCTGCAAATGCAATCACTATTCTGCACTTGTAAAAACATGGGGATTAGCAGAGGATAAAGATGCTATGACCTGGAATGGAAATAAGCAACCTAAGTCATGAATGCCTAACTAATCCTTTTAATTTAAAATTTTTCCTGTTATGTCAGCATTCCTGATGTTATGCCCTAAAGATAGCATCAATACATTAAGTCACAGCTTAAGCAAAGTGACTGGCTCGCAGCCAGGGAGAAGGAAGTATGTACATATGTACAACCAATAAATCTCTGTTGGGTCCCTAACATTTATCAGGCACTTTTCTGGATGTCTGGGAGTCAAAAGAAAAGGATTAAGACTCAATCCCAACCCACAAGGAGTTCACTGAGGTTTTTACTGGGAGTCCACACATAGACCAAGGGAGTTCATGAGCATCTTGCTCATGTTGTGGTTTGTAAAATGTTCATGGTATGTACAATTTTCTAGAGACCAGGTATACAGGTCTCATCAGATTTTCAAACAGGCTAAGGGACCACAAAATGTTTAAGAACCACTGGTCTGGATGTAAAACTACTAGCATGGGTGAGAAAGTTCTGATGCTTAGTGTAGGTGCTACCTTTCCTGAGTCTCTCCTGCTCCCACCAGTTCACTAACCAGATGATGCTGAAGGGATGGGAAGTGGAGTGGTGTAGGCAGAGGGATACAAGGACACAGTCACTCCATGATTCTGCAAACCTATCTTTGCCACCAGTCTTAACTGCGCCCATTTTCTTCTTGGCACTATGCATAATTAATTTTTACTGTTCTGCTACCAATCATAAGATAAACAATATCATTAGCAGATTCAAATTTTCTCCTCTGCTAAATTTTACACATATAAAGGTTATAAAGGGGTATGTCATTTAGAATTTAATGAAAACAGCAAAATCCTAATTGTCTTGGTAGTGATTTCTTAACTACCCACATAATTTGGGGAAGTAAACAGTAAAATTATTTCACAGATCAAATCGTATTTCAATGACTTCCAAGAAGACAAATTGTTTTACCAGACTCTTTATGTTATTTGCAGGGTTCCTCAAAATAAGCAGGCCAGCTAAAGCTTGGTAATCTTTTATTTTAAAGAGATTTTCATACTAATAGTGTACATTGCATTGGGATTTGACATGTATTACTTACCAAGTTATTTTCTTTGTTTTTTAGGAAAAAAATAAAGATACTTCAAGATAGGCAACAGATATAACTATTCTGAAATGCAACAGACAATACAGAACTCAGAATTACAACCAAGAAAATAAAAATTTTATCAGCCTGGACTTTGAGATACTTACAAACTATGTGTTTCAAGAATTAGAATAAATATCCAGTAATTGTTGAAGAGACTTTTAAAGCAGCAGATCTTGCTTAAAGGATTAATTACTTTAAAATATTGTCTGTTTTTTATAATGTTTATTTATTTTTGAAAAAGAGAGAGAGAGCATGAACATGAGAGAGGCAGAGAGATGGGAGGGGCAGAGGATCTGAAGTGGGTTCTACACTGATAGCAGACAGCCTGATGTGGGGCTCAAACTCACAAACCACAAGATCATGACCTGAGCTGAAGTTGGATGCTTAACTAGTGTCCTGTTTGTTTGTTTGTTTGTTTGTTTGTTTTGTAACAGAGAGGGAGGCAAACCATAAGAGACTCTTAGACTCTTAAATATAAAGAACAAACTGAGGGTTGCTAGATGGGAAGTGGGGGAGGGGAAATGGGCTAACTGGGTGTTAAGAAGGGCACTTGTTGGGATGAGCACTGGGTGTTATATGGAAGTGATGAATCACTAAATTCTACTGAAGCCAATACTACACTTTATGTTATCTAACTTGAATTTAAACAAAATTCTGGAAAGAAAAAAAGTATATTGTCAAATTGCATTTTGAACTGTGCATTACCAAAAAAAAAAAAGCAAGTACTGCTTTACTCAGTCTCAAAACAACGGATACTGTTATACCTCTTATACATTAGTTCTTCTATATCCTTTTATTTCACACTTGCCAACATGATTCAAAACTTAAATAGAAGGACAAAACATGGCAGAATTACTTTTTATCAACACAGATCACAAACTATACAATCTTTGGATTTCATTGACCCTAGCTTGACACACCTCAAAAAATTATCCAACTGGTAAGTAAATCAGTAGTAAAGAAGAACTTTCCTTGCTTTCACAATTCCCTAGTCAGAAAGACGCTTATTAAAATTCCAACATTGTTCCCCTTCCTCCAACTATGAAGCTCAGTGGTTTCCATGGAAGTGCCTTCTATAGAAGGGATGACTCAGCTGGAAACCAAAAGTGTACAATATCTATCAATATTATTTTTCTCTCATTCTCACTTCTCCTTCATTTGCAAATGATAGCATCTAGAAATTTTATTAGAAAATACCATCAACTCATTCATTCCCTCTCTGTATAGTGAGCAGTACTCTATGGATTTCTGCACCATTTTAATCTACAATACTGTTCTAACATAAGATTTTATATTGCCAATACATAAAACTTCATGTACTAATTTTTGGCTAGTAAAATATGATTACTAAACTTGAGAAATTTTTTTTTTTTAAAAAAACCCTATTATTCACTGAAATTTACCTTCCCTTTCTTCTACTTCTTTTACCTCACTTGCAGAAAAATAATGGCCAAAAGACTGAGACTACAAAAGAAAAAGAAAAAACTTTTCTAAAGATTATAAGAGAAAAAAAGAATATTCAGGAGAGAAGAAAAATGTCTATTCTGTCTATATTTAAATGAGGGTTTCACTAAAAATTAGTTCAATTAATAATGGACCCTGGTAGTTTAATAACCTAATCAATGTCAATACACTCATAGATAAAACTAAAGTGATGGTTTCCTGTGCATTCGCCTGATACACATGACTGTGTAACCACAGGTATTCTAGCCATACTGGAATTTCTGAGAAGAAAACTAAAAATATCCACCAGAAAAATGTATTAGTTTTTTAAATTATTATGTAATATTCAGTGCCTACAAAAGCCTGTTCCACATCAGTCCAGATGAGTGGACCTGAGTATGTCTGTGAAGGTACACTTGAGGGAATTTTTTTTACTGAAATCTAGATCACAAATGACACTCCAAGGACTTATTTTTCCAAAGTCTCACAAATGAGGCATAACTGTTCTAACTGTTTTGATTCCAAATCATTATCTTTCTGGATATCAATAATATTACCTCCTATATTTCAACAGATTAAATATTTCCCATTGTATAAAGAACAAAGAGATGACAAAGGCAGTCCTATTAATTAATGATGCATATATGCTCCAAAATGCTTATAAATTCTTTATCCATAAACTGTGAATCTGGACATTTCAAACCAATAGAAATAGAACAAAAGGATGTTTTAAGGTAGGGTTCCATCATTACTACTACGAAAAGGTGGGGAAAATCTGTAAAGCCTAATAGAATATATTTACTTCATGTATTTAACTTAATGGTTTTTCAGCCAGTGATCAGTAATCAGACACTCATTATTCTGGTGAGCTCTGTATATTCTGGCTCCTATTGCCACTCACCATCATGAGAATTAGGGTCAGCAGATAATGATTTATGGTAGGATAAGTAGTAGTGTCCTATAGAGGGAGTGTGAATGAATGTCTACACCCCATCCACATAACTTTTAACTTAATTACTTGACACTAATCATAACCTCTTTTTATAAAGTAGTAAATGATGAATATTTTCTTATAAGAAGATAATATAGTTTTATTATCACATATAAGGTGATCTTAGAAATGTGTCTGTTATATAGTTAATATAATAAAGGTATGGATCAGGTACAAAAACTAAAGTCACTTTGGGGAAGTATTATTCCTAGTTTTTTTCTTAAAATACCAAAACTGGGGTGCCTGAGAGGCCCAGTAATTTAAGTGTCAGATTCCTGATCTCGGCTCGGGTCATGATTTTACCATTCATGAGATCAAGCCCCATGTGAAGGCTCTGCACTGACACCACAGACCCTGCTTAGGGTTCTCTCTCTCCCTCTCTCTTCTCCTCCCCCAACACTCTTTCTATAAATAAATAAATAAATAAATAAATAAGCCAATTAATTAATGTTAAGAAAAAAAAACGAGCTCATGGATACAGAGATGATAATTGGTGGTTGCCAGCAAGAAGATGATGGGGATTGGCAAAATGGATAAAGAGTGTTAACATCTACAAATGTCCAGCCATAAAACATATCCAGTCATGGGGATATAATGTACAGTGTGATGACTGCAGTTAATAATATTGCATTACGTATTTGAAAGTTGCTGAGAGAAGAGATCTTAAAAGTCCTCATCACCATAAGCATGTATGTATGTGTGGTGATGGATGTTAACTAGACTTATTGTGGTGATCATTTCACCATATTTACACACTCATTATATATTGCATGCCTGGAAATAAAATAGTGTTTTATGTCAATTATGTTCAATATTTTTTATTTAAAAAGACTACATTTTATAACTATTTATCTTATAAGTATACTATGAAGTTACATTCCTTTAGTTATAGCCAAAGACTCTTTGGATAGGATAATGAAGTCTCATTATGTTAAGGATCATTTTTATTTCAGGTGGTTTATTATTTGTTTACATGTTAAAAATCTTAAGGGTATATATATTTTGATATTTTGCATCTTTATCATTTCTTTGTATTTGACAGCATGTCCAAAGTTGGGTTCCTATGTAAAATCTGAATCTCTCCAATATAAAAAAAGCGTAAATAAAACAGGGCCTTGTCCTGGGCCATCACTGTATTCAAGCAATGACTGTTTTGACATGTGTGGGCTCTGTACGAGTTTTCCTAGTACTGATAATTTTTCTTTGGTTTCATTTGCTAGCTTATTGAAAAATTTTGAGATGTTTACTACTGCAGAACACCAACTTGAATTTCCTAATGTATGTGGTATTTTGACATGTTTTTACTACCATAATTCGTTTTCCTTTTGGGTCTTTCAAGGAAGGCAGGTCTATGATCTATAATGCTGTGTTATTGCCCATCAGCTCAATGTTGGGCAGAGTGTGGTGTCTTTCTCTTCCACTATGTACTTTGTCAAGGCTTTAATATTCATAAAAAGAATGTTAACATTAGATTAAGATGTGCTGGTCTTTAATAATAAAGCTCTATACTTGCGGCCACGTGGAATAATTGCTCTCCAGATACTCATTGGCAAGTCTAATTTTGAAATATCTGTACCTGAATTCCTATTCAAAGACCCACTGAGAGAAATAATATTTGCGGAGGTTTGACTCAGAAAGGCTAGGTCCTAAAATTTACTTACAGATTAAGCTAATAATCAAAAAGCTATCTTCCTGTTATTGAACTGACATCGTATTGAATTTACTTTCAGATGTTTAATTTTTTTCTTTACTTCCCTGTACTTCAGGTTATATTGAGAGGTGTTATAAGGAATGATTCTCTGAATGAGCACTGTGAGTGCTGTACAGTTACTATTGAGATGTTCCTTACAGCTCACAGTGGTTCACTGGGTTGATTTCACAGTAGAAGTGCTGCTCCATTCTGAGTAACAGAATCAGGATACTAAGAAATATATGTGTTAACTTTATGGGCATGGAACGAATAACTAATCCTGTTTCTCTCAGTGTACTTGCTGTTACAAATGTTAGAACTAAAATTTTACCAAGCTTTAAAATTACTTAAAAAGCATGACATAAATTTTATGTGCTAGCCTCACCAATGACTGCATCCTACTCTGCTTACCTTATCTTTTGCCTCCAATTTCTCCTATTTATCTTGGTGTACTGCTTCTTTCTAAGCCTCTTTAAATTCTTTCCAATGTAAAATGGAATGTTTAATAATAAATGGTGTTTGAATGTGTTGTCTTTCCATTTTACAAAGGCTTTCTCCAAACAATGACTAAGCCAGAGTCAAGGGGTTAATATGTAGAGTTTGGGATCTTTGGGGAAGCACACACTGAAATGAGATGGAGTTTATAGTGCAGGATATTTATTAGGAAATACCTTTGTGACAAATCTCTAGAGAAGAAAGACAAATGAGATGGGACTGAACGGAGCCAGAAGTTCAGCTCTAGCACCATTCAACAGCTTGTTGTTCTGGAGCCGAAATGGCTCCTCAGAGACATCCTACTTAGGGCTGAAAGGGAAGGGTCTTTATACCCCTGCATCAATCAGACATCAGATATTGGTTGCTTTAGGACAGGTTTGACTTTGGGTAAAGTAGCTTTCTACAATTGAGGTGATCCCTGAAAGGTCGGATCATTAAATGCTAGAAAAGCAAACCCAGCAGCTAGAAAAGCAAATCCATTCCTGAAAAGGGAAGTGTGCCACCCCATCTATCACAAATCCAGGTATCAAGGTAAGCCTGTTACACTGAGGAAATCAGAGTATCCTGGAAAGTTAAAAACACTCAAGAAGGTACTTTGGCCATAGAGTTATGTGCTAGTCAAATCTTCTACTCTACCTAGAGAAAATCTAGAGTGTATTTCCCTGAAAGGGAACAGGTTGAGGGAGAAACATTGCACACAAATGTAATGTGTGTGCACGTGTGCACACACATACAAGGGGCTTAAAACAATATACATTTATTATCTCAGTTTCTGTCCAGGTATGTCTTAGTTGGATCCTCTGTCCATAGTCCCATAGGCTGTAATCAATGTACTGTCAGGAGTTATTGTGTGCATATGTGTTTAATATACAATAGGTATGAGTGTCTATTTTGTGATATACACAACCTAGACTTCAGACTTCGACTCAAAGTAGAAGCCATCTCTATCATATACTCAAGTGTGCAGCATTTGCATTTCATGATTCCTATCATCACAGGACTATACTAGGGAGCTCAGCCTTCAGAATGAGTCCTCCAGCCTTGTACATTTTTACAGTCATGAACAAGAAACATTATGCTTAGTAAACTCTGTACCACATAAATTGAAACACTGGGCATTTATGTAGCTTTATTTATCAGTGGTATTTTTATTTTCTTACTGAATCCATTTTTATGCCCTTGAAGTTAAACTACAATTTGCCACATTCTTCAAATTTCAACAGTATACCCATTGTTCAGATATGGTGGTGAAAGCAAAACATGGAGATAAACAGAACAGACCTGCAGAGTATATACTGAAAGGTACTGCTGTGCACAACTTAGTTTGCATTGTGTTCAATGCAAGCAGGGCACAAGTATTACGGAATATTTTTCATTTTTTAACCTAAATAACATTTCTCCCTTGCAAATCATCAGTGTCTAATTTGTTTTTTGTTTGTTTGTTTGGCTGGTTGGTTGGTAGATTGGTTGAGGGTTTTTTGTTTTTATCTTTATGTTGTTTTGGTCATCTTTTTGTTTTTCACTGATATGCACCTTAAGATTTTCTGAGTCTTCCTCTTTCAAATGTGAAAACTATAGTTTAGAGAGGCTTGATAACTACCCATTTCATGAGAGAAAATTCAAGATTGGAATCCAGGTTTTCCCACTCCTACTCCAGTGCTTTTTCTCCCCCTTTGTTCCATTCATTGGTATTAATAGCTCTAAGAAATCAATAGCACTGACAAATTTCCCATGCACAATGTCTGTGTTGGCAAGGTATCCTTTCTATTATCCCCTTTCTAAAATGTGTTTTTTTTTTTTTTTAAATAGCTCCCTGGAGCACGCAGTTGCAACAATTAAAGATGAGCTTTGTTTTTACTAGCCAATGTGTGTGTTTGACATCAGTGATTAATACAGTCTTCTCTCTGTTGTTATGTTTCTTTATCTTGGTGAATAAAGACTTGACAAATTGTTAGGCAAAGAGCATACACTTCAAAACTATTGAGATATACCTGAGTAGAAGACAACGTAAGAAATATAAAGACTGAAGAGAGGGGCATATCGGCTTATTTTCATTCATCAAGAGGAAATGTAGCTTAAGTGGGGTTGACTTTTTGTGACATTTATTTAGTTCTTGAATTGACTGACAAGCCTATTAATGTATTCCCTGAACTTTATTAATGTAATTGGAAAACTGCCCACATGTCAATCAACTTCTAATAAGTAATTATGTTCATAAATACTGTAAAATTATTAGCTTTTAATTTGACCCAAACACATACTTTCAAAACTGTAACATGAATTTTGTTTTTCTAGAAGAACAAAATATTCTACTAATAAAACATTCAATACGTGCATTCCCACAGTGCACTTCCTAAAATTGAGTTCAAAAGTTCACCATCATCAAATGGCCAACAAAAAAGAATGCAATAGTAAGGCATGTAACAGTTTAAGAAATCTGTACGATGCGAAACAGTCTACATAGCATAAAGTTATAAAGCAATGCTAGGAAAATTAAACATGTGCCCGGGCAGGGCCCATATAGCCGTAAACTGGTTTAAAAATACAGTCCTACTATGGAACAAGAGAGAATGGAAAAGAAGAAAGAAGGATATATTTAGTGTCTCAAAATACATCATTTAAACCTATTAAAAGGCAAAATGATTATATCCCCAATGACTCAAATATATTATTATCCAAGTATACTTTTTTCACATGTAATGAAAATCTTTTGCAGTCCTTGAGGTAGCAATGCAAGTCAAAGGGCACAGCACTAAACAAGAGAACAAGATTAGGCTTGGATAAAAGAAGGAATCTGTTTTTGACTTGTAATCCCATGCTGGTTTCTGAAGCTGGACCAACCCTTGCCTTCTAGAATCTCTGGATAATATCTGAATAAAGATAGACTTTAGTGAAAACTTTATTCTATTTTCATGTGATTTTAAATAAAGAATATTGCCACAGTGTGCAATGGTCTGTAAAAGAAAAACCATTGAGGAAATTCACTGAATTGTTTGACTTATATTTAACTCCTGAAAGTTAATTATTTAATTAGTATGTTTAAACTTCACCACAAATTTAAAATACTAATAATTGAAATTGTATTTGGATTCATGTTTACCTTTATATGAGGAGATAAAGTTCCAGGTGTAAGTTAATAAAGTTCCAGATGTAAGCCATATACCTAAATTAATACCTACTGTTGAATTTTTGAAGGATAAATGGAGAGGTAATACAACTAACTTGCTCACTCAGCTTTCCTATTAGGAATAAAACATGCATTCATGGCACCACATTATCATATAATTTGTTATAAGTTTTACTTAGAAATGCTGCAATGTCATTTTGAGATCCACAGCCTTTCTATGCAAC
Organism: Hyaena hyaena; assembly: GCF_003009895.1. Classification (NCBI taxonomy): domain Eukaryota; kingdom Metazoa; phylum Chordata; class Mammalia; order Carnivora; family Hyaenidae; genus Hyaena; species Hyaena hyaena. The sequence goes on along the minus strand of NW_024081481.1, from coordinate 251,901 downwards.
AAACACATGATTAATCTGTAAAGCACAAGGAAATAATGTAAAAGGGCAAGAATATACATTTTCTATTCTACTAGCATTATAATTGCATTTTTATTAAAAAGTATTTATATTGGGGATAAATATGGTTTTACATTTTAGTATGCAGGAAAAATAAAATAGCTTGATGAGTCAGTTTGTATTTAGAAACTGTAAGTTAGCTAGAATGATTTATGATCTTCTGAAAGTAAATCAAAGGATAACAAATTGTGTACCATGTTTTTTCAATTACTCTATATTTAAATAAAGTAATTCTGGAAGTCTGTTTCTTTCCATTGTGATTTGAATTAATGTAGGCAGAATCTGTATTGAGGCAGAGTGTTAGAAGTCTGGAGGATTATTTGTAAAGAGTTACTATACATATTTAAAAAGTTCTAATATTTTAATATATCCATCATGGGTTAACAAAGATTAAGTTTATTTTATATCAATCATGGGTTCTCAAAGAGTTCTCTCAAAGAGTTATCATGGGTTCTCAAAGGAAGACACTAAGTGAATCATACTCAAAAAAATCATAATGTGGTATTAATGGATAATTTTGATCTGTAAGTGGGGATCTGTATGTCTATAATAGCCATTACACTTAATGGAATCGAGGAACATAAATCCCTGATGATAATGACAACATATCTTTCAACGACGTCAGTTACTACTCAGTCGTTTTGATATCTAAATGCTGAACACTGTTATAAGAATGGTCCTTCACAATATAACAGTTACAGAAATGCATACCTTGTACAGTTAGATGCACCTGCATTGTTCTTGGTGTATGTTGAGTCTGAACAGAACACGTGTACGGGCCATCGTCTGTCACATCTACGTTCTGTATCTGGAGGCTGTAGTCTCTTTTATTCAATGTTGAAATTGAAACTCGAGGATCCACTGACCACTTATCACCTCCCGCAAAAATAATACTTGACCGGTTCAGCCAGGCACCCTTTGAAGCTCCATCTTCCAAATAACACCTAAAAATTACCAGAGACAGAACACTATTAATCAAAATGAAAATGAAAGACAACATTATCTTTGTTCTGAGTGCATTTCTCATGCTGAATTATAGTGCTGCATCGAATGCAAACATCAGACATTAATGCAGAAGATATGAACATATAAACACACTGGTACATCTTTCCTCCCCAATGTAAATGTGAAATAATACCTGCATACAGTTTTGTTTTGTTTTAAATGTGTGTGTGTGTGTGTGTGTGTGTTGACATGCACACATTTTAACTTGAGCCAGTCGAAATCCTTGTTCATTCTGTCTGGATGATGAGTAAATTTAAATTAAGTTAAATTAGTTCAAGTAATAGTTATCAACATTGAAACATTTTTTTCTTTGAAATTATAAGTAGAAAAAGGTCCATGAGTTGGCCTGTTTTAACCAAATCCAATTCTAATATAATGCACTAGATACTAGAGAGAAAGCATAGAATAGTACCATATCATGTCAACTTTTTAAATTATCATTTGCAGAGCAGTAATCTTGTACTCTGAAACTATAAACTGCATTTTACTGATAATATTGCTGTTATAATTAAATGAGACAAGGCTCATATGGTACGTTTAGCAGCAAATTTTTGCTGTCTTTTCAATAAACCAACCATAGTCTTTCTAGGAAGCATCCACTTATCCAACAAACATTTATGAAGCATCTACCACTTATGGATTTAAAAATGATATTACTCTTGCTCTCTAACACTTTTAGTCTAGTAAGGAAGACAATTGAGCAAATTAATCAATACTATACATAGAAAGAATATTTAATTAAATCAGGCACAAAGTACAAAAGAGTCACTTGACTCAGAAAGGGTACTGGAGGCATAGGGAAAGGTTTCATGGAACAGGAAATGCCTGGAATAAAGAGGTAAGGAGCAGGAGACATGACATTTAGACAGAGGTCATATGTGGGTAACACCAGAAGCAGGTGAGAGAAAGTCATTTCAAGGAAGTACAAATACGCATGGGATATAGGGTAGGTGGCATGAGAGATGAGATCAGAAAGGTAAACTAGAGCCAGATGATGATAGCAAGCCTGGTGGCAATTAGTAGATTTTAAGGCCAATTTTAAAGCCATTTATTCAAAGTTATATTCTATAAAAAGATTCAAAAATATAGCTTTGTATCTAATAGAAGTCAGACATTATGATTTACAACAGAAGGAGGCTGTGGTCATATGTCAGTGAATTTGCTGAGGCCTGGAATTCTATGTTTCATCTTGAAAATGTTCTAATACAAATTAAAGACTAGTTCTCTTAAATGAGTACAAAGCACAGCCACAGGATGAAAATACACATACATCGTAATAGTTTGACAGCATTTCTACAGAACACCTTGGGGAATTGAACACAGTGTTTGAGATTGCTACAAAATTGCAAGCTGAATGCAACAGGGTAGGCTGCTGCCAACTGTATAAAACTAATCAGTGGGTGAAAAAATAAAGAACAAGGTACACTGCAGAATCTAATTTGCAGTCAGCTTCTCCATCTACAGAATCCAAGCTAGTAAGGTCATAAAGGTCATTGTTAATTGAAAAGCTTTTCCTTATACAATTAATGAAGAATATAAAACTCACTTTAATGATATAATTAAACAATTATGGTATATTGTCATTCTTAATGATATGAAGAAAAAAGACAGAGGGGACATATTTCCCATTTCAAAAGATCACGTGTCTACAAGTATAGGGTAGAAAACTGAATTACCATTACTAGGTCTGTGAACGTTACAATGCTTGTATTTAATATACGGGTTCATCAAGTGTTTATTGTGTGACCTCTGTATTCATGCCTTCACATATTATCCTATCTGGTGCCCATTACAACTCTGTGGGGTATGGATTGCTATGCCCAATTCATCTCTAAAAAATAAATTCAATGTTCAGGTTAAATGACTTGCCCAAGCCACACTATTAGCGGGTAACCAAGTAGAATTCATAATCAAGTCTTATATTTCTATATTCAATGTCCTTGCCTTCATAATGTAGATCAAAGACTTTTATTTTTTAATTTTTTTAATTTTTTTTTTAATGTTTTATTTATTTCTAGGACAGAGAGAGAGAGAGACAGCGTGAGCAGGGGAGGGTCAGAGAGAGAGGGAGTCACAGACTCTGAAACAGGCTCCAGGCTCTGAGCTGGCAGTCAGCACAGAGCCTGACGCGGGGCTCGAACCCACGAACCGCGAGATCATGACCTGAGCGAAAGTAGGACGCTTAACCGACTAGGCCACCCAGGCGCCCCAAGATCAAAAACTTTTAAAATGGGTTTCAGAAATGGAAAGATGATCAGGATGTTGTAGAAATTACTGCAAGTAATTTCTTATTTACTAAATGTGACCAACTACTTAACCTATCCTATTCTAAAGGAAGCAGAAAATTAATTATTAATGGGCATTTTACCATGAAAGTCTGATTTCGAATACTCTGCCTGGCATTTTCCTTTCCCTTGAGGCAGGAACAGCTTTACTTTTATTTGGGAGTATCTGGAAGACCACAGAGATTAACTGGCCTTTAGATACTAAAGCTTTCATAGACCAAATCTGGGTTATAACTCCTGGTCTTAGCATAAGCACTATTCCTCTGCTCTGGCATATCAGGGATCATCAAGGAACAGAATTTAACATCTTCACTGTGAAAAATGAAAAATGAAAAAGGAACTTTTATGTCTCCTTGCTTGAATAACTATATTTCATAATAGTATTTGGTCCCAATCCAAAGCTTTTCAAGACATATATTAGGAAAACCCTTGAATGAGACTCAAATAAAAAACAAAAACAAAAAAAAGATATTTTTTTTGGTATTCCTTCCTTGGATTTTTGTGGAAATATTCTCAAATTACTCTACTTAGTTAAAATTTAAATAACTGAGATTACTGTAAGTGGAATTCTACAAATTGGGAAAGCAAGACCTAGGAATGGCATTCCATCTCCTAAAATCATGATATTTATATTTATATAAAGTACATATAGTTGTAAGGTGATCTATGAGACAATTATACCAAATATACATAATTGTTCAAACACACGTTTCCTTAAGAATAAGGACTATGTCTTCTATCTTTCTACCTCTTCTTTCTTCTTCACACCCACTCTAGTTCATTTGTTTGCTTTTTTCCCTTTATAATAGAAAGAGATACTGCCTGACATGTGTACACTGTATTAGGAAGGAATTCTGGAAGAAAGAAAGATATTCAGGGTGTGGCAGAGTGAGGCAGGTGTGTGAGGAGGGGTGAAAGAAGGATGCGAAGTGGTGATAATTTAGTTTTGCACTCCTCAGGCACCAAAAAAACATTTTTCTGTGTTAAGAATTCTAATATCTAAAAATATCAATATGTGGAAATGCTGACCTGTACAAAATCTGTGACTTAGGAAGGATGATAAAAGTATATTCATGAATAGCCATCATGCAGAATAGTAAATGAATATATAATAATTACATTGTTTTGTAATTGGATTCTTACAATTGCCTAAGGGTCTCTGGTTTCTGCCCTCAACCCCTGTAGCATGGTGTACTCTCTCTACAATAAACAAAAGGAACTTTTTAGAGTTTAAATCGGATCATCAACACCCCTTCCTACTTCATTTCCTATTTCATTCATATGAAAACTCTAATCCTGATACTGGCTAGTGATCTTATGTAATCTCGTCCCTTGATGCCTTTCTGACCTTACCGGCTACCATTCTGCTCCAGGACACTCTGTTCTACATTGTGGTCCTTTAGCTGTGCTTCCAACATGTCATGCATGTTCTTCCCTCAGGAGGTCTGCATTTGCTGTTCTTCTGTCTAGAACTCCCTTCCCCCCAGATATCTGCCTAACTTATTCCCTATCTTCCTTAGGTCTTTACTGAAGTTCCTATTGTATTAAATAGCAGAAATAGGGGTTCCTGCGTGGCTCATTGGTTAAGCATCTGACTCTTGATTTCACCTCAGGTCATGATCTTATGGTTCTCAAGATTGAGCCCCACTCATTCTTAGCACTGATGGTGCAGAGCCTGCTTAGGATTCTCTCTCTCTTCCCTCTCTGTCCCTCCCCCCACTGTCAAAAATAAAATTTAAAAAATGGGAAAAATAACACAACTATTCCCAACACCCTAGTGAAAAGCATTATCTATTTAGTTGATGGTTTATTTTCTGTGTCTCCTTGCTAGAGCTGACATCCAGGACCTTTGTCTGGTCACTTCTCTATATTCCAGGGGCCTACATACACTTGAAAATAAATATGAATGTTTGTTGAATGGATTAGTAAAGGCAAAAATTATGATATTAGAAGAAGAAAGAATAATATGGCAAAGTATATCAAAATTTCCAAAGTACAACCTAGTTGGGAAAGCAAAGTCATGCCCACATTAACTTACGATAACGTATCATTAAATGCAAGTATCTGTGTTACTAACCACAACTGCTCTATGACACACTGGATGAACTAAGGAATCTGTGACAATGAGTGGAGAACCACCTTCTGTGAATAGGGTAAAGTGGCAGGTGTGGGACAGCACTGAGCTGGGCTCAGGGCACCTGGGTGGCTCAGTCAGTTAAGTGTCTGACTTCAGCTCAGATCATGATCTGATGGTTCTTGAGTTTCAGCCCCACATTGGACTCTCTGCTGTTCAGCACAGAGCCTGCTTCAGATCCTGTCTCCCCCTTTCTCTGCCCCTAATCTCTCTCTCTCTCTCAAAAATAAGTAAACTTAAGAAAAAGTGAACTGGGCTTATGACAACTTGAAATATGAAAGTACTACATTTGACCCTCTACTTCAGGAACCACTTTAAGTTATTGAATATTCTGCTTAGTATGTGCTAGGCACATTATTACGCACTTACAATTATTATCCTATTTAATTTTCATATAACCCTATAAAAGCCATATACTACTGTCTTCATTTTAACAATGAAGAAACAAAGGTACTGAGAGATTGTATCTTAAACAAAGCTAGTCCACCTGAATTCAACCATGGTGATAGACTATGCCATACATTCCTAGAGTTAGACAGCAGCAGGGTGAGGAATTCCCAGACTGTCATATGATGAGGAATTAATGTATGAAGGAGAGGTTGGTGATCATTAATGTGGGTATGGTGCAACAATTCTTGGGTCACAAACTCAAATATTTCTTCCTCTCTGAACTCCAACATGGACATTTTTAACAGCTAGTGATCTTGGTGATCTTAGGATCCCTTTGAAGTATAGACAATTAAATAATCTGAATAAAATATGTTCAATAATGAATGTATCCTTTTTTTAAACACATATCCTTTAACTGAAAATGGTATGGCTTTTCTTGAAAGTGTTTCTTTTTTCAACTTTAAAAATCTGCTAGACTACCTACTTCATTGGGAGATGAGTGAAACAGCTCCAAAAATACACTCCTCACCATAAGCTGTGTTAACACCATGCCAAATATCATGACAAACACTTACATTTTCAGTCAATCATCTGGTTGTTTTGTAATCATAGTTCCAAACATCTGGCTGCTGGAAGATGTATAGAAAATAACCTGAATATTTAATTTTGTCTCATGGTTGTTAAACATATAAACTTGGGCTTAAGAGTGTTAGTGCTATTCTAATAAGAATGGCATTGCTGTTTCTGAATTCTTAAGGAGCTCATTTATAAATGACATTGCTATACACTCTTGGGCAGGTTCTAATCTGGGAGGTATAAAGTCCCATTTGGTGAGCTGCTAGTTGGTCAAAATGATGTTGGGATGATTCAAACAGACACTGTATGTGATGCTACCTCCTGTGATGATTAAGTCTAAAAGCTGGATATATAAGAAAGTTTGGTGGAAATTAGCATATTTAAGTTATTTATTATTTTTTAAAGCTCTAGTAAGAAAAAAAAAAAAGCCTCTGGCTGCTGAGGATTGATTTTTCTCTTTCATATCTCTAATTCCTTGTAACACATTCCAAAATCATAAGCCTCAGCACCATTACCAGGACCCCACACAGCAGGATTTATTCAGCGCTATGGAAAGAGACCAGCTTTTCTCAAGACATGTTGATTAATGAAAGTGCCTATTAAAGGTACTAATTAATAAAAGGAGAAAAGTGCTATTTCCCTTGGATTCAAAGCTAGACCATGTGAAAATGATATTCCTATGAAGGAGCCGGCCAGCTACCTTCACAGCTGTCTTTTCATTGTATCACAAAGTTCTAAATTTGACAGGAGAGCTTTCAAAAGCATTAAAAAAAATTATAAATTCACAACCCCATGCTATCGCCATGCTAATTCCTCATACAAAGAGAGTTTTGATGTCCTGGTTTTCAGGCCAAAATGAAGTAAGAGAACTAAGAGATTAAACAGAACAGAACAAATCTATACCCTCTCCCACTTGCCTTTGTTTTTAAGGCACTTCCTAATGCCTTTCATGACATCACTCCATAAAATATCACAAATATGGATATAGATAGACAAATATGTATATATGTATGTGATATGTAAATTTATAATATATACATTTGCTAGATATTATAGCATAAAATATATACATATAGAATACATATATAATAGAGCATATTATATATGACATTAGGTTGATTTAATATTTCCAGTTCTTCTGTACTACTACTACTACGGTGGAAACCACTCTGGAATAGAAACAAATGTTACTATCTTTCTAATTTGGCATGTGCAGGAAGCATGAGACTTTGTCAAGGGAAAACCACAAAATTGGCAATTTGTGTTGTTAGTTTTAGTTATCTATTGAAGTACTCACTCCTATAGATGATGAGAATTATGCTTTTAAATATATTTAAGAGATAGGTAAGTGAAAATGCACTTCTGCAGGTAATGGTTCAGTAATGTTGCATGTTACCTATAATAATATATTGATATTACCATCTGCCAGATATTGTCATAAGCCCATTGACATATTCTTTCACAACAATCCCTTAAAATATATAGCTATTATCAAGAGCTATCAAAATGCCCAATTTACAAAGGAGAAAGTGAGGGATAGAGAGGGTAAGTAAGTTACAGATGACTGCTTACTGAAATTTGTAATGAATTAAATAGATTTACTATGAAATAACTGCATTAAATCTCTACATGTTATCTCAGTACTATCTTTATTACTACTATGAATATCAATGACACATGTACGTTTATTTTTAGAATGGAAATTATGTCATTTTGGAAATATTTTACTTATAGTAACAAAAAAAATAAAACAAAATACCAAATAATGTTGATTTCTTATTTTGCAAGAGAAATAAATTTCTTTCCTATATATTTCATTCTAGTGCTTCTTTGCAATAATAAAATTGTATTAAAAATATCTTGGATAAAAGATTGAAAGTTATCAGCTACTATCTTATTATAAGACCAAATTCTCAAACAACTTATATATTCTAATATTGTAAATTGGAGGGGGAAGAACCTGAAAATAATAAAGCTCTTAAAGTTTTTCTTGCTTTTTTCATGCAAAACTATGCCTAGTTCCTGAAAGATGGGAACTTAAGTATGATCAAGTGAGAGTATAAATCCATACCTTTTAGTCTTATTTTAATGCTATTGAATACTATTCAATACTATTCAATTTAATGCTACTGAATACTATTTTAATGCTATTTTAATACTTTTGAAAGTATTTAAGTATATATTTAACAACACATTTATAATCCAACATTTTCAACGGCTAGAAAATCATTAAAAGTTGGTTTTGGATTAATCATTAAATTTCAAACATTAATATCAATTATTTTAACTTATAATTAAATCATGATTTTATATAATACTATTTTACCTTATTCTTTCTACCTACTCACTTTAGTCAAGCTTCCATGTGGGTATATATGTCTGTGTTTAGGAGGGTCACTGCTAAGAAATGTTTACATTTTGAGTTCTTCAAGACACTTTTCCTTATTCAACATATACATTAACATTTATTACATAAAATAAGTATGGATAGAGTGAAAAAGAGTCTGTACATTATGACTAAAGAATATAGGAAAATCGTTTCTGAGGCCTAATTATCATCTTCTGATAATAATAATAAATACTATCTGCTGAATGATGACTATGGGTTAAGAATTATAGGAAATGTTTTAATATATGATCTTATTTAACACTAACCAAAGCATTCTGAGAGGTAAGTACTAAGAATGGTGCATGCACGAATGCAGCATTGATGAGTTAAGTAGAGAATGTAACAAGAAGTGCTACAGCTTTGGAAAGTTAGTTTAGGACTAGGTTTGCTCAAATGGTTTTAATCATGAATCAAATTGGAAACGGCTTTGTCTTTTCCACTTTTTTAGTTTTTGAATTCAACTACACCAGCTTGCTTTCTCCCACATGGACTTGAATGTGAGATATATGGATCTGGAAGGACTTCAGATTTTCTGTTAACTGGCAGGTGCTCTGAACCGCTGTGGGGAGAATTTGTCGGCAGTACTGTCTCCCCAGCAGCTGCTTCCTGGAGAAGTTGGACTTTCACCTCAGGAGCTATAAAGGGAATGAACACTACATTCAAAATGCATGCAGGGGAGGTTTAAAATAGCAGTATCAGAGAGGGAGAATGCAATCAGGCCCAGAAAAGTGACTGAGGCAAAGCTCTAGAGTTTAAGCAAACCTATTACATCCTTTTGGGGATGAAGCCAAGTAAAGACACCTCATTCTCAAAACAAGAGGAAAAATAAAGTGAGATTCTGTACTAAAAACAGTCTCAGCAACTTCACCTCTTTCTATCAACCATCTTTCTGTTTAAGTCATTTAGAAAGTATTCTATTTGCACATAAATACAGATGATGAAATAAGAAAAATACCAAATGGATTAACAGAAAAGTTATATATTCCTCTCTTCTGTCAAATTAATTAGTATATACTTCTTTACAGCATCAGTAAATATACAAATTTAGAAAACCAAAAGAATTATAAAAGTTATTCTATTTCTCTTTTCCTCTCCATTTATGTTGACCTTTAAACATTATGCTGGGCACTGTTGGATTATTCTTCTTGAGCTTTTTTCTAGTAAAAATATTCTGAGCACAAATTTTATTTTATGAATAAAGAATGGCTACATAGCACAATTAATTAAAGCCAGACTTGCAATCATTAACTAAAATAGCCATTAATCCATATTTATCTGTCCTCTCTTGAGCAAATTGACTAAACCATAATTCAGTATGAGCTATGCCTTAAAATATAAATTAGGAAATGTTCCCCAGAGGAAAAAACGTACTTTTTTTTTTCTATCAGCTTCCTGCAAACAAATTTAAACTAATTATATTTCCTCAAAAGATGTTAAAAGTTGAAAAGTAGTCTCAAATATAATCTTTGCTAGACCACACAGAAAAATTATTTGTCCTTGAGAGGCAGCATAGTGATGAATTATACTTTATATTGGAGTTCAAATGCCAGCTTTCTTAGGTACTAGCTGTGGAATCTGGAGCAAATTAATTTACCTCAATTTTCTCACCTGTAAAAGGGGGTTAGTAAAATTATTGATCTGACAAGACTGTTATGAGGATCATATTAGATTGCTTAAGGTGTTCAATATGGAGACCATTATGTGGTAAGTGTGTAATTAAAGGTAACTATTATTAACCTACCTTCCTATGGTTAACTTTGTTTAAAAATAGAACCATCACCATCACCATCACCACCAACAAAAAAATCTTGTGATATGAAACATAAGTGGAAGAAGGAAAAAAGAGGCATTTGTAGAGCCTGGTTTGATACATCAAAACATTATTTATCTATATAGTCATAGCAAAGGGCTGGATCACAGGAAATAATTTTACAGATAAATGAGCCATATCTTAAGTACTTCTCCTATTTTCCCAGCCTTGAACTTCCAGAAAGGCTTTTCTTTTTGCCTTTCAACTTCCCATCTTATAAGCAGAATATTAGAAAAAGAGAGTTTAGTATTATAGCTTTTTTTTTTTTTTTAAATGTTTTATTTATTTTTGACAGAGAGAGACAGACAGCATGAGCAGGGGAGGGTTAGAGAGAGAAGGAGACACAGAATCAGAAGCAGGCTCCAGGCTCTGAGCTGTCAGCACAGAGCCCGACGTGGGGCTTGAACCCACAAACTGCGAGATCATGACATGAGCGGAAGTAGGACGCTTAACCGACTGAGCCATCCAGGCGCCCCAGTATTATAGCTTTTTAAAAAAAGTTATATTGAGACTGAACACTTAATGTTTAGAAACTAACTCCCTGGTTTACCAGCTATTTTGGGGGCAAGTAATTCAACCTCTACTTACTTATTTGCAAAATGAAAATAGTAGCACCTGTACTAAGTAACTCAATTTGGTATAAGGTCAAATAAGACTATGCATGGGAGATAGATTTATAAAATGATGAGGCAAAATATAACTGCAAATATTTTATAATTATTATACAGTACTATGAGTTAACTTTCATCATAAATCTAGAACATGGTTATATGAATCTCTATTTGGAGATTACAGGAGCACAATGATGTTCCCAAAGTCAGTGAGAGGAAAAAAGGGTAAATGACTGCTTTCTTTGCTTTTATGGTCCATAATATTATTTTCTATCCTATAAAACTCCTTTACTTTTTAAATTGCTACCTAATTTTTTTTATCATAACCTGATGTCTTTGCAAAAATTATAATTTCTGGTTAATATAAATATGGTTATTTTATAATAAACCTGTTACCTCTCATTTTTAAATATATCCTAGGAAATCTAACACAGTTACTTGATGTTCACTATCATCCACTTAAAAAATGGACAGATTCTATTTTTAAATGCTATATTGTTTTTTTATCCTTGAACTCATATTTCCATTCTACTTCTGCCATGTAATATTATTTTAAGTCAATTTTTTGAAAAATTTTAAAATTATTTTATTGGTACCTTATCTTCTCTGCAATAAAACTAAGCATATAAAAGGGCTAAGATAGCTCTTGTAACCGTAAGAATCTAAGTGAAAAAGTATTCTGGATAAACTTATTTTCAAAATTATTAATAGTGTATAACTAATCAAATTACCTATAGTTTACTCTCTTGCTTTTGTGATCTGGAGGCTTTACACTTTAGGTGATGCCCCTTGATGTTTCTGCACATTCATGAGATTTTATAAAAGACAATGGTGAAAGCAGGAGGTAGGACCTGGAATTAACCACCCACAGATCTACTCTCAGGCAAGTCACTTTTAGGAAAGGGCATACATAATAATTTAAGATGAAAGCTTTTTAAATTTTTTAGTGTTTATTTATCTTTGAGAGAGAGAGACAGGGAGAGAGAGCGACAGAATGTAAGTAGGGAAGGGGGTAGAGAGAGGGGGACATACAGAATCTGAAGCAGGCTCCAGGCTCTGAGCTTTCAGCACAGAGCCAGACATGGGTCTTGAACCCACGAACCACAAGATCATGACCTGAGCTGAAGTCAGATGCTTAAATGACTGAGCCACCCAGGTGTCCCTTAATATAAAGAATTTTAAATGTTTGTTTATTTACTTTAAGAGAGAGAGAGAATGTACCTGTATACTCATGCACAAGTGGGGGAAGGGGCAGAGACAGAGGGAGAGAGAGAGAACCTCAAGCAGGCTCTGAGTTATCAGCATGGAGCCTGACCCAGAGCTTAAACTCATGAACCAACAAATCATGACCAGAGCCAAAATCAAGTCACATGCTTAATTGACTGAGCCACCCAGGTGTCCCACCCCAAAGACATTCCTTATAAAGAGCATTTACTTTTTAAGGATAGTTGCTTAAAAAAGTATTTTCCTTCTGTGTTAATACCATGTTTAGAGATGCTGGAAATCTGTTTAAAAAAAAAAGAAAACTTGGGTGAGAAGTGCTGTATTATAATTACAGGTATGATTACATACAGGTATCAATAAACTAGAAATATACAGTCTGTTAATACTAACAATAATGTCTTAATTTTGCTAAAATCTTTAGCGTTGAATAGTCTTTTTTGTTGCTGTTGTTTTCTCAATATCTTTAAATACATGTGTTGGTAATCTCTTGGGTTTTTTTTTTCCTTTTGAGAAATCTAAAATATATTTACTTTATCTACCATCAATTCTTTTGTTATTCTTTTACTTTTATGTTTTAAATGTTTTAAAGTTTATTTACTTTGTTGGCAGGGGGTGGGAGGGATAGAAAAAGAATCCCAAGCAGGCTCCACATTGTCAGCATAAAGCCTGAGGCAGGTCTTTAACTCCTGAACCATGAGATCATGACCTGAGCCAAAGTCAGAAGCTTAACTGACTGGGCCACTCAGTTGCCCCAACTCTTTTGTTATTCTTAAATCTTTGTTGCTTTAAGAGATATATATGTGCTTCAAGTAGTGTGTTTATGTATGCACACACACACGTGTATGTGTGTATGTGTGTGTGTGAGAGAGAGAGGAGAGAGAGAGAGAGAGAAAGAGAAGATATTTGGGGCTGAAATAAATAAGAAATAAAAACGAATACTTAAAATTATAAGAATAGTAAATGATGGCAAAAATTAAATATGTAGCCAATAATCATTTGAACTCTTCCTACAGAAAGTATCAGAACTTCTCCAAACATCAATTCATTTCTTGCTTGAGAATCCATCCAGCAGTAGTATCTAATGGACAGCTGGACCCGTCATATCTCAGTGCCTGGCTGGCTCAGAAAAGCAAGTGCCTCCGAGGGATGTAAAATTCCACTGTGACTTATGCAAAGCTGAAACTTCAGCCATGAATTTCTGGCTGGACCTTCCCTTACTGGATTGCTGCATATTTTCTCATCTCCATGACTAACTCATTTTTCAAGGTCAAAATTCTGTGATTTTGCCATTACTTTCTCAAATTATTCTAAAAAGTAGATCTGAAGAGCAAAGAACACCACCACCACCACTATAAGGTTCTTTAAAAACAAGTGAACTGGAACCTAGGGAAATGGTGATGTGATTTCTCCAAGGATATTTGTACCCTGGATTTAGAGCATTGCGGGGTTGAGTCACAGTTTTTCCTGACACTTCCTAGCCTAGAAATTTGGGCGCTTCAATGTTTTTGAGCCTTCACATCTGATTCTTTAAAATAGGCACAGTAATACACACGTGAGAGGACTATTTTATGAGGATTCACTAAATTGTTCCAGGTGACAAGACTTAACATCTAACCTTAGATGTTGTTTCTTTGGGAAGCTCTTCCTGACATCTCTATTCCGTTTCCCTAGACAAGTTTAATGGAACTCTCTTAAAGCCTGCATTCTCCCTAGCACATTAACTATCTTGCTTTATTAAGACACACTGTAAAGTTGCTTGTTTAATCATTTATTGACCCTGCTAAACTATAAAGGACCATGGCTGACTTATTCATTGTGAGGCCCAGAAAGGAGTTCAGTGTCAGTCACATCGTTAGTGATTTAAAATATACATGTGTATGTGCTGAATACTATAAAAACTCTAAATAAAATACTGTGTGAATGGTGCATTAAAGAGAGAAAACCACAAAGTGCTGGAAACAGAAATGGGGTGGGAATAGGTCAGAGAACAGGGTCAGGGTTTAGTACAAGAGATAGCACTGGTATGACTGGTACTGTAATTCCTTTGCTCCTGGTTATCCTAAATTGAAGCACACACACGAGTCTCTGGATTTCCTCTATGGTTCAAGGTGGAATATATCATTTGGAACAAATGGGCATGCCACTGTCTACCGAGTTTACTGCTTGTCCTGTACTATAAAAATACAGTAATGTGAAATTCTAGCTTCCATGCTCTGAAAGCAGAAATGCTATTTGTCTGAGAAAAACAAATGGAAGCCACTCATATGGTAATATTTTCCTTTCTAAATTTCTGGAACATGTGAGAAAAACTCTCGGGCTAGGTTAAATAAAAAGTGAGTGAAGAGTGGGTCTAAAGAAAATGTATTTAATAACTGAATGAATATTTTGTCTAAACATGGGAAAACTTTACTCATTTGGTTTTCATTTGATCAGAACAATATGGTATTTTAAATTATCATCCTTACAAGCACAAAATGGGCTTTTAAAGTTTACTTGATGATCTACAAACATATTCTTTGTTTAATATTATTAACGTGCATGCCATTTAGTTTAGAGTTTCTAGTTTGGGACAAAAAGTCTTCCATTTCTTAGCAAAAGATAATCTTGTTGTTCACTGTCCTTAAATTCATCTGTATTTCCTTACTGAACATACTAGTAATTGCTTATAGGTAATGTGTATCTAACAAAATACATATTTGGGGAAACTAATTACACATAATAAATGTAAGGCAATAATAAATTAGAAAAAGAAAAGAGAAAGAATTGACATCGAGTGCCTCTTAAAGTTAGAAATAAACCATGAAGGGTCCCTTAAAATTTTAAGTGTTACTACATTTGAAATTCTTTGTATTTAAACTATTTTTATCCTCAAAGACTCTGTTTTACTCTTGAACTGGTTTCTCATGTAAGGAACTCCTTACTGTTTATTCTATGATTCTTTGCCTCAGCCATTAATCTCTCATGTGAAGCTGTCAAAATCTTTTATGAAAATCGAAGTGTGCTGTGTCCACTTTTCTTATCTTTCACACTGCATTATTTTCAAGCAGCCTAGCAAGTTAGTTAAGCACAAACTGCCTTGTAAAAATCATGTTTGAAATACAGCCACACTTTCCTCAGCTTTTATTCTGTTACCCATATTTCACAATTGTCTTTGCAATCAATACTGAGCACACAGGTCTATTGTTTCCGCTTGTTGTCTCCCAAGCTCCTTAATCTATGACTGTTTTCTGAATCAAAAGGACTTCATATATGTCATACTGTGTATACACATGCATCTTTTTTCTCTCTAATTGGTCTCTCTAATTATAAGCCCTTGAAAGCAGCTATCGAATTTTTCTCTTTGCTTTCTCTAAAGCATCAGCTTATCACATGCATGTTTTCAGAATTTCAAATCAACACTGTGCAGTTATCCAAAGCTCTACTTTATTTTTCATGCACAACTGAAAAAAAAGATGTTATAAAATAAATATAGCACTTTATGGAGAGCTAATAGATTTAAAAGTGGCATTTTATTGAGTCATAAATAAATGAATGTATTAATTTTTCTTTGAAATGCACATTGGTCCAATAATTAAAGGAAACCACTCTTGGCAAAACATACTTTTAGTTTTGCCAAACCCCAAATTTTCTTACAAATAATGGGAAACATTTGTCTTTCATCTTCAGTAATGGCTGGAAGACACCATCACCTAATAAATGCTCAGTGACCTTTGTGAAATGAGTTGGTCATACCAAGCAGCTATAAATGGACAAGAAGGCAACTATAATAAACAAATCACCAGTAGAACCACTAATTAAACTCCACTTCATATTTAAATACAGAAAACAAGGTGAGACTGAGATATACCTGTCTAATCTTATTGGGAAATAACCATACTTCAAAATGAATTCAAGATTGCTATTTTGAGGAAAAACTTGAGTCAATTATCATTTCAAATACCTCAACAACTTTTTTTTTCTTTATTTAAATTCAAGCTAGTTAACCTATAGGGTAGTCTTGGCTTCAGAAGTAGGATCCACTGATTCATCTCTTACATATGAAACCCAGTGTTCATTCCAAAAGTGCCCTCCTGAATCTCAATGCCCATCACCCATTTAACCCATCCTCCCACCTTCCTCCCCTCCTTAAGTTCTGATGATGCAAGTATACTAAAAATTCCTTTGAAACTATTAATCACATATTTCCTATTTGGTCATTGCTGAATTGGCAAGCATCCTTTAATTGTCAACAATTTTAAAATCATATTTTTAAAAATCATAAAGTTTTAAAAATCATATTCAGGGGTGCCTGGCTGGCTCAGTTGGTTGAGTGCCCAACTCTCAGTTTTGACTCGGGTCATGATCCCACAGTTGTGGGATAGAGCTCCATGCTCAGCAGGCTCACACTCATCTTGAGACTCTCTCTCTCTCTCTCTCTCTCTCTCTCTTTCCCCTGTCTCTCACTCTGTCCCACTCCCCAACTTGCACTCTCTAAAATAAAATTTAAATAAATAAATTTATAAATAAATAAAAATTATATTCAAAGCCTGTCTTCAGCCAGTATTTTTGTAGTAGTTTTTATAATCTAATCAATGTTTTTGTCCACTAAATAATGTGGTTACTAGATCTTTATTTCTGTCTCATTTAACTTATTTGGATAATTTTAAATGTATAGTACAGGATAGCATTTGACACCATTTACTACTCATGTAGAATCTTAGAAAAGAAAAATTCTTAGATTGTTTATTTTCTTCTCATCATTACATTTTCAATTAGTGGGTGTGGAAGGGTATTTTTTAACCTTAACAATCAATGTCCTTGGTTCTTGTTGATATCAAAACTGGCTATTTTATAGCCATCTATTGTGGGTATATTTAAAAGGTAAAGACAAACCAAGGAAGGGGAAAATTACTTCAAGGTAAAGGACTTTCACATAAACTGATTTACTGTATACTGAATATCATGGTTCCAACTTCTCTTTCTGAATGACTGTGCACTACAGTTCATAAATTCATGTTTTGAAAATTTGAATAAAATATTTTAAATTTAGCTGGATATAAACCTAAGTAAATTAGAAGACTCTAAAAAATCTTGCTGATCTATGCAATTACCAGGATAACTCACATAGATAATAGCCTCAGAATTAAGTGAACATTAAAGGATGAAGGAAATGCTGGAATAATCATAATTATTTTCAATAATCCCTGTTTTTCTGACTTCCAAAAAGGAAACTAGAGGAATCAAGATATTAAAAACAAAAATCCATATAAGCACAATTATGAAAATAAAAAGTTCAATTAATACAATCAATCTTAATAAAACTACTGTAGTCTGGTAGCCATCAACCACACATTGTAAATGATCAAATAATGATTACAATCATTTCACCACTAATTACATACTAAACAATAATCAAATATGAAAGTACTTTATAAAATCCTTGTTGTTGCTATATTTTACAGGAAAGTAAAATGAATCTCAAGGAAGTTGTAGCCCAAAGCCACAGACTAGAAATAGTTAAAGTTGGGTTTTGAACTCAAGATCCAATTGAATCCATATCCGTCTCCCTTTCTATTATATTCTCCAGACTATTACAAAACCAATTTACTCACATACCACTGAGCAACTCTTTTTATACTAGTATGTTACAGAGAATTGTGTAAATGAGTCCAGAAAATAAATAATATTTTAGTAGGCCAAGGTCAACTCTTACATGGGCCTAATGATACATTTAGTAGCAGAAAAGGGAAGCAAATAATATTATATAGAAACTAATTCTCTTATATGGTAATGGATAAATTCTTGAACATTATTATTCTTCCTTTTCCTAGCTCACAGATATAAACGACAATGAACACAGGGCTCTGGGTCCTCTAACACAACAGGCTGCAAACTCCCTGAAGATGGCTTTGACTATCAAAGATCAACCAGGTCTCCTTATAGACCAAAGAAAGAAATAGTTGAATGCCCCCATTCAGTTTTACACCTACATCTTATATAAAATTGTTTGCTCACTGGTTGGTACTTCAGGGACCATGAATAAACTCCAAGTCCTCATTATCTCCAGTGAACCAGTACAGGTCATTTGTCATTTGCTTTAGATCAGTCTTCTGCTTTAGCATTAAATGAGGGAATGCTATTAATTTATTTGTACTTTCTCATTCACTTTTCCCAAGAATCTACGGAATCATAAAGGCAACGTCTGTTATAATAACTAAATCTCAGTTGTACGTCAACAGTGGCCTGTGTCATGATTCACATCTTTGATGTCAGTTTTGCCTTTGTGCCTGAGAGCATGAAATTTAGTTTCCACAGAACTTTCAGCCTGGTTAAGATAACCAGTTAACCATGCTGTTGCTGAGGAAATAACGGGCTTATAAACAAATTATATTTCTGTGTGGAGGCATATGTTCACATGTTGTCTATACAGAACGTTTGCTATTTTAAAAATGAAGAGGCATTGCAGACATCATTAAAATGGATAAATTCAATTTCTATTCATTTGTGTTTAGCAGTAAGCCAGGTATAACTCAAGATCATAAGTACATACTTTAAGAAGTCAGAGCTGATACTGAGTAGTTTGGGGCACCAAACAATACTCTAACAATTTTTTTTACTGATTTATTTTGATACAAAATAGCTTCAATATCTAAACTTCATTACCAGCTCCTTAAGTACAAGGATATTTTTGCTGTCAATATATATCACAGAGCTTAGCACAGTGTCTGACATCTACCAAGTACTCAATGATTAGTGGCTGAATAAATTATTAATTGAATAAATCATCTTTCAGAATTATTATTAGTAATATAAATTACAAATATACCCAGGTTCATTAAAGGGGATTAAAAACACATCATCAACCGGAGAAATAATGAAGTAATATTCTCTTACAAAACTAAATTCTCAACTTTCAATTTGCTGTTTTAAATATATTCATTGCTAAAGTTGCAGGAAGTCTGGGGGAAGGAGAACTCTCTCCGTACATGGTAAAAATAATGAGATACAAGTAACCTGACCCTTGATTATTTAAATAAAATTTAAGTAAAAATTTATTATGAAAGTCAAAGTGAGAAATGAAAATCAACGTTTTTAACATTGATATTTTAAAAGTTACATAATGTTTGTGAATTTTTTTGTCAATACATGTCAGTCATATCAGCAGGAAATATTCCTATTTTACTTTTTGTGAATTTTAATGGTCATGTAAGTACACATAGTCTAAATTCTAACTGCAGAGCATGTAGGATTCTTGGTAACATCACCTGGTGTAAAGGGCTTGAAAATAGAATCCGAAGACCTGGACTCTAGTTTTTATTCTGTTAACAACTAACTGGCTGTTATTTGGGACTTAGTCTCTGCAGGCTTATCTGCCTTATCTGCGAAGTAAGGTCAGTAAATTTCAAAGTAGGATCCATAGAATTGTCTCCTGGAATGTTACCAGGCATCCCAATATAGTCCAGTATACATATAAATGAATTAAAATAATCAGGTTTCCTTATTACAAGAATTCTCAGAGCATTTATCATATAAATGTTCATGAAGACTATAAGAAAGAGAGATAATAAATAGGTATTCCCAAGCTGATTTGTCTCTAAACACCATGTCTAAGATTAATCTTGAAGAATTAATGTTCCACAAAAACAAAAAAGGTGACAAACTGAAAGTCATGCCCATATCATAGTGAATATTTCCATGAACCTCACTTTGTTCACTCTTGCTCATTTAGAGACTTGGTTTATACAGCAGAAAACTAAAGGCCAACATTTACCATATACTATGTACTATGATTAAATTCAAGGGTCGCATGATATCATCATGTATTCACTCTACTTGGGTAATCTGAAGCTCTATAATCTAGTTTTGTAAGCACGGAAGTTACATTAAACCAATTCTAGGAAGAGCATTAATTCACTGTATATAAAAATGAAAAGAATCAAATAGATTTATAATTGGTATTTTAATGGATAAATACAAACCAATATAATAACTCATGAAGAGTAAATACAAAATTGTTAAAATGTATAGCAAGAAAATGCTCTTTCCATTGTTGAGAGGAGTAAAGCATTGCTAATTAAGTTTTCTAAAATATTACTTTTGTATGTAACCAAAATGTTTCTCAACAGTCAATCTTCAATAATAATATTAAAGTGTCACTTGGGTTTGGAATCAATTCAACATATCAATGAATCTCATTGATATTGTAAAATTGTTTATCATAGACCAAATTCCAGATGAATAAAAACTTATTGCTGGCAAACGAATAAATGTAAAAAAATATATGTAATTCACTCTACCAAGGGCAAGGGGGACTTAGTGAACAAGACAAAGATTTCTGCCATCAGGGAACTTATAAAAGAGCTTTATCACCTTACCACCATTCTACTTACTTTTATTTGATTAACTGTTTTCAAATTCTACCTTGATAATGTAATTTTCTGCTTAAAACCATCAAATAACTCTTAATTGCCCACAGAATGAAATCCAAAGACATTATCATGAAATCAAAGATATTTTATAATATGACCTCTAGCTACTTTCCAGCCATTTCTCCTACAACCTTCAAACATGACCACAGTGTAATAAACACATTAGTTCCTTTTTTGTCACACATAATTTTTTTACACGGAGCCATTAAAAATAACTGTGTCTGGGGCGCCTGGGTGGCTTAGTCGGTTAGGCGTCCGACTTTCGCTTAGGTCATGATCTCGCGGTTCGTGGGTTCGAGCCCCGCGTCGGGCTCTGTGCTGACTGCCAGCTCAGGGTCTGGAGCCTGTTTCAGTCTGTGACTCCCTCTCTCTCTGACCCTCCCCTGCTCACGCTGTCTCTCTCTCTCTCCTAGAAATAAATAAATAAAAAAAAAAAAAACATTAAAAAAAAAATAACTGTGTCTGAAATACCCTTATTGTATTTACCACGTTGTAGAATCTCACCCATTCTTTAATGTCCATTATAAATTCCCTTTGAAGTTCTCCTTTCTTATCTTCCCACATGAATAAAGTTTTCACTATAGTGTGTGCAATTAATGTAGGCCATGAAGGACCTTTTAAAATTTTTCTATTTGTCCACACCTCCTGAGTATAACTATAGCATTTTCATGACATAAATGTAAGGTGAAATTTATTGCCTCTAGACTTCCCCTTTTACTACATTCTCCCCATTAGGGCTGTCCCCTCCCTTAGCATCCCCATCTTCCAATTTTCTAACCCCTTTCCCAAGGTAGGAGAGGACAGATTTCAAAATGTGTATTTATTCCTATCAGTTTTAACTTAATCAGACATTTGCATGTTTAGGCTTAATTTGTAACTCAAAAGTGAAATTTTTGTCTCTTTATAAAAGAATCCAATAAAAACTATGAAATAAGGGAGATAAAGAAAGGACTAACACACTTTCTCATGGTCCAAGGAATCATACTATTCCTGACTCTGAATATAATACCGAGTCATCATTTTCAAAATTTGATGAGTAGAATACCTTTTTAGTACTAAGAGTACTCTTGGTCTTAATGTTATCCTCTATATGAAATCTTCCTAAACTCCTTCCAGGCAGATTAAGTTAATGCTTTATTGATATCATTGTAGTATTTTTGTTTATATCATTAAAATCTCATTCATTATGCCAATGAAATAGAGCATTCAAAAGACAAATGACTTATTTCCCCACTCTGAATGATCTAATTCATTCGCACTGTTCTATTATCACTTTTAGAACATGATGATTCCCAAATTTATAGCTAGCCAAGATCTCTCTGCTGAATTCCAGAACGTTAGAGCCAAGCATCCACATCTCAAGCTGAATTTGTTTAAAATTGAACTAATAATCATTCTTTCCTGTGCTACATATCTTCCTATTTTCATTATTTTGCAAACTGGTACCACTATCCACTTAAATAATACTTTCCTTTTCCTGCCCCCCGCCATGCCCAGTACACACCAAAATAAATTACAAATTAATTTCAATCAATCTAAACTTTTTAAATATCTCCCTTTCTCAACACTATCTCCTTTGACAATGTCCCTTATTGGTTGGAGTAACATCTTAGGGAAATTCTTTTACATACATGTATGGTGTAAAGTATTGTCAATACAATATTCATGTGGACCTACTATATACAGTTTTCTGGAATCTATTTGGGGCATAAGTAAGGTTAAACAACTATTTAATTAAGTCATCTTCTTCATAACATATGTGTTTCCTAATTATTGAATTGTGTATAGTTTATTTTTCAGGTCGCCTCAGTGCTTCTAAACCCCATATATATTTCTTGATATGTAATTTTATTTTAATTATTTTTGTGACAAAAGTTCATTAAGTCACCTAATATAAAACCTCTACACATATGAAAATATTTTTTCTCGATGTGTTCCAAAGACAATTTTTTAAAACATTTTTTAATGTTTGTTTATTTTCGAGAGACAGACAGAGAGAGAGAGAGAGAGAGAGATAGAGAGAATTAGCAGGGGAGGGGCAGAGAGAGGGAGACACCAAATCTGAAGCAGGCTCCAGGCTCTGAGCTGCCAGCAGAGAGCCGGTCACAGTGCTCGAACTCACGTACCAGAGCTCATGACCTGAGCCCAAGTCAGACACTTAACAACAGCTCACCCAGGCGCCCCCACAGACAATTTTGATAAGCAAAACAAGAAAATCACCAAACAGGGAATGATCAAGAAACAAAAGTTCAGTCTGATTTATATGACGTTATATATTTTCTAGAACTGCTGTGCCAAAAATTGTATATCACAGAAATGATAACAATATAAATTCACACAGATTCATCTATCCCCAAATCTGAAATCAATAACTTTCATAGGTAGGCACCAAAGGAAGTATGTATTAACTTTGAAAGGCATCAAACGATGGTATTAGATTTCATGTATGGTACCTTTTTATATTACCAAAATGGACTTTAAAACATTTTTCAAGCATAGTCTATGGGCATTTTTATGCTAATATAAATGTTTAAAAAAACTCACACATCTCATTCAATCAAATTAACTCTGACATTTACTGGCCACCTCCAATGTAAGATGTTGTGTCTGCCCTATATAACTCCTTTTTGGCCTTGGTTCTTGAATATTTTCTAATTGTCTTATTATTATAAATAATGTTACTAGTTTCTTTGTGTCCTTTTTTATGTTCTATGCTCAAAGTTACAAGAAGGTATTTGTTAATAAAGTAGGCCCTTTAAAAAAAGGTTTATTGCCATACAAATTTGAATCTGATAAAAAGCAACTACATATAATTTTATAGGGATTTTATATTGAACAGAAAATTATCAAAGCATAAAATGAAAATGTAAGTTTCCTTTATTTCCTATTAAAGTTTGATTTTTAATGGCCAGATCAGATTCTCAAATTAATTATTTTACTGTTATTAGACTTTCATTTCTTGTATCCATCCTAAACTCTGTCCAGCATTCCCATGAACATTAGTGGCTCATTAGGAGTCTCTGACTTAATCCGCAGGGCTAAACATTTGTTCCATCATTAAGGTCTGCTTTTCCCAGACTTAGAAATAAGCAGAAATCTAATTTTGGTTAATTTTATTGCCTAGGTCACAGTAGTAAATTCAACTCAGTCTGGAAACAGCTCTTATAAAATTACCTTTTATTAAAATGAACTATATGTTTTGTAGAAATGCAAAAATGTCCCCATTGAGGCAAAATTCCTTAAATGCCAGAATACAAAATAAAATTATCCTTATTTTCCTTAGGCATCTTTTAGTATACTATTAACTCAATGGCTTATCTAATTTGATGACGTCTAACTTTTTCATAAACAAATTATAGTCACGTCCATATATTGGACTTTTGTCAGACACACACAGGGGAGGATTTTATCATATTTTCAGATTGCCTAAGCAATTCCCTGATCATACTTTAGGCTCCCTAAGAAGCATCACTCATGTATGGCTACAGACTGAATGCTTATGTCTCCCTAAAGTTCATATGTTGAAACTTAATCTGCAGTGTGATGGTATAGATGGGGGCTTGGGGTGGTAAAATTAATGCCCTCAGAAAAGAGTTTCCAGAGAGCTCACTCACCCCTTTTGCCATGAGAAGTTATAGCAAAAGGACAATTATCTCTGGACAAGTAAGCAGGCCCTCATCAAACACCAAATCTGCCAATGCCTTCCTCCTGGACTTCCCAGCCTTTACCACTGTGAGAAATTATTATTGTTAATTATTATTATTATTATTATGCATCACAGTCTAAGGCATTTTTGTTACAGCAGTCCAATGGAGAAAGATACATATTAAGCCTACCAATTTGAACTGAACTTTAGTTATGGGTGACAGATGGTTGGGCTCAAATTCAGTAAGTGCTCATTATTTAATGCTTTCATCCCCAAGTTGGTATATGATTCCAAGAAAAGGATTTCCCTTTCCTATCTCTTGACGTAGAATGCTCAAATTGATATGATACATGTTCTATTAAACATTATTTGTTCCTAGCTTAAAAGAAGAACTATTAACTGAAATTCTACATTTATATATGGCATTAATTTTATTCCTTGTGTAAAATGCCAAGAGGATAAGGTTTAAATATGAGGCATTCCTGTGAGAAGTGATTTTGGAACTTGTAGATGTGAAATCCGGTCCCTGGCACAGCCACTTACTATTTCTAGTCATTTAACCTCACAGAACATCATGTTTTCTCAGCCATGAAATCAAGATTACAAATTCACCAACCATACAGGTGGTAGTAAGGATTAAATTAAGTGAGATATTGGGTATAAAATCATTAAGGCATGTGAAGCATGATGGAAAGAGTCAAGGGAATCTAGAGCCTGAGTTCAAATTCCAGGTGTATCATTTATTAATTGTCTCACTTTATTCTTCAATCCTTTATTTTATATCTCTATAAAAATCTAAATATTAACAACTAGCTCTGGAGCTGTTTTATGACTAAATGAGATGATGTCTATAAAAATACTTGGTAGGGGCACCTGGGTGGCTCAGGCCATGATCTCACAGGTTTGTGAGTTTGAGCCCCATGGCAGGCTCTGTGCTGACAGCTCAGAGCTTGGAGCCTGCTTAGGTTTCTCTGTCTCCCTCTGTCTTTGCCCCTGCCCAGCTCATGCTTACTCTTGTGCATTCTCTCTCTCTATCTCTCTCTCTCTCAAAATGAATAAACATTTAAAAAAAATAAACTAAAAAACCCAATAGTTGGTAAACTGTAACAGAAGTCTGCAAAGATACTATCCTAATAAGTAAAATGTTGATTAAGAGCAGAAACATGGAATCAAACAGATATTCCTAGTTTGGAATCCCATTTTGCCACTCATTAGTTGTGTCTGAGTTGCGAAAGTTGCAGGACTTCTCTCAGCACTAATTTTTTTTCACTTGTAAAACTGGAACAATAAATGTGATATCAGTCTTCATAAGAATTACTGAAATAATCTTAAGTGGGGGCCATATTTAAATATGCTCTTTTTATTAATATCTATGTTCTTATTATTAAGAAATCTTGGAAATGGGAAAAATGACAAACTTGAGATTTGGCAAGTATAAAGTCATGGCTTTCAAAAAAAAAATGTTTAAAGTCATGCTTTCATGAAAAAAACATCCAATACACTCTTAGAAAGTGATGAATGCCAAAATGTCAAATGAAACAGAAGGAAAGGATCTATTATTACAACCTATTTCCTGAAGACAACAGTCCAATGTGCTCCTGTCAACATTAAAGGTCAATACAATCGTGGGCATCATTTAAAAGGTTATTGGAAATAAATCAGAAAACATGATTTCTTTTTGGTTTTACACAGATATGTCAGGGGATGATGGTAAAAGGAAGTGTATAATTATTGTGACAAAATCCACAGCATTTGCTTTTACATTTAAATCATTTGAAATCATTTAAAAATGATTTCTTCCCTTATTAAACTACCATTTTAGTTGCTCTCAAGTAAAATGAGCAAGGAATGAACATTTATAAAGGAAATTAAACCCTCTTGATCTAGCATGGTCAGTGGTCAGATTGTATAAGTGGGGAATTAGCCTGCAATCATTGGTATAATGGTATCACTTTATAATGAAAATCTGCCTTAGTTGGCTCTATTCAATATACTTAAAAATCCTTTACAAATCAAGATGCACCTATCTCTTGGATAATGATATGTTAAAGCATATCTCATTATTGCATTTACAAATGCTAATTTAGAAGAATAAAAAATTGTCTCCTATTGATTTCCCTCAAAGAATACACTGCTAAAATCTTGGGCTTTTATTCTATTCCTTCTAAATTTCCCAAGTATTTTTCTGTAAGTATACTTTTTCTCTCCTTACTCTCACCTAGAAAAAAGTGAGTCACATAAGTGACAGTTTTTCTCAACCCTGAATCATTTTGTGGCATTTTAAACACAAGAACAAAAACATAATAGTCTTTTGTTTTTAAAAACAATGAATGCCCATGATTATAAAAAACAATCATACAGAAACAGCTATTCCTTATTCCAAAACCCCAAGTATTACTACCCCAAGTTATTGTTAACTATTTCCTTCACATCTTTACAAAAATTATATAAGCAAGCACATTTTTCTATGCTGATATTTATTTTAAAATTTCTGTTAACAGAAATAAGATCATCCTATACATAATACACTGTGACTAGCGTGCATAGCTTCACAAAATATCTACGATATCTATCTATAACGCATGCATGTAGATACCACCTTTTAAATGCTTGAAAATTTACCTAGGAATTAGTTACAAAAGGAGCTCTGGATGATTAATTCATCTAGACTAAGGGGTGTCCTGAAGAGAAAACAGCCTGCTAGCTCGGAGAGTTCATCAGCAACTGTTCAAATTTTACATAGAGGGGGTAAAGCACTGTTCACTTCATGTCTTTTAGGGGGAGATTTGCTGGTTATCTCTAGGAGATGTTTTGCTACACCAATGCTGTAACGAATAACTTTTGAATGTTGTCAAATTGCCTTCTCAAATATTGTGTTAGTTAATACCCTTACCATTCCTGTGTTGGTAGAAATGTTATATATTTTGGTGGGAATTATATATATATAATATTGAATATATACATATAAAACAAATACATATTTTGGATAAATATAAATATATAGAGAAAGACTGTACTGCAAACCAACATAATTATAAGCTTCTGTGACTAGGTCTGGAAATATATATATGTAGATAGAGAGAGAGATCCAAATATAGGTATAGATCTATACCTATATATATTTTTTCTGAAAAGCTCCTAAAGATAATCCAATTCATTAAGCATATTTAGCAATCATTTCCTCTCTTTTAAACCATACTAGATTTGTTACACAAATATTACTTGTGGAAATTTATCACCAGAATCTGTGACACAATAAATATAAATTAAATATACTAAACAATGTAATATAAATCTCTCAAGTATTTTATAGCCATGTTGCTCAGGTATTACAGTTCTACATTACATCAGACCTATTCTACATGCAGATTCATTAAACGCCAACATGATAGGGGTAGCATTTTCTTCTTCTCTACTTAAAATATACTTTGAATTGAAAATTCAAGTAGTGCAAAGGTTACCCCTGAAAAAATTTTAATATGATCATTCATAGTGCCATTACCAATTCTACCTCAATATTTTTAGCAGATTGTATTTTCCAAAGATGGCAAAAACATCTTGCACCCCACATATTCTTCTGCATTAAGACCTTGCCACTTCTTGATCATAAGGTGGAGTCCATGTTCCCTTTATCTTAAATCTTAGTTGGTCTTAGTGTTTTGGTTCTACAATAAAATGTGGTAAAAATGGTAAGAAGATAATTCTGAGACTAGATCAAAGAAAGCCACATGGATTCCACTTTGTTCTTTTGTAATGCTCACTTTCCAAATTATTTCTCCTAGAAAAAAATTTTGTTTTTTAACCCAGGTTTCAGGAGAAGGTCATGTATAGATAATCTGATCAATAATCCTAGCTGAGCTCAGCCTTTGAATCCTACCAATAGAGGCACCAAACATAAAAAAGGTCTCCAAATAATTCTAGCTTCTAGTCATTAAAGTCACCACCAGCAATTCAATTCTTCCCAGTCCAGGTCCCAGACATTTCTGAGCAGACATAAGCACACCTCATCATGTCTTGCCTGAATTCATAATCCAAAAAACCTTTTGGCAAAATAAAATGGCTGCTATTTTATGCCACTTGCTTGGAGTGGTTTGCAATGCAGTAATAGTTGCATTATTGAAAGACTGTTTTATATTTGTAATGTAAGAAACATTATCTATTGCATTTATACATAATCACATATAAACAAAATATTACTCTAAAGTAGTAATTGGGAGTTCATCAAAGAGGATTCTATATTCAATTTGAGGAAATTGTAGATGCAGTGGACATTGTTGTCTACCCAGTAGCCTTATATGATGATCAATAATTGGTCTAAATCAAACATGGGAATTCTTTTCTCTTTGCTAGTTACTAGTTCAGTAGTAGGCTTGTATCCAAGTTCTGGCCAATAAAACCAGTCTCAGACCCAGTGGAGAAGTTCTGATAAATACTTTTCTTCCCTGATAAAATAATCAAGGGTTACCCAGAGGATTATTTCCCAGTGTTCTGGTAGTAATTGCCATGTACTTTTAAAATTTGTAGCTGAATGTATTATAAATGCTTCTCTTTGGACACAGTTCCTCTCCATATATGGCCACTTTAGTCAATTCTTCATAATCTATGATATGAATATTATTGAATTTGGGTAATGTAGTGGCTTTGTCGATGTGCATTCTAAATCTTCCAAGGGGAATAAAGTATTACAGGGTTTCCAAAACTAATTTATTTGTAGAACTGGCCCCACATTTTTCTTTTGGAGAGAAATTTTGATATGAAAAATATCCTTCAAGAAAGTGCTTTGGAGTCTCTCTCAACTTCTAAAGGGATGTCTGATTTCCCTTAAACTCTTCCTGACTGACTATACCTTCTACACCTAGGATCTCTGCTTTGAATGGAAGTTTGGAGAAGATCAGGGTCATGAGCTTTATTTATTCATGGAGAAGTGCTAAAGAAAAACTATGTTGTCTATATATCAATTCTCTCTTGTAATTTTGGATTTTACATATCTTTTCCTATGTTGGGAGATAAAGATTCATTTTTAATTAAGAATATATTAGCCTTCCAAACAGAATCCAATATAATAAATTAGCATTTAGAGCATTATGTTTAGGAAGTAAATACTGAACTCAGATCCAAATCACCTGGAAAATGTTTTGAGAGGTTAATTATTCTCACCCCCTTTTAGACATCAGCTTCATTTGATCCTAATAATACATAAAGGAAAAAATATATTCATTTAGCATGGGTAAAGAGTTAGAGGTTATGACAGCATCAGTGTTTTTCTGTGCTTCTGTAGTATGCTATGTGATAAAAATGGTCAATCTAGGAATACTTACATCTGTTGATTCAGTCATTAAGAACCATGTGCAAAATATTGATGTGGAATGCTAATAACTACGTCCATCAAAATATCAATAACCTTGACTCCCTATGCATTCAACTGATATTGGATATTAGTAGATTCCAGGAATAATGTAACAATCTCAAATTTAAAAATGTACCTCCAGGCTTTTTTACTTTAAAAACAACTGTGCCACAGGATTGTGCTTCATCAAATGTAGATATCTTTCATTTCTTATAGCACAGCCACCTCTTCAAATGACAGCTAGTTAAGCTAGTAAGCTCACCCACATTAAGATTTTAAATATTAAAAAAGTAACACATGCCCTTTGTCCAAAGGAACCATATTGTTTCAAAATGTGCATGGATGAAAAAAGTGTCTTAAGTATTAAAATTTAATGTACTATGGCGAAAAATGGAATAAGCCCAAGTGTTCCTTCAACCAAATTAAATAGATGGCTGCTTATTATCACCCATATATATCTGAGATATATTCTCCTCTTCCTGTACCTACTCTCTGCAAAATTCCTCAAAAGCTGTTTTAAAATATATCTTATGCTTGGTTTTCCAAGTGTTTTTTCCAAATGATAAACTTCTATGTATTACTAACTTGTGTAAAAATATTAAATGGCTTTTTTTAAAGAGTCAAAGTGCACATAAGAGCTCATATATTGAGTTTTTAGTGAAACAAAAGCATCTGAAAATCAACCCTGCCTCAATCACTTCAGCAGGCAAGTCAAAAATTCCTGCAGGTGATGACAGCCAATGCAGATGGTAACTTCTCCCCTCTGATTTTCTGCTCTGTGGTGGAGAAACAGATATTAAAGGAGTTAAAAAGCAACATACGGCTTGAGACCATAGAAAAGTATTTGATCATATCTAAGGAACAAAAAAATAAGCAGCTTTTAAAATTCTTCATCATATTTAACATGCTCACAACTTGGAAGAAGGGTGCAAGTCAATTTTATTGTAATTCTATATTCAGTAGGCTAAATCTGGGCTCCACCAGCTGGGTTGTTAATACAGGTCAAGGAATAATTAGCTGCATTTGTTTCAATTTTAGAAAACCTAAATGAGCTCTGTGTATGTTCAAAGCTAAGAAAAAAAAACAAAGATTTCTTTACTGATGTAATAGGTTCTGACAAAAACATGAGAACAGAGAGCAGAGGATTATTACACTAGGATGCACTTATGAAAAAATAATGAATGAAGAACTGATATTATACTTGCAAAATTCAAATAAACGCCACAAGTCTGTAATAAATGGATTATGACGGTGAGAAGAGCCCGTGCTGGGTGTTCCTACTCATAGTAAGCAGGCCAGAAAAGAAAAGAAAGCAATTCAATCCAACCATCATTCAAAAGCACCAATAATTTTTATTCTATGGTACTCCCAGAGAATGGTGCACATAAATTTTATATCACCACAGGTCTTTGTTGGGAGGGAGAGTTTGTAACTTTGAATTGTAAAGAAATATGATCATATCTTACTTGGGAGTCTTTTAATGACACAGATAAGCCGAATAAGAGATCATACATTATTATAATTTTAAAATTTAGAGTTTTATCTCAAAGCAAGTTCATCTGTCATCATAAATACACATATAATGAATCTCCATCTAAACAACTCTGGGTTGGTAAATTCCAAAAGAGACAAAAAAATAAAATACATACATACAGGGGATAGTACTAGCCAGTATTTCTCCTTCCTTTACACCTTTTCTCTCAAATGTAAATAATCCATACATTTTACATTTCTTTTAAAGTAGATGAAGCAAATGTTTGCAGCTATATTATATTATTGTCTTAAAAATCGTGTGATTGGAAGACAAGTGGTTGCAAAGGGCAATGCACAATGATTGTATACAATGTCCTCTAAATTACAGTGATCTTTTTTTCACTCAGATTCATGTGCTGAAGTGGGAATCTATTTTGTAGTGACGTATGTGATTGGTGGCAGAGAGGACTTGAAAAATAGCCAGGATACACATCTCTGTAATATTGAGAACAGCATTAAGGAAAAGCCAAGCTAATTTCTCAGATTGTCATGTTTGAAACAAATATGCTTTAAATGATACCATTTTCACTCTTCAGCCTGCTAACAATCACTTCAACTATCTGTTCTAACAACTCTGCGACTTTACCTCTTTCTCTTTAGAAACTAAATTTGTATAATAAAATGTATGACTCGCACTAGGAGAAGGAAACAAGGAAGTGTCACTTAGGCCTTCCATTTCAATCCTTCACTGAAACAAAAACTTTTGCTGATCCTGGGTGGCTCAGTTGGTTAAGTGTCTGGCTTGGGCTTAGGTCATGATATCATGGTTCATGAGTTCAAGCCCACATTGGGCTCTGTGCTGACAGCTACAGCCTGGAGCCAATTTCGGATTCTATCTCCCTCTGCCCCTCCCCAACTCACGACCTGTCTCTGTCTCTCTTTTTCTCAAAACTAAATAAACATTAAAATAATTACACAAAAACTTCTGAAGTGACTCACTCCTAAATTAATGTGAGATGCAATACTCCAATAACATATATACTCTGGGGTTTATATAGTAAATGATAAATTCTGAAGTTGATATGAAAAATAATAATCTAAAAAAATGGGCATTGGGATATTTGATTTTAGTGGCCAGTGAATGAGTTAAAGCCAGAATACATTTCTTCTATGTATGTGTATTTATTTAAATATTTATGAAGTGCCTTTTATGAATTGGTTTTAGACAGAGCATATACCAGTGAACAGAACACATAAAAATCTTATGGAATTGACACATTCCTCTCACAAATTCCTAATCTTCATTAGAATTAGAATAATCCTTTTGGTGGTTGCCAATGCAATTAAGAAGAAAGTGTTTCCAAATTTGGCACAGAAAAACTTTACAAAATAAACTTTTAAATAAAGACTGTTCTAAAATCATATTTTTTAGAAGAGTAAGTTGTTCCTCACTAGAAGTATTTTCTAATAGAAAAATTTAGGTTGTATTACAAATAAAGTTGCATGTTAGATCATCAGACACTGTACACAATGACAGTTATTATTATTACTATTATTATTATTGGCAAGAAAGAAGTTGACCAGAGGACCTGTTGGGAGTGGTAATGTTTTTGTCATGGAAAACTTACCATGTTGTTTCAAAATGGCAGACTCTGCCATAGGGGAAGGTAGCTTCCTGGTAAAATGTTTTACATGAATTCTAAATGAGAGCTAGTGTGCAGGGTGACTGTAGCTCATACATCACACCTATAATCCTGCAGGTGTTATATATAACATCATCCTATTCTAACACTTGAGACCCTTCAGTTGAAATCCTATTAACATAAAATTGTCCTGCCTCTGTCACCAGGGGAATCTGTTGAGTGCGATAGGAAGTGTGCAGTTGAGTTTAGGTTTTGTGAAACCCCAGAATGCAGGTAGGGCCATGGGCAAGCAACTAATCCAGTTAGCTTTTCAGTCATGACTGTCCTGTCATTCAAATCATGACTTGCCTCCACACTCTTCTCACTGTATTTCAACACTTACCACTGAAGCAGGGGCATAATGGAATAAGAAATGTAAGTATTCTGTTTGAATTCTTAGAAGATGATTAGGACGTTCTAGACTCATGAAGAAAGAGGAGGAGTAAATGACACTACAAACACATTGTTTGATAGCTGCAGTTACTATGCTTGACAAAGAGTAAATAATTAAGATTAGCTCTTATAACTACTGTGAATATACTACATAAATAAAAAAATGAAAATGTTTAGGGGTGCCTGTGTGGTTCAGGTGGTTAAAGAGTCCAATGCTTGATTTTGGCTCAGGTTATGATCTCATGATTTATGAGACTGACCCCCACACCAGGCTCTTGTGCTGACAGTGCACGGTCTGCTTTGGATTCTCTCTCTTCCTCTCTGCTCCTCCTACATTCATGCAAACACACACACTCTCCCTCTCCCTCTCAAAATAAATAAATAAACATTAAAAAAGAAAACATTTAAAGGATTCAAAACATTTTAATTTGTAAAGCATTGTACCCAAATTTATACTTTGTAATTTTTTTCAATTATCCATTGGTACACTCTATGATCTTTAATTTTAAAACGTTTTTCTTTATTGTAGAGTTACGAAATATATTTGTCAGTCTTTAATCAAAATATGATCATGCAGTTTCAAGGAGAAAAATCAATTTCTGTCCTTAAAGTTGCATGCTTCATTTTTATCAGGATATTTTCAAATGAATTTGTTAACACTTCAGTCCTCTTCCTTCCTTACATGCAGCTTTCCCTTCTTTTGTGTAGAAACAGCACTGACCCAATAATCTTACTTTAAGAAGGTACTCACATTTCAATATAACTCTCTTGAGATTGTTTTAAGGAAAATAATAGAGTAAATGACAAAAAATGAACTATCCATCGCGGTACAATTTATCATGGAGTGTTGCATAGTGTTATCTGAAAAACATGCAGTGTAGTAATCACTTGGAGTAGTGCTGGCACATAATTGTATGCTAGTCATAAATTATAGGTGAATGGCAGTTTCAGCTAATGAGTGCCAAATAGCAGTACAGGCACTGTAGTGATTAGAGAAGATGTGGTTATGAATGTATTTATTACTGGTGTATTATAAAGCTTTTCAAATTAGAAATGGCAGGTATATAAATAGACACCAAGGTGGAACACCTCTATATACAAAGTAAAATACTGAAAGATATAGATGATTCACCATCCCCACCTCCCGTGTGTGTGTGTGTGTTTGTGTAGAAAGAGAGACAAAGAAAGAGAGATGGTGAGAGAAAGAGGTGAATGAAAAGCAGAAAATAAGAACAAAATAAACCCTTCTTCTTATATGTTCTTTCTTCACAAATACTTCCACCATATTAAATTCATTTTATATAACTTTAAGAACATCTTGGGAATATTTTTATTTAAAAAAGAGTATTTTTCTCTCTTTATTTTGCTTTTTTTAATGTGTGAACAAGGTCACTCTTCACTAGTTGGCAATATTAGCATTTGTCTCTCTAAAGCAGATTTCAAAATCTACAAAACAACTACAATTTTATGCCCCACCCCATAGCTACTATATATTTAACTAGTCCCTATCTATGCTTGGGATGCAATGAAATTTCTGCTTATTTTGATACAACAGAAACCAAAGTTAATTTATGAAGTAGAATTGAATATCAATGATTTCAGGAAAAATTTTTTCCCCATTGATTCTTCACTTTTAGGATATTTTGTATACTTAGGGTGCCTGGGTGGCTCAGTCATTTAAGTGTCCGACTTTAGCTCAGGTCACGATTTTGTGGCTTGCGGGTTCCAGCCCCACAATGGGCTCTGTTCTGATAGCTCAGAGCTTGAAGGCTGCTTTGGATTCTGTGTGTCCCTCTCTTTCTATCCCTCCTCCATTCATGTTCTGTCTCTCTGTCTCTCTGTCTCTCTTTCAAGAATAAATATTTAAGAAAAGATATTTTGTAAACTATTGTTGTTTTTGATTAGAAAATGGAAACTCAATAAACACAATTTTTAATTGTAATACTAAATAATTGTTTTTCCCACAAACTCTCATCTTAAGAGTTATTACAAGACTGGGGCGCCTGGGTAGTTCAGTCAGTTAAGTGTCCAACTTCAGCTCAGGTCACAATCTCACAGTTGGTGGGTTTGAGCCCCTCATCGGGCTCTGTGCTGACAGCTACCTCAGAGCCTGGAGCCTGCTTCAGATTCTGTCTCCGTCTCTCTCTGACCGTCCCCTACTCATGCTGTCTCTTTCTCTCTCTCTCAGAAACAAATAAAACATTAATTTTTTTTTTTAAGTTACTACAAGATTCAGTTGTAGAGGTGAGTGGACATAAACATTTATAGGAAAGGATACGTTTTTAAAGCATAAATGATATAATTTTCTCTCAAATTTATATTAATAAATTATAATAAAAAGAGAAAACACACAAAGCTAGCATCTTTATATATATATATATATACATATATATATATATATTTTTTTTTTTTTTTAAATTTCTAGGAGAGAGAGAGAGAGAGAGAGACAGCGTGAGCAGGGGAGGGTCAGAGAGAGAGAGAGACACACAGACTCTGAAATAGGCTCCGGGCTCCGAGCCGGCAGTCAGCACAGAGCCCGACGCGGGGCGCAAACCCACGAATCGCGAGATCATGACCTAAGCGAAAGTCGGACGCTTAACTGACTAAGCCACCCAGGCGCCCCACAAAGCTAGCATCTTAATTATTCTTATTACCCTGTGTTTGCCCTACAGTCATTATGTAGTTTCTCATAAACTGCCTTTCTTTTAGATTTGTCTGAGTATTTCTGCTTATTATTTGGACACAAACAAATAGGTATGTGCCAAAATAAAAATGGTTTTTGCTGAGGAAGGTTTTATGTCTGAAAATTAATTTTAAACTTCTTTTCAAGAAACCTTAGAGTGCCTGGGTGGCTCAGTCGAAGCGTCCGACTTCAGCTCAGGTCATGATCTCTTGGTTCGTGGGTTCGAGCCCCACATCGGGCTCTGGGCTGACAGCTAGCTCAGAGCCTGAAATCTGTCTTCAGATTCTGCATCTCCCTCTCTCTCTGACCCTCCCCTGTTCATGCTGTCTCTGTCTCTGTCTCTCTCTCTCTCTCTCTCAAAAATAAATAAAATATTAAAAAAAGAAAAGAAACCAACTATTGGCATAAAAGTTACCGAGTTTTTATTCTTTTCCAAAAGTACATTTTTATAATCCTTATTTCTAATTAAAATAACATATAGATACATTGGTATATTTAATATCTTCATATTCAAAAATACATAAAAATGTTATAGTATAACTTGTCATCTCCAGTTCTGCATGTAAAGAGCTTGGAAGTTGCTACTGTATCCTAACAATTAATTAAAAAAAAACTGAACAGATTGAAAAATCAACAACTCTCTTTGAATCTGTAAGAGAGTGAGGACAACGGGCAAGCCTCTGCCCCCCAAAATTAGAGAGGCATGTAGGTAAATACAAGGAATCACAGCTCTCCAGAGCAGTGATTCAAGGCAGAAAGCCACTGGGAGAAACCAGTCTCACAGGTGGGAACACCTAAGCTGTAACAGACAATTGCTGGAGGCTCAGTATGGACAGTCTGAGAGTAAAAATTTCAGGAGGACCCAGTGATAAGAACACCTACACACTTTTGTGAGCTTTTTCTTCAGGTGCTCAACCAGATTCTCCTAGCAACAGTGAAGGAGAATCCTCTTTGTAACTCTAACAAGTAGAGAGGTAAAGGAACCATTGTGAAATATACCAGAACACTTTGTTGTTACTAAGTTTCAAGTTTGTTGTTTCTCTTGAGGGCTTACCCTTAAGAGAAATTTTATTTAACCGGAGCCTAACCTCCCTGGGTTTGATCAGAGCCTAACTGATCTGGAGACAGAAAAATGGCAACGAGTCAGCCCTAGGCTTTTTTTTTTTTTTTTTTTTTTTAATTTTTTGGAGAGAGACAGTGTGAGCAGGGGAGGGTCAGAGAGAGGGAGGGAGGGTGAGAGAGAGAGAGGAAGATACAGAATCTNCAGGGCTTGAACCCACGAAACAAACTGTGAGATCATGACCTGAGCCGAAGTCAGACACTTAACCGACTGAGCCACCCAGGCATCCCAGCCTTAGGCTTCAATAAAGGATAAGGGAAATACTCTATTCCACCCACTCTAACCTTGTATGTGGGAGAAAGTAAATACTCAACCCTACATCACTTTAGATATTCTGTACCAACTAATTGGGGATGGTAAGGAGACACTGAGAAACATTTGTGAAGTTCACAGTCCAGAAACATAGGGTCAGTATAAAACTGAGGCCTAGTCATAGGGACTAGGGAATTCTCCCCCTTACCCCACAACTTACCACCAAATTTCTAAAAGCCTATTTGAGCAGCTCCTTTTACTCATTACATCATGTTTGGTTACCAAGAAAAACTATAAAACATACTGAAAGACAAAATAACAACAAAACTATTTAAAGAGACAGAGCAAGCATCAGATTCAAATACGGCAGGGATACTATAATTATCAGAGGGGGTATTTAAAACAATACTGGTCAATATGCTCAAGACTACAATGGATAAAGTAGAGAACATGCAAGATCAGATAGGTAATGTAAGCAAAGAAAAGAAATGCTGGAGATAAACAACAATGACAATAACAACAAAAACTGGGGGCGCCTGGGTGGTTTAGTCAGTTAAGCATCCGACTTTCGCTTAGGTCATGATCTCACGGTTCATGGGTTCGAGCCCCAAGTCGCACTCTGTGCTGACTGCCAGCTCAGAGCCTGGAGCCTGTTTCAGAGTCTGTCACTCCCTCTCTCTCTGACCCTCCCCTGCTCATGCTGTCTCTCTCTCTCTCCTAGAAATAAATAAAAAAACATTTAAAAAAAGACATTCTTTAAAAAAAAAATAACAACAAAAACTGTAACAGAAATGAAGAATAATTTTGACAGGCTCATTATTAAATGGGACATGGCTGAGAAAAGAACATCTGAGCTTGAAGATATAGCAATAGAAACCTCCTAAAATGAAAAGCAAAGGGAACAAAACTAATAAAACTAGAACAAAATATCCAAGCAACTATGAGACAACTAAAAAAGGTAAAACCTGAATCATGAGTATACCAAAAGAAAAAGAGAGAAAGAAAGAGAAGAAATATATGAAGTAACAATAACTGAGATTTTTTTCCCAAATTAATGTCAGACACCAAACCACAGATCCAGGGAGTTAAGAGAACACCAAACAAAATAATAAAAACAAAACAAGAAAAACCTACAGCTCTGTATATCATTTTCAAAATACAGAAAATGAAAGATAAAGTACTGAAAGAATACAGAGGAGGAAAACAAGCAAGCAAAATAAATAAATAAATAAATACACCTGATGTATAGAGGAACAAAAAGCACAGCTTACTTCTCAGAAAATGCAAGTAAGAGGAAAGCAGACTGAAATATTTAAAGTTTTGACTGAAAAAAATCAACAACCTAGAATTCTTTAGCCTGTGAAACTGACCTTCAAAACTAAGAAGAAATAGATTTCCTATAACAACAACAACAACAACAACGACAAAAAAACTAAAGGAATTTGTTGTCAGAACTATCTTGTAATAGTTACTGAACTAGAAAGTTCTTTATAAAAAAAGAAAGTAAGGGTCAGATGTGAATTCTCTTAAAGAAAGCAAGAGTATAAAAGAAGGAATGAATAAAGTAACACAAAAATTTTATTTACTTATTCTTCATTAAGCTAATACATAATACATTGGTTAAAATGATAGCAACAATGTTACATATAATCTTGTATAAATAATTCATATTTATGTATAATATGCATATATTCATATATGTGTATTTATGAATAACATCAATAATACAAGGGCTAGGAGGAAGGAATTAGCATTATTTTGCTGTTATATGGTATGCTATTTGAAAAGTGATACAGTGTTATTTGAATGCAGATTCAAATTAGCTGAAAATGTATATGTCAAATTCTAAGGCAGCTACTAAAAAGTAAAATAAGTATAACCAATATGTTAGGAAAGGAGAGAAAATACAGTAATACAAAAAGTTCAATTAAAACCACAAAGGGAAGAATATAAAGTAAAAGACAAAACTAAGAAGCAAAACCAGGGCAACAAATAGGAAATAGCAATAAATATGGTAAATATCAATCCAACTACATTAGTAATCACTTTGAATGCCAATGGTTTCAGTGTACCAATTAAAACACAGAGATGTCAGAGTTAATGAAAAACCAAGCTACAACAAAATGTTATCTAACAAGAATCCCATTTTAAATATAAAGGCATATGGAGCGCCTAAGTGGCTCAGTCAGTTAAGTGTCTGACTTCGTCTTAGGTCATTATCTCACAGTTTGTGGATTCAAGCCCTGCATCGGGCTCTAGCTGACAGCTAGCTCAGAGCCTGGAGCCTGCTTTGGATTCTGTATCTTCCTCTCTCTCTGACCCTCCCCTGCTCACGCTGTCTCTCTCTCTCTCTCTCAGAAATTAAACAAAACAAAACAAAACTGAAAAACACACATATTAAATATAAAGGCATATAGAGTAAAAGTAAATGGGTAAAGAAAATATACCAAGATAACATTAATCAAAAGAAAGCAGGAGTAGTTGCATTAATTTCAGACAAGTGAGGCTTGAAAGTAAAGTCAATTATCAGGAATAAAGAGGGGTATTACATAATGATAAGGTGGTCAATTCTCCAAGAAGTTCTTATAAGAAGAGGCCTATCAAGAGAGGGACAAACTATATGAAGCAAAAACTGAGAACTGCAGGGAGAAATAGATGAACCCTGTATTGTGGCTGGGCTTCAACACCTTTCTCTCAGAAATGGACAGATCCAGAAGGCGGAAAATCAGTAATGACATAGTTGAACTCAACAGCAACATCTATCAATTGGAGAAAACTGGTATCTATAAACTAATCCAACATGAGAAGAACACACATTTCTCACAAGCTCACATAGAATATTCACCAAGACAGACTTCATTTAGCCATAAGGCACAACCCAATAAATTTAAAAGAATAGAAATCATATAATGTCTGATCTCAAACCATAACGGTATTTATCCACAAATCAGTAACAAAAAGATAACAGGAAAAATCCCAAAATACACAGATATTAAAAAACACACTTTTAAATAACATATGAGTCAAAAATATCTTAGAAAGATATAAAGATATTTTAAACTACATCAAAGTGAAAATAAAACTTATCAAAATGTGTGGGATGCAATGAAAACAGTTCTCAGAGGAAAACGTATAGCACTGAATGCTTATAGTAGGAAAGAAGAATGATCTAAATTCAATAATCTAAGTTTTCACCTTAGTAAACTACAAAAAGAAGAGCAAACTAAACCCAAAATAAGAAGAAAATAATTAAATAATAAGAATTAGAGCAGAAATCAATGACATTGAAAATAGCAAATCAATAGGGAAAATCGATAAAACCAAAAGGTGGTTCTTTTAAAGGAGCAATAAAATCGATAAGCCTCTAGCCAGGATAAATAAGAAAAAAAGATAAAGGAAACAAATTACTACCATCAGAGGAAAGAAGGTCCATTAAGAGATCCCAAAATATAAGAAGGGTAAGAGAAGAAAATAGAGTAATTCTATGCGAACAAATTTGAAACCTAAATGAAGAGACCAATTGCTTGAAAAAGATAAACTGCTAAAACTCATACAGGAAGAGAAGGATCATCTGAATAGACCTATGTCTATTAGCTAAAATGAATCAATAATTAATAATCTTCTAAAAAAGAAAGCTTAAAGGCCAGATGGATTCACTAGTGAATTCTATCAAACATTTAAGGAAGAAGTTATAACAATTCTCTACAATCTCTTTCAGAAGATAGAAGCACAGGGAATACTTTCTAATTCATTCTATAAGGTCAACACCACCCTACTACCAAAGCTATTCAAAGACATTATTAAAAAAAAAAAAAAGCAATATAAGTTACTTTCATGAACATGTACACAAAAATCCTCAATCAATATTAGCTGATTGAGTCCAACAATGTGTAAAAAGAATGAATACATCATGACCAAGTGGAATTTATCTAAGGTATTCAAAGCTAGTTCAACATTAAAAAATTAATTAATGTAATCTATGACATCAACAGGCAAAACAAGAAAAATCACAATGATCATATCAGTAGATGCAGAAAAAAATATATGACAAAATCTACTATAAATCCATGATAAAATCTATTAGTAAAACAGAAGTCAAGGGGAATTTCCTCAACCCGATAAAGAATAACAACAGAAATTCTCCAGCTAACATTATAATTAACAGTGAGAAACTTGAAGATGTCCCACTAAGATCAGGTACAAGGCAAGGCTGTCCTCTATCACCGCTGCTTTTTAACATTGTACTGAAAGTCCAACACAATAAGCTAATGCTATAAGACATGAAAAGGAAATAAAGTACATATAGACTGGGAAATAAGAAATAAAGC
The DNA here is from genome assembly GCF_003009895.1 of Hyaena hyaena. NCBI lineage: Eukaryota > Metazoa > Chordata > Mammalia > Carnivora > Hyaenidae > Hyaena > Hyaena hyaena. The sequence continues at coordinate 210,088 of NW_024081481.1, read as the reverse complement.
TGTTTTTGCTTCCAGATGACATGACTAAGTATAAAATCCAAAAGAATCAATATAAGAACTTCTAAAACAAATAAGTGATTAAATATAGCCAGGTGGCAAGATACATGGTTCATATACACAGAAGTCACTTTCTAATACATGAGCAATGAACAAGTGGAATTTGAAATAAAAAATACATTAATATTAACATTCCATAATGAAATGCTTAGGTGTAAATCTAACAAAATATGTGTAAGGTCTATAAAAAGCAAACTACCGGGGTACCTGGGTGGCTCAGTCAGTTAAGCATCTGACTTCGGCTCAGATCATGATCTCATGATTTGTGGTTTTGATCCTTGTATTGGGCTCTGTGCTGCTGGGGTGGAGCTTGCTTGGGATTCTCTCTCTTTGCCTCTCTCTCTGCCCCTTCATGACTCATGTTTTATTTCTCTCTATGAATAAATGAATAAACTTTTTTAAAATGCATATTACAACACCTTGATGAAGGTAACCAAATAAGAACAAAATCAATGGAGAGATATTACAGGCTCATGGAGAAAAAGGTTCACTATTGTAAAGATCTCAGTTCTTTCCAAGTTGATCTTCGATTAAACAACATGTCAATCAAAATCTTAGCAAATTCTGGGCAAATTGATTCTAAAGTTTATATGGAAAGCTAAAAAGACCCAAAATAGCCAACATATTATTGAAGGAAAAGAATAAAGCTGGAAGACTGGCTACAGACCTCAAGACTTACTGTAAACCTATACTAAGACAGTGTGGTATTGGTGAAAGAATAAACAAATAGATCAAAAGAGCAAAATGAAGAGCTCCCAAACAGACCCACACAAATTATTTAACTAATATTTGACTAAGGAACGGAGGCAATGCAATGGAGCAAAGATAATCTCTCTAACAAATGATGCTGGGAAAACTGAAAACCACATTAAAAAAATCTAAACAAAGAATTTTCACCCTTCACAAAAACTAACTCAAAATAGATCATAGACCTAAACATAAAACACAAAAATATCAAACTTCTAGATTACATAGAGAGAAAACCTAGATAGCCGTGGGTATGTTGATGACTCAGATATATCACCAAAGACACATTCCACGAAGAAATAGTTGATAAAAGCTAGTTTTCCTCAAAATTAAAAAATTCTGCTCTACAAAAGACAATGTCTAGAGAATAAGACAGACACAGACTGGTAGAATATATTTGCAAAAAGACACAACTGTCTGATAAAGTACTGTTGTTCAAAATACAAAAAGAACTATTAAAACTGAACCACAAGAAAACAAACAATCCAAATGGGCCAAGACCTTAACAGATACCTCACCAAAGAAGACATACAGGTGGCAAATAAACATATAAAAAGATGTTCCACATCATATGTCATTAGGAAAATTCAAATTAAAACAAGACACCATTATAAACATGCTAAAATAGCCCCAATCCACATGATGGATAATACTAAATGCTGATTTATTGCTGGTAGGAATATAAAGCAGGATAGCTACTTTCTAAGACAGTCTGGTGGTTTCATACAAAACTAAATATACTTTTACAATAAGATCCAGCAATCACATTCCTTGATAGATATCACCCAAAGGAGTTGAAAATTTTTCCTCACAAAAATCTACACATAGATATTTACAGCAATTTTATCAATAACCCCTTTTTTATGTGATTTAACCAGGGAATTCTTCTGTGTGTACTGAAGGAAAATGTGTGTTCTGTGTTTCCTGGATGGAATGTTTTTTTATATGTATCTTTTAGAACTATGTATTCTAAAGTATGCTGCAAGTAAAAAATATCCTTGCTGAAAAAAAAAAAAACTTAACTAAGGGTACTCATTTAAAATAAAGCATATCAGGAGAAAGTGGGTGAGGGGATGGGTGAAATAGATGAAGAGGATTAAGAGTACATTATAATGAGCACTGAGTAGAGAGGTATAGAATTGTTGAATCATTATATTGTACACTTGAAACTAATATAACACTGTATGTTAACTGTGCTAGAATTAAAATTTAAAAAGTAATAAGAAATAACAGTTAAACAAAATTAATTTTTTAATTAATTTGGAAGAGGCCATGAGCCAAGGACACAGGTGGCCTCTAAAAGTTGGGAATTCACCCCTAGAACCTCCAAAAGGAATATAGCTCTGCATTCCATTTTGGACCGCTGAACCCCCATATCTGTAAGATAATAATCTGTATTCCTTTAAAAAAAAAGTATCAAGGGGTGCCTGTGTGGTTCAGTTGATTTAGCATCAGACTCTTAATTTTGACTCAGGTCATGATCCCAGGGTCATGGAATCAAGCCCCACATCAGGCTCTATGTTTAACATGGAGCCTGCTTAAGACTCTCTCCTTCTTCCTCTTTCCCCTACTTGTGTGCTCTCTCTCTCCCTATCAAAAAAAAAAAAAAAAAAAAAAGGACCAAGACCATAAATAAATAAATAATTGCCAAAACTTGGAAACAGCCAAGATGTCCTTCAGTATATGAATGGGTAAATAAGCTGTGGTATATCCAGACACTGGAATATTATTCAGTGCTAAAATGAGCCATGGAATGACATGGAGAAACTTTAAATTCACATTACTAAGTGAAAGAAGCCAAGCTGAAAAAGGCTCCATACCATATATTTCCAACTATGTGATATTCTGGAAAAGGAAAAACTATGGAGAAAACTAAAGATTGGTGGTTCGCTGGAGTTGGATTGGGGAACAAATGCATAAGCATAGCACAGAGAATTACGGGGAGTAAAAATATTCTATATGATACCATAGTGATGGATATACGTCATTACACATTTGTCCAAACCCATAAAATATATAAGATCAAGAGTAAACTCTAATGTAATCTATGAATTTAGGAACATAATGACATGCCAATGTAGGTTCATCCATCTTAACAAATAAATCACTCTGGATGGGGGATGTTGATAATGGGAGGTGGTTAGCATGTCTTGGGTATGAAATACATGGAAAATCTCAGTACCTTCGCCTCAGTATTCCTGTGAAGTTATACTGCTCAAAAAAGATAAAGTCTTAAAAAGTAATAAATAATAACAGTTAAAAGTAAAAAAAAGTCCTATAGTACTTTAATTGACTTTTAAATATTTTCATTTTTATAAACTATGTTAAAATAATTTTATTTGTGATTTTATCTGTGTAGTACTTCTGTGGTACTAATCACATTTTGTTCTATTTGCTCTGTCTGTGCTAATATAACTTTTATAAGCTCCTTGAGTGTAGGGACTATGTTTCATTTGTATCTTTCATAGATTTAACATAGTATCTCAAATATTAGGTGTTCCACAATATTTATGTACATATATATATATACTTGTTATAACAAATAATATGTATTTAATACCTAACAAATAGAGCTCTAGCAAATCCAACACTTCAAGAGATAGAAATCTGTATTATTTCTGTGCTTCTCAATTGTATTTGTTGATGCTTTTAAATTTTTAAATTTCTGCTCAACAAAAACTGATAATTTTCTAATTATAAAAGTTTGGGAAAATGCAAGTATGTATGCCCTGGTACAATCATACACGCAAATTAGATACTAAGCTATTTTCAATGGGTCAACAAAAAAAAACAAATATTAATACTAACATGTATTAAGTGTATAATATTGTCAGTGTATTTTTCAGGCCCCTTTTTGTGTCTAGACATAGTACTAGGAATTTTATATTAATTTTCACCATAATTCTGTGAGATAGGAATTGGAACCAGCCCAAACACAGGCCTATTCTCAGTCAGATGCCTTTTAGGAAATAATACATATGAAAATTTAGGACCAATAATTATTTGGAATTATAAATGCCTACATAACTCAAAACATCTTGGACTCGGGGCGCCTGGGTGGCTCAGTTGGTTAAGCGTCCCACTTTGGCTCAGGTCATGATCTCACAGCTTGTGGGTTCCAGCCCTGTGTCGGGCTCTGTGCTGACAGCTGAGCCTGGAGCCTGTTTCAGATTCTGTGTCTCCCTCTCTCTCTGACCCTCTCCCACTATCTCTCTGTCTCTCAAAATAAAATAAAGACATAAAAATTAAAAAAAAAAAAAAAGAGAACATCTTGGACTCTAAAGGTATTTGTACCATATTTGAAGTCTTTAGAGCAATATTATGGTGTCTGGAATAATATATTTTTCTATTGTTGAAATTATGTATCTAATGCCACATAGCTACTAAGTGATAGATACTGTAATTCAAATCTAGGTCCATCTCACTATGAAATTGATGTTTTCAGAAATTTTACTCTAATGCTTCTCATGATTATACTAATTTCATCTCATTCAACTTCATACAAAAGGAAAATAGTTTTAAAAAGCCTAAATAAAATCTAGCCCCCAAAAGATGTATTCTTATTCTAATTTCTAGAATCTACTAATGCTCCTTTATTTGGAAAAAAGTTAATTGCAGATATAATTAAGTTACAGACTTTGAGATGAAGAGATCATCCCAAACTCTCCAGGTGGGCCCTAAATCCAGTGTTGTTACAAGAGGCATATGGGAAAGATCTGACAGACATAAGAGGAGGAAGCAAATTGATAAAGGAGGCAGAGGTTGGAGTAATGCTTCTCGAAGCCAAGGAATAGCTGGAACTACAATGATCTTGAAGAGGTAAAGGACAGAATGTCCCTAAGAGACTTGGGAGGAAGCACACCTTACTGTACCTTGATTTTGAACTTTTGGCCTCCAGGCTATAAGAGGATTAAATTTCTATTGTTTTAAGCCACTGCATTTAGAAACTAATACACATTTTCAATTTAATCTAGAAGCCACTGAGATTTTAATAAACCATGCAGAAAGACTGTACAAAAAATCTTATTTGAAACATTTATCTTTAAGCAATATTTGAAAATTACTTGGGGAAAAAAAGTAAATGATTGATTATCTCTTTTTTCCCCATTACTGAGCAAAATATATAACACAGAAGATGATAAAACTAGATGCCAAGTTCATGATAAATATGAATGAGACAATTCTCACCTTTATTAGGAAGGATATGCAGAAAACATAAGAATAGGGTAGTAGAAATTAGGAGAATGCCCTGAAGAAACTGCCTGGCTCCAGTGTTAATGCCTAGTCTATGTTATAGGATCTGCACAGTTAACAGTTTGATTTCTTTCACTCTCCTTTCTTTGAAATCCTTTCCTCTCTTTCTCTTTGCTTGCTTGCTTCCTTCCTTCTCTCCATCCCTCCATCCCTTCTTCTTCTTCTTCTTCTTCTTCTTCTTCTTCTTCTTTTTTTTTTTTTTATTGAGTACCTTGGGAGCCTATTCTCATGTTCATACTGTATTTTTATTTGATTTATTCATTGTGCAAAAGAAATTTTACCAGAGGAATTTAGCATTTTTACAGAATGCAGTCAAGGAAGTAGATTACTTAGCAAAACCATCATCTCCACTCACCTGGAGCTCTTTATCTTCTCACTGCAGATACTCACACCACTGCCTCAGCAATCGAGTCTAAAGAATATGTCCCATGAACATTAACCACATTTCCTCAGGAAATGCATAACTATTGATTCTGACATGTTGATTTTCTCTATAAAGTTGTTCACTATCTGTTTTGACATGAAAAGGACCTTGAGATTTTTCTATCTTAAGAATATTACAGTCAACCTGGATTAGGCCCTAATTAATAACAGGTAATCTTATATGAGTAATAAAAAGAATAAGATAATCATACTTTTACATTTTGAATTTTATAGTTTTTAAATGTGGGGTTTCTTTCTATGAACTTTTTATACATTATTGAATTAAGCTAGTTTAATACTCAAAATAATAATATTCCACAGATGTATATAATAATTATAATTAAATATCATTTATTAGCTTTGAATACAGAAATAATAAAATAATCATTAAAATTAATGAAAGTAATAATCATATATCCTGATTTGTTAGCAATATTTAAAAATAATTTAGTCTCTTTTATGGCTGATGACATACTATTTTTGCAAATGTTTACATCTGAATATACTTACTCAACATCAGAGATCAGTAGTATCTCTTGCTTATTCCATAAACAGGATAACACAGGTGACCTGTTAACAGGTATATACCTGAATCATGGTGTTCCACCATCTTTCAATCAAGTTGCACTAAAATGAATGAAAGCTTCAACTAGCTTAAAAGACAGAGAATGAATACTTTCCCCTTTCTATCAATGATTCCTTCACTAATGTAATTCATTCTGTTCAGTTTGGTGCTCAAAAAAAATCCTCATGCTAATAGGAGTCTAGCAGGAAAACCTAACATTAGGAGAAGACATATCAACTCTTTAGTCCTTATTCTCAATTCAGAAGGAGTTATTTCCTAATGCATACGTGTTAAAATCACTTATTGAATAAGCATTACAAATGCCAAAGAAGAATTCAGACTTTGCTTAAGAATTATATAAAGAATTTTAAATGTATTCTTGTGGCAAGGCAGAATATAGTCAACATAATTTTAGAAGTAGAAAAAACAAAGTAAGTTTTTATTTTGGGAGGTGCGGAGGCATTGATAGTGGCTATTTTCTTTCTGGCACAGTGGCTATTTTCTTTCCTTATTTTGGCTTCTTATATTTACTTTCCCATTATTCACAGTTCTCTGAATTGTGTTAATATGCCAAGACTATGTCTTAGGACCTTAAAAATATTGAAAATTAAATAGATGTGGATAGTTTGAGAAGATGGATGCAATGTTGTGGAATAGGAGCAGTAATGAAATTAACTTAAATCTCTGTCACATCTATGAACTATTCTTTTTTGTCCATTTCTTATGCAAAAGTTGGAAATAAACAGTGTTTTGAAGTAAGGTCTGACAGTACTTTTACAGGAGTCCCTGGATATACAATGGAATCAACACAAGTATGACCTATCTTATATTAGGTAAGAATCCATAACTTGCCTCAAAATATATTCTCTGCCAAAGAAAATATGCCTCACTCTGAACTCCATATCCTCTTACTGTACTGGGATGAGTCCTACTTATAGATCCCTATTAGCCACGTGACAGAAGCCATGTCCCTTCAGTTCTCTGTGGTTTTTTCTTTTCTATAAAACAAAAGCTTTAATTGGAATAGATTTTCTCTAAAATTCCATATAGTTCAAAACTTTTAAGTATTAGATTTATCTTACCATACAGCCAAATTCATTTATTTTGGAAAAAGAATATCAATGAATATAATCACCCAAAATTTGGTAAGAGAAAACTACTTATTTTTAGTTTCTCCCACGTACAAACTCTTTGACTATTTTCTGTGATCATCATCAAGGAAAATGTTCAATGTACATTACATTTTCAACAAATACATTTCTAACAAATTCAGTCCCTATTAATGTTCAGTATTGGGCTCCATAATCATATTTACTCATTATGAAAATAGAACAGTTTATGTTTATAAGACACAAGCATAAGCACAAAAACTAGAATAAGTTCATCTAAAACCCCTAAAAGTTTATATTTTCATGAGTTTTGTTTTGTTTTTCTTTACTTCAAAAACTCACATCACTACATCATAACCTTGAAACACAGTTATGAGATTATATCCAAATGTAGATCATTGATGCAATGCAGATCTCATCAGCTTATATAATATGTACATGAACCAAGAGATAAAAGAGTAATGAGCCAAGTGCCTTTGACAGTATTCTGAAATTTCAGGGCTATTGTTTTATTTTATGATTTACTGGAAGATTTCCTGTGGATATGCATACTTGGAATACATTGAATCCAGCCAGAGTATTTCCATTCCATTTATTTTTAACACCTGATAAGTGAATCTGATTGAGGGAGACTGGCTGGTGCCTATAAGAGCTGCTGAAATTTTTTTTGAGTGATCTCAACTGTAGACGATTATCTCTTTTTCATTATTTGGGATTTCATACAATTTTTTAAAGTTACTTCTAAATGCATTCTGAGTTTGTAAATAAAACAAAAAATTTTTATTGTGCAAATTGTTTTTTCAACTGCATTTGTCTTTTGACTAAAACTTTTTGGGCAGGAATCTTTCTTTCCAAACACTTTAATTTCACTGCCTTTAAAAGAAGCAGATAGGTTTTGAATAAAATGTCAACAAGGAAAAAAATATGTTTTCAGTATATTCTTCAACTAATTTAATTGCAGAGCTCACAGAAATAATGTAAAAATAGTGACATCAGGGGAACAGGAGAGCATGCAACTCCTGATCTTGGGGCTATGAGTCTGAGCCCCACACTGGGTGCAGAGATTACTTTAAGATTTTTTCAAGAATCATAAAACACATACTTAAAAAGGATTTAAGTCAGATGGTTTTGTGCCTTACTATATATATTTCATCAATTTGGAGATTTTTTTCAAAGGCAAATTCAATCTGGAAAATCCATATAATGATTATAAAATACTACGTATTATGCAGTATAAAAAATTAAACTAGACAGTGCCTGTTTGTTCCTGGATTTCAAAGATTAAAAATATTAGCGATGCTAGCATTGGGATGCATCCATTGCCTAACAGATATCTAGGCAATTGCGAAATGGTCAAAGACTGTACCCCAAAACTGATTTTCTAGTTGACCACTTGAAATATTCCATCTAAAAGACCTGAATCTAAATTATCTTCATTTTGAAGCTACCTCTATTAAATGTAATATATACATTGGAATATGTATATATATATATATATATATATATATATATATATACACACACACATTATATACTTATACAAAGCATAACATTTTATATCATCATTATTATATATATGAGAACCTATCAGTTTGCATACTTTCACTGTCTTATCATTACTTAAAAATTTTCATAAGAATTTTTCTTCCTAAAAATCATACTGGAAAAAATACGAGGGAAAATACTGACAAAGTGGAAGTGAAAAAAAAAAAAAAAGGAATTTCAAAAACCAGAACCTTAGGAAAAGCAAAAACAAAAAAAACAAAGCAAACAAACAATCAAAAAAACAAAAAGTAAAAGATAGCATCCTTAAAAGGTACAATTCAATACCTAATTTCACTATCTGCTGGAATACATTTATTTGTAAGTAGTGTCTCCGTAGTTACTGCTAATGCTTCAAGCAAGATGGGGCAGATTTGAGGAATGAGTTACCAATAGCACACTTCAGGCAAGCTGCCTATATAAACTTACTGTAAATGAGCATCTCTTAAATTGATAACCCTAATTTTTCAAAGGTGTGTTTAGGAGAAAACAGTTCTTCTTAGAGCCTTTCACACGAACTCCATGTCTAATAAAGTTGGAGCCTTTTGTTTCATAATCAAATGCTTCTCCATGATGGTGATAAAGATACAGGTCATTCTAAACCCTGACACTTAACTGCTGCTGAACATGTATAGGAGATTCAGAAATAACCATCACTTAGTTTAAATATGGAGAGTGTCTGTCCTCTTTGAGTAACCAGAGTTAAATGTAAAATAATGTAGGTTGTTCTTGATTTTAAAAGAGCTTTTATTTGTGCCGTGATGTTAACGTTCATTTCTCCATTTTCTAGATCTATTCCTGAGGTCCCAATAATGTGCCCACGTTTTCTCCCCTGGATTTCGTGATTTACCAAAAAGAGCACTGAAGATAAAACTACATTATGACCCTAGAAGTGTTACATAATAACTACTAAAATCAACTCAAGAAGCTGTTTCCACAACTTACAAAACAGATAATACTTACTCCATCTGTGAAACATCCCAGATGCTGTGAGAATCAAATCAGATGATCAATATAAAAGCATTTTGAAATTTTCAAATGCAGGGTTAAAGTTCCAGATTGAATATGTTTACCTCTTCAGTTACTCCCACATTCACACTAAAATATCAATAAAGATTAACCTACAAAAACCATGAGAATTAATAGACATGACAATTGAGAAGAAATGTTTAGATGAGGTAAAGTTGGTGGATGACTGGTTACAGACTTAGTAAAGTAGAAAAGGCTCAGAATTAGTTTCCTTCTGAGATTATAACCAAAAACCAATATAGCAATCGGAGCCACAGAACCTTAGAAGAGTTCAAAAATGAGAGGCATTACCTTTAGAAATTATGAATGAGGGAGGGAGCTGAATAAAAAGATAACTGGTTCAAATTTGATATAACACAGACACTTCTCTACCTTATGAAGCCAGGAAAATTATACCAGAGACTCCAAAGTCAGGGACATCATGCCCAACAGTGACTAAGACATAATACTGAAAACAGAGATAAAAATAGGAATTTTACCTTTAAGACAATAAAATGTACAGATTTTTGGTTTTTTCCCCCTTCTGCATCTAGCAGAAAAATGGCAAAACAGGTCTTCATACCATCCCAGAAAGGTGATAGGAAGCTTTTTTCTATGAAGAAAATTTTGGGTCATATCCCAAAGACCTGACCAAGAGATTCTGGTATTTGGAGATTTCCAAAGAAATGAGTGAATTACATACATTTAATCCTTACATAGTGAAACCAGCTATGCTTACACACAGCTCTACCAGTTGTTTCGCCTTCTTAATATGATTAAACAGAGGAATCATCAAGCATTTGAGCAAAATAATGAAACTGACAAAGAAACACTAAGAAAATAAGGGTGATAAAAGAAGCAGAACATTTAGGGGAAAAATCACATCGTTAATGGCATCAGGGAAGTAAAAGCAGATACTGTGTCCATGATGCAACAAGGCATTGCTGGATAACAACAATATAAGTATGTAAGAAAAATAAACAGAACATCTGCACTATTAAAGTAGAAAGTTCTCAGACAATTTAAATACAGGATACAAAAACTATGCAAGTGAAACAAAAAAAACATTTATTAAATATACTATTTTTAAAAAGTTGCAAGTATAAGAAAATGCAATCATGGTACACTGTGTAGCTCAGGTGTATGCAATCTTTAGAGTCATGATATTACAATCAATGACTAGTCATTTAACCTCAAAATGTGATACAACTCTAAATGCCCCTTGAACGGTGTGGTGGTTAGGATCACCAAACCCCCACTCTGTTGAAAAGCCTCATATAACTTCTGACTCTCCTGAAACTTAATTGTTTACTGTTGACTAGAAGGCTTGCTAACATCAACAGCTGATTGATACATATTTTGTGTGTGACACGTATTATATACCATGTTATTAAAACAAAGTAAACTAGCGAAATGAAAATATTATTAGGAAAATCATAAAGAAGAGGAAATGCATTTGTAGTAATATACTGTATTTATTTTAAAAAAATCAACCTACAAGTGGGTCCATGCAATTCAAACCCATATTGTTCAAGGGTCAGGTTGTCTAAGAGAAATAAGAGGGGGAATATATACAAAATGAAAGGGATAAGAGAGCTAAAAGTTAATCTTCTATATTTGTAACTCATTAGAAATGCCTCAGATTCAAAAATCCTCAAATATCAGAATATACATATTATTTAGAAAAATAAAAAGGCATGCTGGAAGAAACAGCTATAAGAGTTGTAAGTGGTTGCCTCTTAGGACCCAGACATAGTAGTCGGAAATCCTGTATTATTTTTTGACTTTTAAAGCATGAATTACTTTGATATAAATAAATAAATAATCTAAAAACACAACTATAAATTCAACTGTAAGTCATTATTAGTTGTCAACACGTTGTCAACATTGGACCCTTTTTCTTATGCACAGCATTGCGGTTCATTCACAGAGATTATTGTGCTAAAATTTATTCTAAGCAATAGAGGGAAAAAAAAAGTATCTAAGTAATATCCCATAGGATGCTGTATCTACATTATTTCATTTAACTCTTCTAACAGTGACTCAAATATTCTATATTTCTTACGGATGAGAAATACCTCTTCACCATTGCTGGCATCCAGATGTGGCAAAGCTATAATAAAAATGTGCATCTGCTTCCTACATCCCTTTATCATTACCAATTTCCACCTTAAACCTTTTAGTGGCTTCTTTTCATCTACAAAATCTTTAAGTCCAAGATCTTTAGCATATCACATGACAGCATCCAAGGTTCCACTCCAACATCACAAATACACAATATTATGACTACATAATATGAACTTAAGGCTCAACCATTCTAACTTGTTTGCACTTCTTCCCCATGTACTTAGCTGCATTAATACTATTCTCTACTGGAGCCTCATGCCGCAATATTCCTGTGTTCGTTCCCATGGTATCCTCTCTGTCGAAAATATTCTTACCCTCTTTTATTTGGCTTCTTCTTTTTCATTCATTTCCATTTTTTCATTATATTCAAGTCGATCTATGTGTGATCTCTTCCTCTCTAGAGTTTTTCCAAACTCTAAGATTGAGTTGTATGTCCCTCTTCTATGCTTCTATAACAACAGTGTCTTCATCTATCTCACCACTTACACACCAGATGGCTAATATTCTGTCCAAGAAACATTGTCATATTTATCATTAGACCTCAAGAGCCACCTACCCCAGTAGGGGACAATGTCCCCCACCATAAAGAACTTAGCATCTAATTGTAGATAGAAAAAGTACACAGAAATTGATGGTTCTAGACAAACACTGAAAGTTACTATGAGAAATGGGTAAATTCTTTGAGAATTTGGAGAAAGAAGACAACACAGAGGATTTGTTTCAGGAGAAAAGCACCATTAGGGTGATTACATCATTTGAAAAAGAGGATAGATTACCCAGTGGAGGATACAAGAAAATCTTACACAATCCAGAAGAAAGCATTAGTCTTTTTTCAAAAGCTCAGTTTTAGGAATGTGTAGGGTAGAAGGTTTAGTTCCAGAGCATGGAAGGACTTGACTATCATAAACAGAGGTCGGAACTTGAAATATTTGACAGGTGCATACTTGATAGAAATGAAGTAGGGAGTAGAAGGATGACTGTTGAAAGGTATTTAAGAAAATATCATGACAGAGAAGTGGTGAAGAACAAAAAAGGAGTATGAAGACCTATTAAGTATTAGGCTCTACAAGGTTTAGTGGAAAGAATAATGTGAATGAGAAGGAGATGTCACTATGGATCCAAAGTTTTGAATCTCAGTGTCTGAGAATACACCCCTATTACAACATATGGTTTATGTCTGATGTCTCTAGCATTTCTGGTCAGTAGAAAGTGAGATCATTTACTGAGATATGAGATAGAGAGATTAAAGTCTTCACAAATAAGTTTAAAAAAAAGAAAAGGATAAAAACAAACTTGCTCTGCAGTTTATTATCATGATGTGAACTGTTAATGATTTTAAATACACACCTAGATTAGAACCATTAGCTCTCTCTGGAAATAATAAATCATATATACTAGGACTGTATATTTTGTGGAAGTAGCAATATGCCAAATGACTTCTGTTTTTTGTATCTAATGAACAATGTCCCATAAACAAGTAATTTGTTACATTATTACTACCTGGTTCTTTCAATTTATAGAAGAAACAAGTTTAAAGATACTTAAGTAAAAAAAATACAATAGTGAGTGAAAACCCAATTTTCAAAAATGCAGTCTTTCTTTAATCTTTAGGCTTTACAAATTCAAACTAAAGCTGAGGTATAAATATGGATTTGTTTTATTTTGAATTCTTAAACATCCAAGTTAAATATTAAACCCATATGCATTCACATGACTCTTCTAAACAACTTTCAGCATAACACACACACACACACACACACACACACACACACACACACAATCTCATTAATCCTCACTGACTTCTAGTTCAAAGAGTTACGATTCCACTACCCTGTTATTTGGCATAGCACAGAAAACACAGTATCTTGACAGTTCAGAATAGCCAGCCTAGATTCCCAGCTTCTTTAATTTTAGTTCAACTCTCTCTTCACACAAAAAGTAACTGTTTATTGATTTCCAAATGTCTGAGTTCTGTTTTCAGGCTGCTTTCTGAGTTGCAAATAGTTAGCAACTGCATCTATTATTTCCTTGAAACAAATCCATAACACTTATTTCATGACAATGCACACAGAAGGGATTTAATAAATGTTGACTGATTAACTTAAGTAATAATTTTTTGATACATTTAAAACTCCAAGTAGATTCAGGTACTCAAATAGAGGGACAAACGAAGCAAAGTTATTTAATTAAACTGATTTCCATTAGAGCGTGCCTGACACAAAGATTAATTAAGGAAGATATCAACAAGTGCAAATGAACTATAATTCACAAAAATCTATTCCTAGAGGGAGAAATTCCTGAAAGCCTAAACATCTAAGATCAAGAAAATGGAGAGCTTCCTTCTATCAGCACAGATGAAAAGATGACTATTTTCTAATTCACATATGTACATTTCACTGAGAATATTTTTCCTCTGGAACTCTCTTTGGTGTTCATGTGGCTTTATGTCACTGTACTCTTATGAATCTTGTGCATAGGACAAAATCCCTGTATGTGGTAGATGAATTTGATAAATTTAAAGCAAAAACCATTGCTTTTAAACTACATTTAGTAGTTCAGTCATAGAGAAAATAGCATGAATCATAATCATGTGTTAATCATTAAGATAATTTTGCAATTTAGATTATTTTGCCTATTGTACGCAATATCTACAAAAGGTAGGAAAAATATTGCTTCAAACTTCAAATTCTTAAAATTATTAGTCATGACAGAACTTAATAAGTTACAGATAGCAATTTTAGTCACGTGAATTGATGAAGATGTAATAATTCTATACAATGATCTGAAAAATAAAAAAATGGAAAACTCCATTTCTTTTCCCAAGAGAAAAATCAGGTCAGCATTTTTTTAATTTAATGGCGAAGACAAAATGGGATTTTTTTAACTGACATAATTCTTTGGAACATGTAATGGAAGACAGTGCTTCCTACATTTGCAGGGCAGAACATCATTCGGTACTTTCCAAATATGTCTGCACCCTCCACAGGGTCTTGACTTAGTCAGTTTTACCTTCAGCAAATAGAATCAAATTAAACACACTTCATTCCTCTCCAACTGCTCTTGCCAAACCGTCAGAAGTTCAGACGGCTTTCTGGATGACTATAGCTTCACAAAGAAAAGATCTATAAAGAACAAATGACTGTGAGTCTCACAATGGAGGTCAGACAAAGGGATACATACATGTGCAAGTGATGCCTATAGACGAGGCACACTGGAGTAAACTCTGCTTTTTTTAATAAAATAATTATAATAAACTATAATTATATATAATATAACACAATATATATCATACATATGTTTGCAAATAAAATAATTATAAACTATAATTATATATTATATATAATTATATAATTTCTTCTAACCACAACTTTAAAATGTACTCAACAT
The DNA here is from genome assembly GCF_003009895.1 of Hyaena hyaena. Classification (NCBI taxonomy): domain Eukaryota; kingdom Metazoa; phylum Chordata; class Mammalia; order Carnivora; family Hyaenidae; genus Hyaena; species Hyaena hyaena. The sequence continues at coordinate 194,869 of NW_024081481.1, read as the reverse complement.
ATTTTAACTGAATATTATCAGCTTTTCTTTAAATAACTGTGATTTAAAACATTTATGAAATTCTTCCATGAGTCACAGAATCACAATGTCAAAGGAATGTCAATGCTTCCATTAATCCAACTATGATAAAATGTGTCTCTTTGAAACATTTTGTGCCATTACATTCTATGATGTGAATCCAGCCTTAGTAAAAGCTTTGAGAAGTTGAAGTTTCCCATTTTAGTCATCTCCCTGCTACCTTTGGTTCTCTTTTCCCCTCACCTTCTTGCATCTTTACTGCTTCTTACCCTCCCACAACCACATGATCCTAACTTGCACTGATTCTGCTACTTGCTCATCACCAATTGCCTATAATTCCCTCTGGGTTCTACTGCTTAACAGAATAATTACTCTGCTGAAATAATTTTTAACATCCATTTTTTTTCTATGTGTAAAACTGACATATGCCATTATGGAGAATTTGGAAACCACAGAGAAAAATAATAAAATTAAAATTTACATGATGTTATCCTGAGTTAGACTACTTTTGCAGGAATTCTGGAGGCCCTGGGCTAATAATTTTATCTCTCTTAGTCTCAATTGGATCATCTATAGGGCAGGCATAATAAGAAGTCTTCAAAAAAAATAAAAATAAGGCTTGTTTCATATAGTTGTGATGAAAAATAATTGAAAGAATGCCAGTAAAGCTCATATAAGAATTCTCGGCATATAGTAAGAGAACAGTAAATGTCTTATTATATTTTTTCAGAGAAATACCCAATATTCTACTAGTGAAATAAATATTTTCATTTACAAGACCAGGATTCTAGGTGTGTCTTTACACCTAGGTTTATTTAGCCAAATAAACCTAAGCAAGTGTTTAATAACAACAATAATGATATAAAAATAATAGCTAACTCATAAAGTACTTACTATGAGCTAAGAATTTTATAAGCCTTTTACGTATATCATAACTGAATTAATCCTCTCAAGAACCATAAGTGACAGGTACTATTATTATCCCCATTTTACAGATGAGGAATGTTAGGATCAGAGAAATTAATCACCCAAGACCACTCAGCTGGTAAGTGGTGGCATAATACCAGAAACAGGCAGTCTGTCCCCAACATCTGTGTTCCTAACCCCTGCACTGCAATGCACTAATAATCTCTGTAAGCTTCAGATTCCTCTTCTATGTTATAAGGAGCATAATCTCTTCCTCACAGGCAAAATCATAATCATAAATAAAAAGAAGTATAAATCACAAAAATTTGCAAAGTATCACATACATTAAAGTGTTTAGAATGCTGAAAAAATATGAAGATGGGGTGAATTTTCCTTGAACCTTCTCTCTTCAGTGTACCTTTCAAGTCATGAAAACATTTCTCTGCAATTCTATATAATAAAAATATTCAAAGCACTGTGGTAAGCACTTTATGTGTAATAGCTCATTTAATCTTCATAGGAGTGTCATATATGAGCAAACTGGAGTGCAGAGAGAGGTTAAGTTACTTGCCCAAGGTTATATCACAGATAAATCCCAGAAGTGAGATGTGAATGTGGGCAGCCTAAAGCTGGAGTCCACATAACTGTTTGTTGTACTTTACACAGTTTCTGGAGGAAATGGGAAGGGCATATGCATGTCCTAGATTTTTCATGTAATAACTTTGAAAATATATAGATAAATATATTAAATTACACATATATACAGTTTTATGATTTCTAGGAATGGCAACCACAGAGTAATGCATAGAAAAGAGGCAAAATTACTTTATCTCTTTGAATCCATTAAGAGTTCCATTTATTTTACATCAGTGGCTCCCAAGACTATCTAGAAAATTAGGGTATTTGACAGAGTTGTTTATTCACTCTCTAACTGGTAGACAACTTGCATTGCTTCACCATAGTTGGAAGTGCATTATACTTGATGAAATAATTTTCTCCAACCATCAGGGTTTCTCATGTTTGAAATGAGGATAACTTTGCTCATGAGAAGGAAATTGGAAAAGAGAGCACTTGAAATGTGTTAGCTGAGAAAATATATAAGTGAATACTGAAAAGGGGAAAGGAGGGCAAAATCTTTAGTACATGAAACTGAAAATGCTCATATGTATCTATATCGATATTTATTTGTTCTCCAATCTCTGCAAAGACACAGCTAATTAAATTTGGTTTCAGTGTCTGAGATTTCTATACATAGAGTAATTGTTTTTATCATTTCATAAAATATATCTTGCCTCCTAAAAACATTTAAACCTTTAAACCAAAATATTTATCACTAGCTTAAAACTACGCTCCAGGCCTTCACCACAGCTGGTCATTAATCTAGCGGATATGTTCCACACAACAGTGCATTATGAAACTTTAAAGGAAACATTTGTCTTGGCTGAGTGAACGTCTAAAAGTTTTCTTCTCCACTTTCTTCGGACCCTACAATTCAGTAACTCGAAGATATCCTGCCACATCTGGCCTGGCCTGTGAAGTGGCTTTCATCCTATGCTTCTTCCTTATCCCCTAATGCAACTTTCCTGCTTTCTACCTGGGTTCTGTTCACATAGCCCCATGCCCTTTTATGCTCTCCTCCAAGAACAGACACCATGAAGGGATTCCAGATTCCAGGCACTTGCAGAGAGGCCTCATGATGTGGATCAACTGAATAAAGGTGGTCTAGGAGAAAGACTGATGTTTCAAAATATTTTCTTAGAGTCTTGTCTCCCTGGGTCACCTATGATATGCCAGACCCTCCCTCAATATCGTGAGCTCTCATAGGTAACTCATCAGACGGGGTCAGATTTTCAGAGCCCATTCTCACCAGTGTGTGTGCAGCGCCGCCTTTTAGTAATTCCCCTGTTAGAGATTACTCAGAGTCCTTCTGACCTTTGACCTTGCCCCAGTGCAAAGATCTGGATTGCAAAAAGGAAATGATAATTTTTCAGTAGGGAATTGTAGAAATGAGAGGTCATTGCCACAATCTATAAAAGTCAAACACAAAGTCAAAGGCAATGTCTACCTTGATATTTTAAGGTAGAAGCATTTAACTCAAAGGTTCAGTGCTTTAAAAACAGAATTTTGAGTGTTTTGTGAGCAAGAGATTTCTAGGAAAGGAAATTTCTTTGCTGTCTCTGGAATCAATCTGCTTAGGAGGAAACTACCTTTTTTTTTTTTTTTTCTTTTTCTTTCTAATAGGATAGCCTCATCAGCCATACTAGGATTCCTAAAGAGTTAATGTCCAATTCTTTCCCAGACCTACTTAATCCTGTATGTTCTATAACTTTCACTTACTGGAACCAGATAAAAGAAACAAGATGTAGGAATAGCAAGTGGTAAAAGAGCTACTCGAGGGTTTCAATCAAGTCCTGGTGTCAGCTTCATGTCCGGCACACAAAAAAGAGATAAAGAGACAGGTAGGAGAGAGAGTGGGAAGCAACAGCTACCAGGGAGAAATACAAACCACTCACATAGTAGTGATCTATGGAAAGTGTAGGCAAAGAGGGAGAGAGTGCAGAAATAAGACTAAATAATGTAGACCAAATAGTACACTGCTGAGCAATGAAAGAAAGGGGCAGAAACAGAATGCAAGGCATTGACCCTCTCACTCACTATTCCAAGACCATGAATGTACCTAGCTGTATGCAATGATCCAATTTATTCGACTGCACTGGGATAGAGTACGTTGGAGAAGATATCACAGAAGCACTTCACCACAGCATTTCAGCTAACATTGAGCAGCAGGAAAATAAACACTCCCATTTGTGGCACAAAAGAGAAAATTGCATCTATTCAGGGGCTGGGAAAAAAATCTCTGGAATATTATGAATTAAAGAAATTGGTGGATTTTTGTAAAATCTGCTTTATCAAAGTCATTTATTTTCTGAGTCTCTTCGTACTTCCTTTCCTATACAATTAACTCACTAAAAGGATCTGAATGTGTATAAAATAATCAGTTTTCCATATGGAATTTGAAAGAGTAGTCCTTCATAAAGGATGTTTTGGGAGCTGTTTTAAGCACCATCTAGAAATTCTCCACCTCTAAGTTTGTAATAAATAAAGATATTGGTTCCTGTCTCCTAAGACCACTCCAGGGCTCCAGACGAGCATGAGCATGCAGAGGAAGAGCCTCTGACTCTAATGGCCACTGTCCTGTTCACACTAAGGACAGGTCATGATGCCGCTGACACACCATTGGGGCCATGCCATATATCAGTTATTTTTTTGGTCACTAAACTTTCTAGAGATGAGGTCACCCTGCCAAACATGTAAACATATAAAAAATGGAGGCCAGTGACATAAAAAAGGGAAGAATATAAAAATAGTATCATAGGTATGATATGAAGAATAATAGAAAATATAAGAAGGGAAATAGAATTATAAATTTTTCAGGTAAGGAAATAAAATCAAAGGAGGTATAAAAAGTGAAGAGGCTAGGGCCACCTGGGTGGCTCAGTCAATTAAACATCTAACTTTTGGTTTCAGCTTAGGTCATGATCTGACGGGTCCAGAGTTTGAGCCCCACATTGGGCTCTGCACTGACAGCACAGAGCCTGCTTGGAATTCTTTCTGTCCCTCTCTCTCTGCCCCCTCCCACTCTCTCTGTCTCTCAAAATAAGCAAATAAATAAATTTATTTACATATATATATTTAAAAGTGAAGAAGCTAAATTGAAAAGGGGAGGAAAGTACTGAATTGAATATTTGTATAAATGTTACAATAGTACACATACAAAGAAAGTCTATCGTAAAGAATCACATGTCTGGAGAAAATACATACAAAATCTGCTGTGGCTTTATATGGTTTGATAAAAAGTAAAATGGCAATGGTAATGTAACTAAACATACATGATTTGTAACACAAGGAAAATCTACAGATCCATGTCTTACTGCCAGGTTATTAATGATACTGGAAATCACATTGGTCATCTCTGCTTTAAGCACTGCCCTCTTCGGAGGTGCTAATTTGAGTATTTCATAGTCTTATAACACATCAGTTCAAGTAACTAACAGTTCAGTGTGAATTTATTTAGGAGACAGAATGGTACTGGGGCTGGGAAGGGAAATGGGATAGAAGTAGCTACCATAACATAAGAAAATGGGTGCAGGGGAGTTAAAGTCCTTAAACACAGAACTGCCATTCTTTGCCCTCCCACTCTCACGAAGGAAGGTTTAAATATGTAGGATGGGGATTCATAATGTCAAGACATTGCGCTTTATCATACTGGGTGAGAAAAGACTTTCTGTATACTGGGGAAGATTTGGAGAAGTTCACAAGGTTTAAGAAGAGAAATCACATACATTTTTTTAGTTTACTTTTTATTTGTTAAAGTGATCTCTACACCCAACAAGGGGCTTGAACTCACGACCCTGAGATCAAGAGTCACATGCTTTAGGGGCTCCTGGGTGGCTTAGTCGGTTGGGCGTCCGACTTTCGCTTAGGTCATGATCTCGAGGTTCGTGGGTTCGAGCCCCGCGTCGGGCTCTGTGCTGACTGCCAGCTCAGAGCCTGGAGCCTGCTTCAGATTCTGTGTCTCCCTCTCTCTCTGACCCTCCCCTGCTCGCGCTGTCTCTCTCTCTCCTAGAAATAAATAAAACATTAAAAAAAAAAAAAAAGAGTCACATGCTTTATGGACTGAACCATCAAGGCACCCAAGGAAAAGTACATTATTACAAAGTTTTTTGTTTGTTTGTTTGTTTTTTTCCCATCTCAGACATACAAGTTACATAGTTTCTCTGTGACTACCCAGTGGTAGAAAGAGCAAAAACTAAATGCCTGTGGGTAGGTGTGGGGAGAGAAGAGAGTGGAATGAAAAGATATGGAAAAAAAAGATCTGTTTTGCCATCTAAACAAATTTGGCTAAGCCGATCCTACAGGAGTGTACACAGAGGTGATGAGTCCCAAAGTACATGTAAACCTACACACGTTTACCATCTTTCCCTCCCACAGATGTTCAATGAGAATAAAATAAATTAGATCAACATTTTTAAAGTGCATCCTGTAGCTATTTGCCCAGGGAAAGAAGACAAGTGGCCATTTCAAAAGCTGATGTATCAGGTCAGAATACTCAATATATGATAAAAATTAATGAGCCAGTAAGTGATCCAGCTGCAGATCGGATCAATCCAACAACTGCATTTTGTGTTGCCTAAGTAGAACAAATGAGTGATGGCATTTTGTGGCATGAGCCTCCATAACTGCAAATGTTATTAATGATTTTAATCCATCTTTAAAAATGACCCAAGTCCATTAAAAAAAAAAATCCTGCCAGCATACCTGTTCTGTGAATTTGGGGAAGATAAAGCCTATAGCTCACAACAAACTGTGCCAGTAAGTACACTGCTGAAATGACTACTAATTATTTCCATTAAATTGTATAGGTTTGTATATTTCTCACAATTTTAGCAACCAAAAGCCTCATTCTTTTCTTTTATAAAATATAAAGCAGAATAAAGAAGACACTGGAATCGTTTTCTATCACAGCTTTCACATTTGTGACTCTCTCAACCAAAACTACTCTTTGTCTAGATTTTCTCATTTATATACCACTGCAATTGTTGTTTTCCAATCACTCATCATATATAAATCCTAATGTACTTCTAACTATCCTGGCTGTTTTCTCTGAACCTTCCTGATCTCTAATATATGTCTTAAAATGAAATAATCTAACTTGTACCATGTACAGCAAGGATGCATCATTTGATACGGAGTCATTATGTCATTTTACTATAAAAATTTTCCTTTCCTTTGTGCACAGAGCACTTTTGTTATTAACTATTGAAGTGCAATAGAAAGTTGTTTTTAGTGTGTGCAGTAATATTGTCTTCACAGAATCCAAATGGTTGTGATATAACAGTTTCACTAGTTTTAGCTACAAAGAGCAGGTGAGATTTATTAAAGCTGTTGATCTTACATTGAGAAGTTGAATTCCACCTGTCAGATCTACCTGATTCCCCAGAAGCCTTCAAGTTTGTTGAAACATCTAATAATTCTGGTGTCTTCAATAGCATTATTATTTAATATCTGTAAACAAAAACACTGCTCTTTTCTATGGTATATACCATTTCCATCTAGATTTTTGTAAGTGATTGTTAGAATTGACGGTTATATAGTTTGATACCTTTCCTGTGATCCCATTCTCTTTGTAGTCAGCTTTATGAGGCATCTTAACATCTGATGTCAACATCAGTTTTGGTATACTGAGAAAATTGTGGGTCACAGCTATAAAATGTCTGCCAAGAAATATATTTTTTATACTTGATTTATATAATTTTGAATAACAGTGTGGGCTCCCATCATTTATCACTGGTAAAAGGATGATAATTTAGTGAAATTATGTAACATCTGTGTTTAGAACAGTCCTGTCCTACCAAAGTCATAGATTATATTAGTAATTTTGAAAAATTCATAATATGCGTTCTCTCTGGATACATTTCTAATATCTTCTCTTTTTCATCAAAAGACTTAACTAGTCCCTGAGCCTCTGTTCTTGTCACTCTGCATTTTGTTTCTGAGAGAGCTTAACCCACAAACATTACTACAACTCTTTCTTAAATAATGACTCTCACAATCTATATCTCCAGGACTAAATATATAATTAATAACTAGATGTTCACAGAAACCTCAAATTCAATGTGCTCAAATTGAACACTGTTTCCCTATACCAATCCTGCTTCTTTCCTTGTATTTCCTATCTTGGAAAGTGATATCCTGTAATCTAACACAGAAACCTGAGTGCTACCCTAGATGTCTATGTTTTATTTATTCCCTGCCCTATTTTTTATAGAATAACAATTCCATAGCTGAGGTGGTCATAAATTCTTGCCTGAACTACTGCAATAGCCTCTTAATTGACTCCCTCACCTCTTCCCTTCTCCCCCTGAGATCTACCTTCTGGTTATCTGTCAGAGTTCACTTACAAGCTGCAAATTTCCCCTCCTTATTCCTCCTTAATATTATATAACAGATCTCCTATTTTAGACTCACATATATTAGCATCATCTGTCCAAATCTCAGCTCTTTCCACTATTTTGCTTCCCTTTGAGCCCCTATTCCCTCCCACCAATAACAAACACACCCTGGGGCGCCTGGCTGGCTAGGTCAGAGGAGCATGTCACTCTTGATCTCAGAGTTGTGAGTTCAAGCCCCACAGTGGGTATAGAGATTGCTTAAAAAAAAAATTAAAAAACAAATGCATTTGTTAAAGTCATAGAAAATACATTTATTTCTTAAATAGGTCACATTTCATGTCTCTATACCTTGGCTAATGCGGCTCCGAGAATGCTCTTACCTCTTCTTCATCAGATAAACATTAATTGGTCGTTGGAGATTTTACAACTCAGCTTCAGCTCCTCTGGGAAGATTTTCCTACTCTCTGTTCTCTCATAACAACTTACATTTATTTCTGTCAAAATGCATCGCTTTACACTCTTACCAATATTCACTCCCCTATTTAATTTATACTTACACACATATATATTTACTATTGAAATTAAATTAGTGGTAATATTTCAGGAACATATAAAAATGAATACTAAAATGGACAATTAGAACTTAAATACAAATAACTGTGAGACTAAATCTTGCACCACTAAAAACTTCTTAAACCTTAGGGTTTAAGAGTCACTTATACATTGTTTCTTTAAGGTATCTTTAATTGCATGTCTAGAACAGTACAGTCCAACAGAAATAAAACATGAGCCATGTATGTAATTTAAAAATGTTTAGTAGCCACTTCAAAAAATACAATAAGAAACAGGTGATATTAATTTTAATGAATTATTTTTCTTAGTTTGATGTTTCAAAATATCATTCCAACATATAATCAATAAAACATCACTAATGAGATACTAAGTCTTCAAACTCTGGTGTGAATTTATAGTTATGGCACATCTCACTTTAGAATAGTCACACTTTGAATGTTTAATAATCACATGTGGCTCGTGGCTACTATATTGGGATGTTCACAAGAAGTGTTAGATTTAAATCCACCCTGTGACAAATCAGTTAAGCTGCAGCTTTGATTGAAACTTGAATCGGGGCACCTGGGTGGCTCAGTCGGTTAAGCGTCCGACTTCAGCTCAGGTCATGATCTCATGGTTAGTGAGTTCGAGCCCTGCATTGGGCTCTGTGCTGACAGCTTGGAGCCTGGAGCCTGCTTCGGATTCTGTGTTTTCCGATTTCTCTGCTCCTCCCCTGCTTGCTTTCTCTTTCTCTCTCTCTCACTTTCTTTCCCTCTCTCTCTCTCTCAAAAATAAACATTAAAAATTTAAAAAGAAAGAAACTTAAATTATAGCTAGAAAACTTAGTTTTTGTTTGTTTGTATGTTTGAGTTTTAGCTATGAGCAAAGTGAAGTGGACATTACTTTAAAAGAATTAACCAGGAGGGACATCTTCCATATAAAATAAGAGTGACTCTGGAAGTGGTAGATGGGGTTTACCCATTAAAACCAAATGAAAAAATATATACCTCTTGCATATTTGAAAACAAGTTAAGGAGGAACAGCTTCCTCTGCTAGAGATTTCCTGAGGCAGTTTTTAATATAGTGGATGGTATATTCAATGAAGAAAATTGCTCAGCAGGTTACCTCACAGTCAAATTTGGTGTGGTTAACCTTGGCAGTGCATATTCTTCTCAACTGAATATTTATAGTCCCCATGCCCTGGCCATAAACTTAAGTCGAGGTCTAAATTATTAGCATAGTATGCATTCCCTTAACAACTTTCTTAGAATGTCTAAGTGAACTTTGTAGGCAGTAATGTTTTCTAAGCAAGTGAGCATGATGCAATGGGCAGAGAATAAAGAGGGTACCTAAGGGGGCCAACTTTCGGCTGGAGCTGGTCTCTGATTGGCAACATAGGTAAGCCATTTCACCATTTTTGTGTCTCATGTTACACTTGACTAAACTTGGGAAAATAATTCCTCATCTATTTACCTGACAGAATCTACTTGTAAAACTAATGTTAATCTGTGTTGCTCAAATCTCCAAAAAGTCAAATGTTATACAAAAATGGATTGCATTGTTAAGATAAGTGTAGATAATAACTTTGTCTATAAGAAAATGGAAGTTGGGGAACATCAAAGAAATAAGAATAATAATAGGAAGAGAGAGGGCAAGATGGCGGAGAAGTAAGGAGCTCCGTACTTGCACTCGCGCCCATACATCACACAGAAAAGATCCGAAGACATTGGAAACCTTACAAAACCTGAGAGATTGGGAGAAAAAAGACGCAGAATCCACTGAGAGAGCCTTCTAACGTGAGTGCGAACCGGGGAAGATAAAATCGGGCCGGGATCAGAGACTCCAGGGTGGGAGGCGATCCCCCTCTACCCTCTACGGGGAGTGAGAGGGGAAAAGGAGAGAGTCCGAAACAGAAAAACCTCCGCACGGGGGAGAAAAACCTCCGTTGGAAAGACCGTACTTGCCAAATACCTGCACACCAGGTCCCCTCGCGCCAGCTGGTCCTGGAGGGGGCTGATCACACAAACTGCTTCTTTGTGCTGCTCCTGGAGGCTAGACTTCAGAGTGGTGGCGCGCCTGCCGCCATTGTAGCTCCCGGGGGGCTGGGGCCCCTGGAAGAGCCGCACAGACACCGGGCGTCCGCGCCCCTGGCTGGCTGGGACTCGAGAGGGAAGGCAAGGAACTAAAAACTGGGAAATTAGCCTGTGAGTTCGTGTTTCGGGTGACGAGCCATAGAGGGACCCGGTTTTCCCCACTCCAGCGGACTCCGGCTTAGAACACCCTGCGGGCAAGCCCCCGCCCATGCGCGCCAGCCCGACCCAGAGAAGGAAGCAGCGATTCTGACTCCGCTCCCAGAGCTCGGCAGGGAGCCTGGAATTGCCCGAGGGGGTTGCCTGGGAAGCTGTGTCTAAGGCAACTTCAGCGGGGCGCGCGGACGGGGATTTGGAGATTGGAACTGCCCTGGGTTGAAGAGTGCAACCAACTTCGGCTGCGCCCCTGGTACGGGGAGTTTACACCCCCAAAAGAGTGAGGAGCAGCGCTTGCTTCGAGAAGGGACTGGAGCACCGTCACTCTCCTCCCCACAACCGCCGAGGCAGAGCTCCCGCCTGAGGCATTGGATCACGCCACGCCCATCCCTGCCTGAGAGGTGCTCTCCTCCCTTTTTTTTTTTTTCTTTCCTTCCCTTTTTTTTTTCTCCTTTTTTTTTCTTTCTTTTTTTTTTTTTTTTTTTTTTCCTTTTTTTTTTTTTTTTGTTTTCTTTGGTTTTTTTTTTCTTTTTTTCTTTGTTTTTTTTTTCTTATTTTTCCCTTTGTTTTTTTCTTTTTTTTCTTTCTTTTTTTCCCCCCTTTTTTTTCTCTTTCTTTTTTTCTTCTTCTTTCTCTTTTCTCTCTTTTTTCCCCAGAACACTGACCTGATTAACTCTGGTCGCCAGCTTGCTTAAACGTTCACGAGTCCATTGTGTAAATGTAAATTCTACACCTACTGACATTTTCAGCTATTTCTCTCAGGAGTAATTAGACTATATAGTTTCTCTGGATAATTCCAGCACCCTTCTCTCACCTATCCAACCATATTCTACCCTTTACCTCTTTGAAAAAAGCTTCTTATCCCTTCTGCCTGTTCATTCTATTTCCAATTGTGTCTCATCCCGCCCTGCTTTCTCTCTGTTTCTCTATGCTCCTCAACCAGCACTGCATACACACGGCTATTTAACTGTAGCTGGGAAATCTGGTTATATGCTTTAAACCGTTCTTTGTCCATCGGTTTTCTTCTTTTTTCCTTTTCCTTTCCCCTTTTTGACCCTTTTATGTATTTTATACTCCCTATTATTCGCCCTCCCTCCTCCATCTTTTCTCTTAACTTTTTCGTTTTCCCTCTCGCTTTGCATGTTAGTTGAATTAGCCTGTGCGTTTGTGTGCTCCTGCTCCCTGTGTGTTTGTCTGTCTGTTTTCTTTTCCAGGGCTACCTCAAGAAACAAGCTAGAGTGCACAAGGTGGAGAGTCCCAAATATCACTACGAATAGGAAAATAAAATAACCAAGGTCCCAACAAGAGAGACCAGGGGATACCATTCAAAAAACACTCTCTGAAAGGGTAGGCCCTGGAAAGTCAAAGAGCCTTCTTGGATATAGCAGTGCTCATAGAAACAGAGAGAATAATAGGTCTTTAAAACCAACAAGAGCCGGAAAGCTAACTAAAATGACGAAACGAAAGACCTCTCCTCCAAAGAAACTCCAAGAAGAAATGACAGCTAATGAACTGCTCAAAACAGATATCAGCAGCATCACTGAACAAGATTTTAGAATAATAATGGTAAAATTAATAGCTGGGCTTGAAAAAAACATAGGGGACATCAAAGAAACTATGGCTACAGACAGAATGGAAAATAAAAATAGGCATGAAGAATTAAAAAATGCGATAAATGAGATCCATAATAAATTAGAGGCCTCCAATGCACGGATTGAAGAGGCAGAAAGGAGAATAAGTGATTTAGAAGACACCATTATAGAAAAACAAGAAGCTGACAAAAAAAGAGACAAACTGATCCAGGAACAGGAAAGAAGAATTCGAGAGCTCAGCGATACGGTCAAACGCAACAATATCCGTATCATAGGAATCCCAGAAGAGGAAGAGAGAGGGAAAGGTGCTGAAGGAGTCCTGGAACAAATTATAGCAGAGAACTTCCCCGACCTGGGGAAGGAAGTAAATGTGGAAGTACAAGAGGCTCAGAGGACTCCCCTCAGACGTAACCTGAATCGATCTTCTGCACGACATATCATAGTGAAAATGGCCAAATACAAGGACAAAGAGAGAATTTTGAAAGCAGCTAGGGAGAAAAGGGCCCTAACATACAAAGGGAAACCTATCAGAGTGGTGACAGACCTATCTACTGAAACTTGGCAGGCTAGAAAGGAATGGCAGGAAATCTTCAATGTGATGAACAGTAAAAATATGCAGCCAAGAATCCTCTATCCAGCAAGCCTGTCATTCAAAATAGAAGGAGAGATAAAAACCTTTCCAAATAAACAGAAATTGAAAGAATTTGTCACCACGAAGCCAGCCCTACAAGAAATCCTGAGGGGGATGCTCTGAAGGAAAGGTTGCAAGGAACAAAGATACCAGAGACACCACCACAAACATGAACCCTACAAAAGATACAAAGACTCTAAACCCACATATTTCAATAATAACACTGAATGTAAATGGGCTGAATGCTCCAATCAAAAGACATAGGGTAGCAGAATGGATTAAAAAACAAAATCCATCAATATGCTGTCTACAAGAAACTCATTTTAGACGGGAAGATACCTTCAGATTAAAAGTAAGGGGATGGAGAAATATATATCATGCTACAGGAAATCAAAAGAAAGCCGGAGTAGCGATACTTATATCAGACAAACTGGACTTTAAATTAAAGACAATCACAAGAGATGAAGAAGGGCACTACATAATAATTACAGGGTCCATCCATCAGGAAGAACTAACAATCATAAATGTCTACGCACCGAATATGGGAGCACCTAAATATCTAAAACAATTAATCACAAACAGAAACAAGCTTATAGATAAGAATGTGCTAATAGCAGGGGACTTTAATACTCCGCTTACAGCAATGGATAGGTCAACCAGACAGAAAATCACTAAAGAAATAATGGACTTGAAAGACACATTGGACCAGATGGATCTGACGGATATATTTAGAACTTTACATCCTGAGGCCAGGGAATTTACTTTCTTCTCAAGTGCGCATGGCACATTCTCCAAGATAGATCACATACTGGGACATAAAGCAGCCCTCAATAAATATAAAAGAATAGAGATCATACCATGCACACTGTCAGATCACAATGCTTTGAAACTTGAAATCAATTACAGGAAGAAGTCTGGAAAACCGCCAAAAACATGGAGGTTAAAGAACACCCTTCTAAAGAATGAATGGGCCAATCAGGCAATTAGAGAGGAAATTAAAAAATATATGGAAACAAATGAAAATGAAAACACAACAATTCAAAATCTATGGGATGCGGCCAAGGCAGTCCTAAGAGGAAAGTACATTGCTCTCCAGGCCTATTTCAAGAGATTAGAAAAAGCACAAGTCCAAAATCTAACAGCTCACCTAAAGGAGCTAGAGGCAGAGCAACAAGAACGCCCTAAACCCAGTAGAAGAAGAGAAATAGTAAAAATTAGAGCAGAAATAAACAACATAGAGACCAAAGAAACAATTGAACAGATCAATGAAACCAAGAGTTGGTTTTTTGAAAAAGTAAACAAAATTGACAAACCTCTAGCCAGGCTTATCAAAAAGAAAAGAGAGAGCACCCAAATAGACAAAATTATGAATGAAAATGGACTTATTACAACCAACCCCTCAGAAATACAAGCAATTATCAGGGAATACTATGAAAAATTATATGCCAACAAATTGGACAACTTAGAAGAAATGGACAAATTCCTAAACACACACTCACTACCAAAATTCACACGGGAAGAAATAGAAAACCTGAACAGACCCATAACGAGTGAAGAAATCGAATCAGTGATCAAAAATCTCCCAACAAATAAGAGCCCTGGACCTGATGGTTTCCCTGGGGAATTCTACCAGACATTTAAAACAGAATTAATCCCAATTCTTCTCAAGCTATTCCAAAAAATAGAAGTCGAAGGAAAACTCCCGGACTCATTTTATGAAGCCAGCATCACTCTGATTCCCAAGCCAGACAGAGATCCAGCAAAAAAAGAGAACTATAGGCCAATATCCTTGATGAATACGGATGCAAAAATTCTCAACAAGATCCTTGCAAATCGAATCCAGCAGCATATCAAAAGAATCATCCACCAAGATCAAGTGGGATTCATTCCTGGGTTACAGGGCTGGTTCAACATTCGCAAATCAATCAATGTGATCCATCATATCAATAAAAGAAAAGATAAAAACCATATGATCCTGTCAATAGATGCAGAAAAAGCATTTGACAAAATACAGCATCCCTTCTTAATAAAGACTCTCGAGAAAGTTGGGATAGAAGGAACCTACTTAAACATCATCAAAGCCATCTATGAGAAGCCTTCAGCTAACATCATCCTCAACGGGGAAAAACTGAGAGCTTTCCCCCTGAGATCAGGAACACGACAGGGATGTCCACTCTCACCACTGTTGTTTAACATAGTGCTGGAAGTCCTAGCATCAGCCATCAGACAACAAAAGGAAATCAAAGGCATCAGAATTGGCAAAGAGGAAGTCAAACTTTCACTCTTCGCAGATGACATGATACTCTACATAGAAAACCCGACAGACTCCACCAGAAGCCTACTAGAACTGATCCAAGAATTCAGCCAAGTTGCAGGGTACAAAATCAACGTACAGAAATCGGTTGCATTTTTATACACCAATAATGAAGCAACAGAAAGAGAAATCAAGAAACTGATCCCATTCACAATTGCACAAAAAACCATAAAATACCTCGGAATAAACCTAACCAAGGATACAAGAGATCTGTATGATGAAAACTATAGAAAACTTATGAAGGAAATTGAAGAAGACACAAAGAAATGGAAAAACATTCCATGCTCATGGATAGGAAGAATAAATATAGTTAAGATGTCATTACTACCTAAAGCACTCTACACATTCAATGCAATTCCAATCAAAATTGCACCAGCATACTTCTCAAAACTAGAACAAACTATCCAAAAATTTGTATGGAACCACAAAAGACCCCGAATAGCCAAAGTAATACTGAAAAATAAAACCAAAACGGGAGGTATCACCATCCCAGACTTCAGCCTCTACTACAAAGCTGTCATCCTCAAGACAGTATGGTATTGGCACAAAAACAGACACATAGACCAATGGAACAGAATTGAGAACTCAGAAGTGGACCCAAAAGTATACAGCCAACTGATCTTTGACAAAGCAGGAAAGAATATCCAATGGAAAAAAGACAGCCTTTTTAACAGATGGTGTTGGGAGAACTGGACAGCAACATGCAGAAGAATGAAACTAGATCATTTTCTCACACCATGCACAAAAATCAACTCAAAATGGATAAAGGACCTGAACGTGAGACAGGAAACTATCAACACCCTAGAGGAGAAAGCAGGAAACAACCTCCTTGACCTCCACCGCAGCAACTTCTTACTTGACACATCCCCAAAAGCAAGGGAATCAAGAGCAAAAATAAACTGTTGGGACCTCATCAAGATTAAAAGCTTCTGCACAGCCAAGGAAACAACCCAGAAAATTAATAGGCAACCAACGGAATGGGAAAAGATAGTTGCAAATGACATATCAGATAAAGGGTTAATATCCAGAATCTATAAGGAACTCACCAAACTACACGCCCGAAAAACAAACAACCCAGTGAAGAAATGGGCAGAAGACATGAACAGACACTTCTCCAAAGAGGACATCCAGATGGCCAACAGACACATGAAACGATGCTCAGCATCCCTCCTCATCAGGGAAATACAAATCAAAACCACACTGAGATACCACCTCACGCCAGTCAGAGTGGCTAAAATGAGCAAATCAGAGAACTCTAGATGCTGGCGAGGATGTGGAGAAACGGGCACCCTCCTACACTGTTGGTGGGAATGTAAACTGGTACAGCCCCTCTGGAAAACAGTGTGGAGGTTCCTCAGGAAACTAACAATAGAACTCCCTTATGACCCAGCAATAGCACTGCTAGGAATTTACCCAAGGGATACAGAAATGCTGAGGCATAGGAGCACATGTACCCCAATGTTCATAGCAGCACTCTCCACAATAGCTAAAACATGGAAAGAGCCTAAGTGTCCATCAACAGATGAATGGATCAAGAAGATGTGGTTTATCTATACCATGGAATACTACATGGCAATGAGAAACAATGAAATCTGGCCATGTGTAGCAACATGGATGGACCTTGAGGGTGTTATGCTGAGCGAAATAAGTCAGGCAGAGAAGGACAAATACCATATGTTTGCACGTATAGGAGGATTAGGAGGAACTTGACGGAGGAACAAGGGGGAGAAGAAGGGCAGAAATGGTGGGGGAAAGGGAGAGAGGCAAACCATGAGAGACTCTTGAATGCTGACAAAAACTGAGGACTGATGGATGTGGGAGGGGGATGGGCATGGAGGAAGGCACTTTGGGGATGAGCACGGAGTGTTATGTGGAAACTAATTTGACAATAAACTATTTGTAAAAAAAAAAAAACCACAATGAGATACCATGTCACACCCACCAAGATGGCTCTAATAAAAAAGGTAATAACCAAAAAAAAAAAAGAAATAAGAATAATAATAAATAATAATAGTTGTAGTGGTAATAGCCATATGTTGAATGCATTCTATGTGCCACAAAATGTGTTAAATACATTATCTTATTCTCTTTTTAAATTTCTTCATGTTTATTTATTGGTTTATTTATTTAGAGAAACAGAGATGGGGTGGGCAGAGAGAGAGGGAGAGAGAGAAAACCCAAAGCAGATTCCTTGCTGTTAGTATAGAGCCTGATTTGGAGCTCAAACTCAGAAACCACTATATCATGACCTGAACTGAGATCAAGACTTGAAGGCTTAATCGACTGAGCCACCCAGGAGCCCCCATTATCTTATTCTTAACAGTTGCACTATAAAGCAGATATTATACAGATGAATAAACTGAGATAAGAGAGAATAAAGAATTTCCTCCATGTCATGCAGTTATCAAGTGGCAGATTTGTATTTGAAGTAGCTAACTCCAATACCATGACTTTAACCACAGTTACAATTCTGAGGAAGCTAAACACAGAGACTTAGAGCATTTTCCAAATCCAACCATTTCTTAGAAGTCCTATCTGGGTACATCCACTTTGGGCCCTAGGACTACCCTTTATAATTTGTCCATCTTCCTATCATCTAAAGTGTGAAAAAGTCTATAAGCAGTAGGAAGTCTGTCTTTACATTCCCAATAGCTAACAGAACATCCAGCATGATTCTGTTGCTAAAGAAATCTATGAACAAATGAAAGAATGGGGCTGGCCATTTACAGTATTGTCAATCACCTCCAAAAATAACAGTCTTCAGTTTGTTATTTCAAAGAGAGCAAATGTATAAGACAGTATTCATTTCTTTCAGAATCATGAGACTAAAGGCATAAGACATTAGATGTGATATATAAAACCCATAACAAAGAACCAAATGCTTACATGCCTTACTCAATAAAAATCCACCATTCACTCACTTGCTCAGAGCCAAGAAGTTGAGCACTAAAAGATTACTAGTATTATTGTAAAAGTTTCAAGGCCACTCTGTTTCCCAGATGGTTTCCTCCTAGAACAGTTAGAGGAAAGACAAAAAGGACTTATTCAATAAAGTCCTTCCATCAGGCACACTTGCACTGTGTGAGTGTTTCAATGCTCATTACCTGGAATAATGATATTTCTCTGCAAACTTCCCATTATGGCAATGTCAAAGAACCAGAGACAGAAGGCATCATGACTCATTTCTTCCACCCCTATGTTGAACTGCAGAGTACCATCAGCATCTCATACATAAACTAACCCCTCCTGTGAGGCATCAGGAGTTATGGCAGAACAATATAGGCACTGGGGATTCTCTATTTCCCCAAAATTACATGAAGAAACAGCTTTCCTACTTGAGGAATCCCCCCAAAATAGCCATCATTTTCTAAAATAAGACTACCTGAAGCCCAACCGAATTCATGAGCTCATTGTAGAAGCAACGGATCCCAGGAATGCCTTTGCTTACAGAGAAAAACATCAATGGTAATTGCTGAGTCACATCTGGAAGAGATGATTTAAGAGCAAGCGTCAATCCTTAGTTAGAAAGGGTAAGCATAGATATTAGAATTGAATTGAATAACCTCCTCTGTGTTGTCCAGTTCAACTTTATTGGTGAGAAAACTGATGGCTTAAGCCGTTTGTATAGTGCCCCTAAGGAACAGCCAGTCAAGGTTATATAGAGACACAATCCTATGCCTTTTGAATACACCATGTATAACATTACTGTCAGACAACTTGGGAAAGAATCAGGATATATGCAAATATATCAGAGAAATGGCATTCGTCTGTCTAGAGTGTATCACTATAGACCTTAAATGCATGTTGATTTCTTTCCTCTGTCTTACTTTATCACTAAGTCCTCAAACATCTTCAAGGAAATGCTGAAAAGATAAGACCATTACTTTCTATGTGGGCACAGTTACGGCAAAAAACCTGATCTCATTTTTTTTTAATGTCTTGGACAAGCAACATCTTCCTTCATTGATCACGTCAGCAGTCACTGATTATATCTCAAACAAGACATTCAAGAACAATTTCCCAAATCAAATTAATTGAACTTTCTTTTAATTGCATTCATAAAATTCTAAAAAATTTTCTTTGCTTTCCTTGTAGCTAGTTTTGTTAAAGATGTTAAAGAACTCAGAATTATTTTAGAGAATGAATTTCCTTCAGAATTGGAGATACTGTATGTATGTACATGTGTTAACTTTGCAACTATAAGAGGAATTAGGGATAACAATTTGGTTGGAAATAATAGCAGTAATAATATACACCACATTGGATACTTCATGAAGACAGAATTATTTTCAATATAGTCCTTCGTAGGCATTTTGTACCTTTGAGTATAGAATAAAAATGTAGTAACAATGATACCATTATAAAAATATGAGCATACTGAAAAATCAAGCCTTGCTCACATCTTATAAAACAGAGTATACTTTATATGTCTTAATGTTGTTAAAAGGAAATAGGCCCAAAATGGAGTCACATAAATATTAAGTCTCACCAAGATTTAATACCTAACCTAATTGCAGTTTGAGCCTCTCCCAAGAGTAGAATTTTAAACCAATCAGTCTGGAATGTCCTGATCATCCCTTGTAAAACAATCTTCGTAAGACTCTCGGCCCTGCCCCCTAAGGGAATGTGATCTTAACTGAAAATATCCTCTTTTGCTAATAACTTCTTTGCCCTAACCTCCTTCCTATAAAAACCTTCCACTTTGTATAACTCCTTGGAGCTCCTTTATACTTTCTAGATTGGATACAATCTAATTAATGAATCCTTGAATAAAGCCAATTAGATCTTTAGATTTACTCAGTTGAATTGTTTATTTTTAACAATGTAATATATCCATTAACCTACTAGCAGCCAAATAAAGCTGTAAGAAGTCAAACAATTACTTTTACTGAGAAAAGTTATGATCATGCCTTTGAAGGGAATCAGAGCAAATCTCCCCAGAATGTGTCACTTTGCACTGTGGGCTATTTTGAGTTGAGGACAATCAAATCCTGGGGGGGGAGGTCTCAAGAGAAACTTCTGTCCCTCCCTTTACCTATAAGAATCTGAATTGGAGGTATTTCCCAGAATGGGGATTTTTGCCAGGGATTAATTTTACCTCAATGACCCATCTGTGTGGCAGGGCAAACATCTAATTACCAAACATCTGCTCTTCTTAATTCCCTGTGAATTGCCCTCCTTCCCTTTGAAGCCCCAGGCCTTTCTCTCATTTCTTAGCCCAGGGTGGCTTATATATCTCACTTTACCTTTCTGTCTTTGATTCTTTCCTGTGTGTGAGGTTCCTCTCAGTATGAAAAACTAAATTTGATTTTCTCCTCCAGCTGGAAGAATCTTAAGAAGGGTAGAAGAAAATTATTCTCCCAACACACCAAAAAGCAAAAGTCAATCTTTGGGTCACTTACCAAATATCTAAATTTCCCTTGATATTTGATATAAGCTTTGACACTGTTCTACCTCCTACCCATAATAATACCAGGTATAATTATGTTTTCTATTTTAAGGTTTTGCATTAACATTTCTGAACATTAATAGATTTATCTTTGATTAAAAAACTACCAATTTTGAAATGAATTCTTAATTCTTCCTAACTAAGAAGAAGTTCTTTACTCAAATCCACAAAAGTTGTAATTGTGAATAAGGCTAAAGGACTCTATATAAGGGATAAAACAGGACTTTTCAGTCAACAATCTGTGTTTACAATGTGCTTAAATTATCTAAGTTTCTTTGAACTCATCTGTTAAATGGGGCTAATCTTAACAACAGTCCAACCTTTTTAAAAGATTAAACAAAATAATGCATATAAAGTGTCTTCCATAATTTGTGGCATATAAGTAAATAATTAATGTGTATTTTTATTCAGTAATTTTATCATACTTCCCATTTTCTAGGCAGGAAGCTGTTTCAATGAAAACAGTTTTTATCATATACCTGTATCATAGGCCAGTTCATAAAAATTCAATTTCAAAGAATACTCTGCAATCATGTCTTTGCAATTTCTTCTAGCTTTAACATTTAAGTAAAGCCCCCTTTTTATAGTGTGTCATTATAGCCTATAAGGAGTGAAATAAGCTAGAACCATGAGAGCAATTATGTGGTTTCCTGCAAAACTCTGTGAATTCTTGTAATTAACAAAGGTCAGTTTTTAAAAGGGAAGTGATCTCTATGAAAATTCATGAGATCTTCAATGATTGAGTTGTCAGTCAGTTCCCATTCTTATTGCTACTACCCCAGTACAGGCTCCAATCACCTCTAACCTGGACTACTGAAATAACTTTCTAAACACTTCAATCCTATTGCTTCCCATTATTTGCCATAGTAATCTTTTTAACACACAGTCCTGACCATGACTCTACTGCTTAGAAAATTCACATATTTTCCTATTGTTCACAAGATAAAATCCAAAATCAATGGAATAGAACTCAATGCCTTCCATAATAGAAGGCTAATCAACCATTCTGACATGAAATGCTATTGTTTACCTCACACAGTGTACGTTAAGGCCAAATAAAATATATTTTACGCATGTTAAATACTGATGTCTTTTCTTCTTACAATGCCCTTCCTGTACCTACTCTTTCTCTTCCTATACAGTCTTACTCATATCTCCAGATACTGTCTAAATGAACATCACATCTTCCACAATATTTTCATTTCCTATACTCCCATAGACTTGATATATATATTTAAAATATATAAAATGCTACATTTTATAATACATTATAAATATATAAACAATATATTAATATATACAAATATATAATCTCAAATATGTTTATATATTTAAATCAAGTGTGTTTATATATATTATATTTAAATCAAGGTACACATAACACACACTTGGAACTATAAGAACTCAGGTACATAATTTTCTTTTCTATTAACTCACAAACTAACTTAGCACAGTGTCTGGCACATGCTTAATGGTCAATACAGTTTCCTACATGTGCGACCGTATGACTGAATGAAGTGACTTATATTTCATCTATGAAATACACAAATGCTGGGCTTACACTGATTTTCAGTATTGCCTCACTGACAGATATCAATTTCTAAAATGTACTTTCTGAGTTCCAATTATTTTGACATCATAAAATTATAGGACTGAAAAGGAATAGAAGAATGCCCACTCCAAGCTTCAGTGAAGGGAAAAATATCTTCTAATTTTAAAGAGTTCAAGTTTGAATAGGATTTCATAACCTGCCCCTTTCACTCAACCCTTTCATGTTTAATAATGTCCACTATTAATTCCCACAGACAGTCTTGTGATTATTTTTTAAGGTAATTGAAGCATTATTGCTTTTTTTTTTTCCTCTCCATTTTTCCCCCCTGCCTGGGAAGATGACATAACACCAAAAGAAGATTTTAAGAAAGTTAAATATATCAGAATAAGCAAGGACTGTGACAGATGGGCCCTGGTTTCAGAACTAAAACTCCTCATCTATTTACAAGCATCTATTTTCATTCGGGTTTGTTGATTCTGTATTCTGAAAATTTCTAACATACACTGTTTCCCATTCCCAAGATTCCAGCATATTTGCATTTTGACCAATATACCTTCTTTTTAAAAATTTTCTTTACTTTCAACTTGGACCCTTAGCTTTCCATGCAGTCACTTTTAGTCACTGAAGATACATACCTTTCACTTTGTTTACTGACTAGTAATGACCTTTTTTGAGCTTTTGAGGCATCAGTCTTAAAAACTAACCCTAGCTAAGTGTAGTATTTTCCTTTCTTTTATTTTCTTTTTGAAATTAGGATATTAATCAAATTCTAGTCTTCTGGTGTTTCTTTTTTTTTGATACCACTTCTCTAAGTTTAACATAAACAGTTTGTTGAGCATATTTGAAAATTCTAAACTGCTTTGGAAGAAAACAAATTTGGGCCTGGACGTAAGCTGATTTCTTTCTTGCCTTTAAATTGCGTTATAATACAATAGAGGGAGATAAGAAGTTGGAAGTCTGGTAATGAAGTCACTGTTATTTTTTATTACTTATTTACAAAATTATGTAAAGACGTAGGAAATGTTAAAAAATCAGAAAAACACACAATTCAAATGCACAGCAACGTGATAACAATTGCCTTGTCCCAATTATGTATCTTCTTTAGTTCCTCTCATCGAATTCCTAGCAGTCCCCCAACTATAGAGCATGAGTAAAGCATAACTCAACAATGCTACCTAGGGCAATAAAATGATGACTCTAATGTCAACTAATTAACCAGATCTATTGAACACCTGGTGTTCTTTAGCAATGTGTTAGAATCTACAGCCTTGGAGGAGGAGCCAAGATGGTGAAAGAGCATGGTAGTTTTGTGTATGTATCATGCCTGAAACACAGCCAGGTCAACACTAAAACATCCTGCACACCTAGAAAACACAACAATCTGCACAACCTGAACCACAAAACTCAGCAGGTACATGGCCAGAAGATGAACTGGGGGAGAGAGAAGCTGCGAAAGGCAGGAAGCTGCTTTTGCTAGCAGAGAGAGGGTGGAGATGGTGGGAGAGTACAGGAAAGCATCCCCCCACCCCCCAAAAGCAGCTGGAGAGAAAAAGTATGCAAGGGACTGAACTAAAAATGGACAAAGGAGAAAGGAGAGAGTTTAAATTCCATTAAGACTTTATAAACAGGGTGGGCACAGAGTCTGAAACTCCCCAACTTGATACCTGGTGATGCTCTGGTGGGAAGGCCAAATCCCCAGGAGCAGAGAGTGAGTCTGGGAGTCCTCGGGCCACACAGGGAGAAGCAGTTCCCCTGTTGGGAGGACACTTGGTAGAGGCTGTGTGGCCACCCCAAAGCCAAAGTTTCCAGCAGACCACAGAGAACAACCACATTCACTGGGGCTGCAACAAGGACATTAAGGGGGAATCCTGGTGCCAGATGTGGGTTGTGACTTACCATAATTCCAGAAACACTGCTGCTACATGATCGCATGGACCTTTTCTGGGGTGGGATGGCACCCAACACAGGCTCTGGGCATCAGCAGCACGGTCTGTGAACATTCCTGGGTATGGCTGGGGCCTGGCCATTAATTACCCTGTGAGACCCTCCCCCAGAAGGTCTAAGCAGGTCAAAGCCACAGTCCCTCATTAGTGAGGGGTTGGGAAACACTGTTGCATCTGAGATAAAGCTCAGGAGGAAGTGACGCCTGGTAACCTGATGGTGTGGTCATGGACAATGTAAAAGCGAGGAGTGAGGAGTAGACGGAAGCCAAGGACAAAGCACAGGTGCGAGATTGCAGATCAGGAGAACGGACTAGAGACTGAACAGTTAGCTGGGTGATGCCATTTCATCCCTCCCGCGCATGTGCCTACAGACCTACAAGAGCCAAAACAATTGCCCCAGTAAGTTAATCAGTGCCATCTAGTGGAGCACAGAGCCATTACAGTAAGCCCCACCCAACTCCGCCAAGCTCACTCTTCAGGAAAAGCACAAGTCTCTCCACCTGCTTAGTTTACAGACTATAAAGTGCTTCATAGTTTGACTTCTAAGGGAAAATGATGTAATTTCAATTGTATTTCAGTCTGCTCACTGGGCCATCGTTCAATTTTTTTCTTCTTTTTTTCTTTTATTTTTCTTGAATACAGAAAGAGAATTTTTTTCATTTTCAATTTATATTAAAAATATTTTCTTTAATTTTTTCTACTATATTTTTTACTTTTCTGTAATTTTTCCAAATTTTATTTTATTTCCATCATTTCATTTTATTCTATTTCACTGAATTCATTTTTTAAAATTTTCAAATGTTTTCCTTTTTTTTCTTTTCTGTCTCCCCCCACCCTTTTTTCTCTAATACATCAAGCTTCTTTCCATAACCAGGCCAAAACACACCTAGGATCTAGCATCATTTATTTGATTTCTGTGTGTGTGTGTGTTGCTTTTAATTTATAATTGTACTTTTTTTAACTTATTAATTCCTTTTCTTCCTTCAAAATGACAAAACAAGAAAATTCATCCCAGAAGAAAGAGCAGGAAGAAACAACAGCCAGGGACTTAATCAACACAGATATAAGCAAGATGTCTGAACCATAACTTAGAATAACAATATTAAGAATACTATTGGTGTTGAAAATAGACTAGAATCCCCTTATGTGGAGATAAAAGAAGTAAAAGCTAGTCAGAATGAAATAAAAAAATAACTGAGCTGTAATCTTGAATGGATGCTATGGAGGCACGAATGGACACAGAGCAGGGAATCAGCAATAAAGAGGTCATACTTATGGAAGATAATTGAGAAGAAAAGAAGGAGATTAAGGCAAAGGAGTATGCTTTAAGAATTATAAAATCAGTGACTCATTAAAAAGGAACAACATCAGAATCATAGGGGTCCCAGAAGACGAAGAAAGAGAAAAAGGGATAGAAGGATTATGTGAGCAAATCACAACAGAAAACTTTCCTAACCTGGGGAAAGACACAGACATCAAAATCCAGGAAGCACAGAGGACTCCCATTAGATTCAACAAAAACCAACCATCAACAAGGCATATCCATAGTCAAATTCACAAAGTATTTATGTAAGGAAGAATCATGAAAGCAGCAAGGGGGGAAAAAAGTCCTTAACCTATAAGGGAAGACAGATTAGGTTTGTAGCACCTATCCAAAGAAACTTGGCAGCCCAGAAAGGAGTGGCAGGATATGCTCAATGTGCTGAACTATAAAAATATGAAGCCAGGAATTCTTTATCCAGCAAGACTGTCAATCAAAATAGAAGGACAGATTAAAAGTTTCCCAGACAAACAACAATTAAACTGATGACCACTAAACCAGCCCTGCAAGAAATTTTAATGGGGACTTTCTCAGGGGAGAAAAGATAGAAAGAAAAAAAAAGACCAAAAGCAACAAAGACTAGAAAAGGATCAGAGAACACCACCAGAAACTCCAACTCTATAAGCAACATAATAGCAATAAATTCATATCTTTCAGTACTCACTCTAATCATCAATGGAGTAAATGCTCCAATCAAAGACATAGGGTAACAGAATGCGTAAGAAAACAAGATCCATCTACATGCTGTTTTCAAGAGACCTGCTTTATTTTTTTTAATTTTTTAATAGTTTATTGTCAAGTTGGTTTCCATATAACACCCAGTGCTCATCCCCACAAGTGCCCTCCTCCATTCCTATCACTCCCCTTCTCCTCTCCCCCAAACCCATCTACCCTCAGTTTATTCTTGGCATTCAAGAGACCTGCTTTAGACCTAAAGATACCTTCAGATTGAAAGGGGATGGAGAACCATCTATCATGCTAATGGTTGACAAAAGAAAGCTGGAGTAGCCATATTTATATCAGACAATCTAGACTTTAAAATAAAGACCGTAACAAGAGATGAAGACGGCATTATATCATAATTAAGGGGTCTATCTACCAAGAAGACCTAACAATTATAAACATTTATGCTCCAAATGTGAATGCACACAAATATACAGATCAATGAATCCCAAACATAAAGAAATGCATTGATAATAATACCATAATAGTAGGGGACTTCAACACCTCACTTACAGCAATGGATAGATCATCTAAACAGAAAATCAACAAGGAAACAACGGTGTTGAATGACACACTGGACTGGATGGGCTGAACAGATATATTCATTATATTTCATCCTAAAGCAGCAGAATACACATTCTTCTCCAGTGCACATGGAACGTTCTCCAGAATAGATCACATACTGGGGCACAAATCAGCCCTCAACAAGTACAGAAAGATCGAGATCATACCACACATGTTATCAGGCCACAACTCTAAGAAACTCAAAATCAACCATAAGAAAATAATTGGAAAGATAACAAATACTTGGAGACTAAAGAACATCCTACTAAATAATGAATGGGCTAACCAAGAAGTTAAAGAAGAAATTAAAAAGTATATGGAAACCAAATAATATGATAACACCACAGCCCGAAACCTCTGGGATGCAGCAAATGCAGTCATGACAGGGAAGTATATAGCAACCCAGGCCTTCCTAAAGAAGGAAGAAAGGACTCAGATACACAACCTAACCTTACACCTTAAAGAGCTGGAAAAAGAACAGTAAGTAAAACCCAAAACTAGCAGAAGACAGGAAATAATAAAGATTAGATCAGAATTCAATTCTATTGAAATCAAAAAAACAAAAACAACAACAACAAACCAGTAGAACAGATCAATGAAACCAGAGCTGGTTCTTTGAAAGAATTAACAAAATTGTTAAACCCCTAACCAGTTTGATCAAATAGAAAAAGGAAAATCAAGAATGAAAGAGGAAAGATCACAACGAACACAGCAGACATACAAACAATAATAAGAGATATGCATAAAATCAAGAATCAAAGAGGAGAGATCACAACCAACATAGCATATATACAAACAATAATAAGAGAATATTAGGAGCAATTATATGGCAATAAAATGAGCAATCTGGAAGAAATGGAGAAATTCCTAGAAACATATAAACTGCCAAAACTGAAACAGAAAGAAATAGAAAATTTTAACAGACCCATAACCAGTAAAGATATTGAATTAGTAATCAAAAATCTCCCCCCAAAAACAAGAGTCCAAGGACAGATGGCTTTTCAGGGGAACTGTATCAAACATTTACAGAGGATTTAACACCTATTCTCTTGAAGCTATTCAAGAAAAGAAAGAAAGAAAGAAAGAAAGAAAGAAAGAAAGAAAGAAAGAAAGAAAGAAAGAAAGAAAGAAAGAAAGAAAGAAAGAAAGAAGAGAAATGGAAAAGAATGAAAGGAAGAAAGAAAAGAAAAGAAAAGGAAGGAAAACTTCTAAACCCTCACTATGAAGCCAGCAAAACCAGACAAGACCCCTCCCCCTCAAGGAGAACTATAGACCAATTTCCCTGATGAACATGGATGCAAATATCCTCAACAAGATATTAGCCAATCAGATCCAATAATACATTAAAAAAACTATTCACCATGACCAAGTGGGATTTATACTTGGGATACAGTGCTGGTTCAATATGTGCAAAACAATCAATGTGATACATCACATCAATAAAAGAAAGGACAAGAACCACATTATCCTGTCAATAGATGCAGAGAAAGCATTTGACAAAATATAGCATCCTTTCTTGAAAAAATCCTCAAGTAAGTAGGGCTAGAAGGATCATACTTCGAGATTATAAAAGCCATATGTGAAAGACCCAACACTAATATTACCCTCAGTGGGGAAAATCTGAGAGTTTTCCCCCTAAGGTCAGGAACAAGACAGGGATGTCCACTCTCACACTGTTATTCAACATGGTATTGGAAGTCTTAGCATCAGCAATCAGACAACACAAACAAACAAAAGGCATCCAAATCACACAGGAGGAGGTCAAACTTTCACTCTTCACAAATGACATGATACTCTATTGGAAAACCCGAGATTCCACCAAAAAACTCTAGAACTGTTCCATTAATTCAATAAAGATGCAAGATATAAAATCAATGCACAGAAATTGGTTGTGTTCCTATACACCAATAATGAAGCAACAGAAAGAGAAGTCAACGAATCAATCCTATTTACAATTGTACCAAAACCCATAAATTAACTAGGAATAAATCTAACCAAGGAGGTGAAAAATCTATAGTTTCTGAAAACTATAGAAAGCTTCCAAAAGAAATTGAAGAAGACACAGAAAAAAAAAAAAAGAAAAAAGAAAAATATCCCATGCACCTGGATAGGAAGAACAAAACTTGTTAAAATGTCAATACTACCCAAAGCAATCTACATATTCAATGCAATACCTATCAAATTAACACCAGCATTCTGCACAAAGCTAGAACAAATAATCATAAAATTTGTATGGAACCAGAAGAGAAAATGAATAGCCAAAGCAATGTGGAAAAAGAAAACCAAAGCTGGAGACATCGCAACGCCAGACTTCAAGTGGTATTACAAAGCTGTAATCATTGAGACAGTATGGTACTGGCACAAAAACAGACACTCAGATCAGTGGAACAGAATAGAGAACCCAGAGATGGACCCACAAACATATGGCCACATAATCTTTGAAACACATGAAAGAATATCCAATAGAATAAAGAAAGTCTCTTCAGCAAGTGGTGCTGGGAAAACTGAACAGCGACACGTAGAAAAATGAACCTGGACCACTTTCTTTCACTACATACAAAAACAAACTCAAAATGGATGTAAATGTAAGAGAGGAAGCTATCAAAATCCTCAAGGAGAAAGCAGAAGACAACCTCTTTGATCTCGGCCACATCAGCTTCCTATTCAATTAGTCTCTGGAGGCAAAGGAAACAAAAGTAAAAATGAATTATTGGGACCTTATCAAAATAAAAAGCTTCTACACAGTGAAGGAAACAATCAGCAAAACTAAAAGGCAACCGATGGAATAGGAGAAGATATTTGCAAATAACATATCAGATAAAGGGTTTATCCACAATCTATAAAGGACTTAAACTCATAATCCACAATCTATAAAGAATTTAAACTTAAATTATTAAACAAATAATCCAGTGAATAAATGTGCAAAAGACATGAATAGACAGTTCTCCAAAGAAGACATCCAGATGGCCAACTGACACATGAAAAACTGCTCAACATCAGTCATCATCAGGGAAATACAAATCAAAACCACGATGAGATACCACTTCACCCTGTCAGAATGGCTAACATTAACAATTTAGGCAACAATAGATGTTGGTGAGGATGTAGAGAAAGAGGATCTCTTTTTGCACTGCTTGTGGGAATGTGAACTGGTGCAGCCCCTCTGAAAAACAGTATGAAGTTTCCTCGAAAAATTAAAAATAGAACTACCCTCTGACCCAGCAATTGCACTACTGGGTATTTATCCAAGTGATACAGATATGATGTTTTGAAGGGGCACATGCACCACAATATTTATAGCATCACCATCAACAGCAGCCAAAATATGGAAAGAGCCCAAATATCCATCGATGGATGAATAGATAAAGAATACACGCACACATGTGCGCGCGCGCGCGCACACACACACACACACACACACACACAATGGAGTATTAGTCAGCAATCAAAAAGAATGAAATTTTGCCATTTGCAACTATGTGGATGGAACTAGAGGGTAATATGCTAAGTGAAATTGGTCAGTCAGGGAAAGACAAATGTCATATAACTTCACTCATATGTGGACTTTAAGATACAAACCGAATGAACATAAGGAAAGGAAGGAAACAGAGATGGGGGATGAAACACAAGAGACTCTTACGTATGGAGAACAAACAGAGGGTTACTGGCAGGGTTGTGGTAGGGGGGATGGGCTAAATGGGTAAGGGGCATTAAGGAATCTACTCCTCAAATCATTGTTGCACTATATGCCAACTAACACAGATGTAAATTTAAAAAAAAAATAAAAAATAAAATAAAAAATTATTAATAAAATGTAAAAAAAAAGAATATACAGCTTCAAGGGGCCCATGGCCCAGTATAGTGATAGATATGATCATTATTAGGGAGCAACAAAAGAAAGCTCATAACTGTTTGGTAGAATTGCATTATATAGCCTATAGAATAAATGTTCGACAAGAGTTTAAAGAATTGGGTGGAAGAGTGTTGGAATAATGAAACCATATAACATGAGGAAGTGATATAAAAAATTTAGTATTCATATTGCTAATCAATAATGTCATATGGATTGCCTACTCTTAAAAGTAAATCAATACTAACTTTCAAAAATGCAATTCAGCAATTCATTAGTTATTCTTTACAAATTGCACCAAAGAGTTGACCACTGATCTCTTATGGTTTCCTTAAATCAATGCAAAGGACACATCAAATGTAAAATGCTCCTTGTTTCTAAGCTTACTAAAAATAATCACTGCTAATGGGGTACCCTTTAAATGCATAAGAATAAAAACATTTTAAGAGGCGACACCTGTTATTAACCTGTAAAGTGGCTTGAAAGTATCACTTAAAATTAGGCAACATTCATATGGACACTTTCAAGGTTAGCAAATCACAAGTGAAAAAAAAAAAAACAGAGATTAAGGAAAAGGTCGAAGGAAATTAAATTCTCTTCAGATTTTTATTTCTTTGGAAATATTTCTGATTCAGGCATAGCCCTAAATATTATTCAAATGCTTGAGATATCCAGTTAACCTCGATGCCTTTAAAGCCTATCTGAAATGTTGGGTCTACAGGTTAGGCTTTACAACTCAGTTGTTCTGCTCTGCCTGATACAATATTGACTTTTATAGGAAGCTTTGTAAATATCAACATTTTTGTACCTAACCTCAAGCTGAAGCAGCACAGCAAATGCAGCCTGTCAACAAACATGCAATGCCACTCTAAAAGGATCTTGACAGAATTTAATTAGAAAGTTAAATAAGCAAGGAGGATATATTGGTGCAAAAGGAAAACACAAGAAAGAGGTGAAGAATGGCACTGCAAAAATAAAGACATTAAGAAAATAAAAAGGTAATTGGATACCTTTTAATCTGGTAGAGGAACTTCCATGAAAGAAGCCATAAAGTTATTGGAAGATAGGATTCAATTTGTTTTAGACCATATTAACTTAACTTGGTTATACTGATAGACTTTCCTTATCACATTGAGCATATCATGGTACAAACTATGATATAAAGTCTTGCGTGAAAACATCAGATTGAAGGAATATACACTGCACTGTCTTTTCCAGAACTAATTCAATGCAAGCAAAACCTGAAAGATCAGAATGAACAGAACTAAAATGCGTTATTTCAATTCAGAATCCTTATAAAGCATATAATTTATTTTTTGGTATAGTGCTGTATAGTGAATCTAGTATCACAAATTTATAGTTCATTTACATGAGTCATTTTTCATATAGTAAGGGAGAAATTAATGAATAAATAAATGATTTAGAGATTAATCTGTAAAAAGAAAGTACACTTTTCTCCCATTTGTGTGTGTGCATGTGTGTGCGTGAGCATGTGTGTGTGTGATCAGCATGCCATGTTGGTTGAGGAGGAAAGAAGTTTAGAAAAATAGATGTCTTAGATCAGTTGCTATAATTAATACCAAACACAATGTGGCTTAAACAATGGCTTCTCACCATTCTAGAGGTTAAGAAGTCTGAGACAAGGGTGCTACTATGATCAGCTTCTGGGGAGAGCTTTCTTTCTGGTTTGCAGAGAGCCATCTTGGCTATGTTCTCACATGGCAGGGAAAAGGAGGAAACAAGCTCTCTTCTGTCTCATCTTACAAGTGCACTGGTCCCACTATAAGGGGTTCACTTTCATGGCCTCGTGCTCCTCCAAAGGTTCTATTTCCATATGCCACCATATTAGAGAAAAGGGGATCAACATATGGGTTTTGGTAGGGGCAAAGGGGCATAAACATTTAGTCCACAGAAATAGGGGAAAATTAACTTCCCATAATCAACAACTACTTTAACCCATAATGTTATTTTTCTCTTTTCTTTTCCTTTCATCCAATTCATTATATGTATATACATTGTGTGTGTGTGTGTGTGTGTGTATAACGTGTATATACAAAATCAAGAATTAAATCACTAAAATCTATGCATAACTTTAAGCCATAAATACAAATCTTGATGAAATACTTATTCGACATTAAAATATTTATTACATAATATGGTAAAATATAAAAACCGTTAATATTTTTAAGACTTTATATTTTATAATTAAAATATCTAGATGTATATTCATTTGAGCTATATGAAATATTTAAAAGCTTGGAAAAGAATTGCTTTAAATAATTATAGTTGAGTTATAATGAATACATGGTTATAATAAATGTTTACTTTTTTATAAATTCAGCTTCCATATTTCCTTTATTTAAGTACCAGTGATCTTCTGTAACATGTTCCTAATGACTTCAATATTTCAAATATTCAGCAGCAGACAATCATGCAGAGATTCAGGAAAGAACATTTAGCAAAAAGAACCACTTAGGAAAATTAACAATATAATCACCTATATTTTGATTCAATTTATCTTTCAATTCTCATGTATCTTTCAATACAAATAGTAATTATCAATATACCTTTCAGTGGACAACCTCTTCCAATAAAATTTTACTCATTTGTTGAGTAAAATTTTACTCATTTTTTTAATCAAAAAGTAACAAAAGCTTGAATTCCTATGGAAAGAAAAATTTATAAGAGGCTACCAGGTTTGTCATTGCTATGTCTGTCATTTAATCGTGGCATTTATTTAATTTCAGACCTTCGTCAGTGTAACTCACATATATTTGAAATAAAGTATGCAAGTAAATTCAGTCTCTGGAGAAGGGTAAATTCAAGCGTGAAACAGAATAGATTTCCATTTTCCTAATGCACTTTGGCACTTCTATGTGTCCACTTACATTAGCCTATGAGAGTGTCTCTAGCTCTGGCAGCCCCAAAAATGTGTTAAAAAGACATGGTAAATTCAGAGTTCTGAAAGTAAATAAGCCTTGTGTAAAAGAGGCCTTCTGGACCACGTAGGTAGAGTAGAAACATTCCATGCATTTTAAATGCTTATCATCATGATTCTCCACCACAAAATGTGATATATGTTCTTTCAGAATAATTATTTTCCTCCATACTTATTAATGCCACCAAACTAAGTATACTTCTCACTTTCTCTCCTGGTCAGTACACAGCCTAACACTGCTAAGGATCTAAGGAAGGGAAGGAAGGGTACATTTTGAGTTTTCACATTAAGCACACAGTAAAAAGCCAACAACCTACCTGCATAATGTGATGAGGGAAAAACTAACAATTAAATCAGAAAAAAAGTGTTTCCCAAAGTCCCACTAAAAAATAACAATACTAGCAACCCAAATGTGCAGGTGAATCTCCATTTCTAAAGTATTGTCATGTCTTACTGCAGTAAATTCTGTAAAACAGTAAGTGGCTTGCAAAGACAAGGTTAGAGTGCCTTTAACAAGTCCTGTTGACCCAATATCAAATAGTCTCTACAACATCCTTACCTTCCCTACAGAGCACAGTGGGGAGAAATACATTGTGAAGTGCTTTTTTATGAGTGTAAAGTGAAAGATCAAGGTCAAACTTGGCGATGCAAATTTTTGTTTGTTTTTGTATGTTTTAATAAGCCTACATTTCTCCACGTTTCCTTACTATTTGAGACCCGATTCTTTTCCTTTCAAAGGTCAAAACTTTCCTCGTAAAAAAAAAAAAAAAAAAATTCTCCCTTTCATGAGAAAGGAAAGTAAACATTAATATTGGGACAATTTAAAAATAAAAAAGGCGTGGATGTCATTTAATCCTGAATTTACCACAGGAGAAAACATGCTGAGAGGAATTTACTTGCAATGGTAAATGCCTTTGGGTTTCCTTGCAAATGACCCTTTCTTTTACAACTTCTCATATATTTCTCCTAGTTTGGAGTTCTTTTGAAATTAGCATGCCAGGGTAAATTCAGACATTCAACCCTTTTAAAACAGTTTTTTTTCTTCTTCTACATTCAAAGGATACTAAAAAGAAAAAAAAAGAAAAGAAAAATTAAAGTTTCTCTATTTCTATGTAACCCGACCAATTACCTAGGTCAAGCTCACTGTGAGCTCAGTTGATTGGCAGAAGGGGAAACCAGAGGTGTTCCTGAAGAAGGTCATGCTCTAGGCCAGCTAAGACTTTTGTTTCTGCCTCTGCTATGCTACGTTACCCATTATGCTATGGCTACTAGTTTAAAAAATGCATGTAAGAAATCAAGTACTGGAGGCAAAACAAAAAGAAGAATAGAAAGGCAAAGCAATAGTTTCACATACGCAGGTGAGCTATTAATGTTAAAAAACAACATTTACTATCATTTTGTTCTGTTCAAAAGCTACATGTTTTAAATTGAGAAGTTTAAGAAAATCAGATTTAATTCTACAAAGTATAATCTGAGGATAGAGGCTATTTTCTATCATTTATTAATAATGTTAGCTATTTATTCACAAGTACATTAATACCTTACCAACGGCCTGACTCATATTTCCTTTGTTTCTCAAGAAACTATGTCAAATGAGCTGTCTTAAGCATGTGAGGATATAAGGACTGGTTGTGGACTATAAAGAAGAACTACAGGGGTACCTGAGTGGCTCAGTCAGTTGGGCATCTGACTGCAGCTCAGGTCATGATCTCACCACTCCTGAGTTTGAACCTTGTATCAGGCTCTGTGCTGACAGCTCAGAGCCTGGAGCCTGCTTCAGATTCTATGTCTCCCTCTTTCTCTGCCCCTTTCTTGCTCACGCTTTGTCTCTTTCTCTCAAAAATAAATAAATCTTTAAAAAAGTTTTAAAAAGAAGAACTAGAAGAAATATAATGAAATCCCAAATTTAAATCAAGTAAGTTTATGGATTACCTGAATAAATACTTGTTTGTTTATTTTTCTCTGGATATTTCCTGAAAGAACATAAACATCACTTTTGTTAAGATGAGGAAATAATAATATATAATGTGTGTATATACAACTCATTGTTTATGAGTTTCTTATTGGTGTCAGTAATTATTATCTATATTTTTATAGAATGGCAAATTGAGTTTAGTGGACAAAGTTTAGGCTACAAAGTTAATGATTTAATTAATCAAAGAAAATGTCCTTTCAGTAGACATCTACTATCATGGAGCTTCTTTCATCATTGTTAACAAATGAATCTTTTTTTTAACTTTAATAAAATACATGCACTTTTCAATTTGCACTCTACTAATCAGCATGCATCGTGACATTTTCCCTAGTCTACATTATAGCTTCCTATACATAAATGTAGGACACAGGGCAAGTTGTTTTACTTACTCTACCTAGCTGAAATTTCTCATCTGCAAATGGGAATAAAAATGGTACTTACCTCAAGTTGATCTGTTTCAAGAATTAAGAGAGAGTCTATATAAACACTTACTATAAACCCTGACACATGGTAAATGCTCACATACTTGAAATATTCTTATTCTAAATTCCATCACCATCTCTGATAGTAAACTCACTAAAAGTTCAGTGTTGCCCCGTGGAATGCTCTTTGTGCAACACTTTACACTTTCCCATGATTTCTCCTAAATACCGTCTTCATTTGAATTGCCTATAGTGTCTGTTAAATGTACACTTGTGGGTTATACCACAGATGTTTCAGAAAACCTCTTCAGAAATTACGTTAGTGAAAAGAGCAAAGTCAAACATACG
Organism: Hyaena hyaena; assembly: GCF_003009895.1. Classification (NCBI taxonomy): domain Eukaryota; kingdom Metazoa; phylum Chordata; class Mammalia; order Carnivora; family Hyaenidae; genus Hyaena; species Hyaena hyaena. Next base: position 158,572 of record NW_024081481.1, on the reverse strand, counting down.
TGCATTAAAATAAGGTCCTAGCACATATCAACACTAAGAATCACTAAGTTTATCTGAACTATTTCTCATCTGAAGAAATAAAAGGAAAGAAGAAAGGAAGAAAGGACAAAGGCAGTAGTGTTAATAATATCAACCTCACAGAATTGTAATATTGATTAAATGATACTTTTGTAAAAACATTTTATGCAATCATATTGTCATGTAACAGGTGGCCAACAAAGCTAATAGTCCTTTCCTCAAGCCTTCTCTTTGTCTTGTATAAACGGGAAAAATCAGAGCTCAAATCTAAGGAGGTTCCTTTAGTGTCAACTCCAGAAACTGGCCTGGAGATTCCCCATACCATTCTATCTTTCTCTACATTTTAGGGACAGGTCCTCTTCTAAGTTCTCCCAATCTTTGTGAAGGTTAGCATATGGATCCTTATATAATATTCTAATCTTGATTTCATTTAAATCCAAAATTAGCATAGATTCCTTAACTTACATTTTTTCTTCCTTCTTTTTTAAATCATTCTACTTTTAAATGCAAGGTTTTTTTTGTTTGTTTATAAAAAGCACAATCTCAAGATAAAAATATTCTTTGGACAAAGTAGTCCTCAAAGACCCTACTCTCATTTATCCACATACAAGCATCTTAATGCTTAGGACAGGAAATATTCTGTGACAGTTCACATGAAATCTAAGGGATTACCCACTCAGGACTTCCATATTTGTCTCCCTACATCTCTACATATTCAACTCTTCTGTATCTAACTGGCCATTACACAATGAACTTGTCAATAATAAGAACCATATATTATTCACATCTTTAGCCCCAATACCTGGCAACACAGGTGTATCATGGACATTTATGTTCTCAAACAATGAATGAGATCCAGGGTAGATATTAGTCACTTTGGGGTCAGACAGTGATTCTAGGCTGCTTAAATCTGGAAAGTGGAAAAAAAAAAAAAAAAAAAACCCAAGCTATTAAAAGCAGAAACTGGAATGCACAATAAAAATAATCCCAGCTGTCAAAAGCCTACATGGAGGAAATGACAGGAAAAGAATACATGGGCAACAAAGAGACAGAAATAATTTGACTGAAAACTAAGTCCCTACTGCCACTGTCCAGCCAGCTTGTCAGTTTAATTTGCAGTTGGAGAAAAAGAAGGGAGAGGAGTCAAAATAGGTGTTTGGTTTTTTGTTTTGCTTTGTTTTGTTTGTTTTGTTTTCTCTTCTTAATGGGGTAAATCAAGTGAAAGCAAGGCTCCGCCTGGCTGTGAAGAGCTGCTGACACCTGTGGTTGCCACATCTCATGCCTGAGAGATGGGTCAGATGTTGCTAAAGGCAGCTGATGAAATGAGGTGAGGATACAAGCAAGGGAAAAAGTCAAAAGAAAAACAGTGCTAAATGAAAACAGAAGAAAAGGAAAGAACAAACAGTGCCCACAGAAAGTCCAACAGCAAAATGCCCTCTAATTAGTACAAAGTCATACTCTTTCTTTTTCCTCCTCTCGTTCACTGAAGAAAATGGGATGAAAATCGACAAAAATGAACATTGGCCTTAAGTGCAGTACAAGCCTCTATACCTCACAGGCTCAACTAAAGCATTGCAATATTCTCCCCTGGCTATTTATATTCTATTTTTTCCCTTCATTTACCCACCTGCCTATCCATACCATAACAGTGGAAAGACAGTATTTATTCCCTGGAAGTACAATTGTGTGGCACTCAGAGGAAACTTGACTTTGGCCACCACTCCGAGGGGTCATGTTGGACAAGCATAGAAGGTCATGAGCATTTGGTAGTGAAAGCCTGGAAGAGCAGTAGGTGGATGGGAGTGGTTTCTTTAAGCATAGGAAGTAATTATAACCACAGTTAGATTTTTTAAGATAATTTAAAACTGATACACATGGCAACTCACAATACGTGTCCGAGCCTTTACCAGTATCTCCATCCTGAGACCTCTCATTTAAAAGGAGGGCCCCAAATAACATTTCGGTGCATCTGACAATGGAAAGTGGAAAGGAGATGCCATAAAAATTTATCTGGGCTAAAGACAAAAGTAACAGGAAAATTAAGTACGTATTTAAAATTAATATTCCTTTTAAGTTCTTAGGGTTTTTTTGGGGGGGAGTTGTTTGTTTGCTTTTAAAATTATTTAATATAGTACCCTCTGCATGATTTTGGTCATGTCAGTGAAGTTCAATTTGGGCAGCACTGGGGTCGATGAACACTCTGAGACACTACCCTGAAAGGGGACTGAGAGAGAACATAAGAATTCAAAGGATATTAGTGGGCTCAGCATGTCTGAGAAGTTCATTACCAGCAAGTGCTTGAAAAAGACGTAATTGGTATTAGAATAATTCAGAATATCAGTGGGTGAGCTGATATCCTTGGGAAAGGGAAGTTTAGGGTCTGAAAGAACCATCTTTCAATATTATATAACAGCATTCACATGGGAATATGACTTGGTAGATCAAACATTCTCATATACAAGATGGAAAATCTGGAGGATTCCCAAATTCTTAAAGTTCATCCAACTATTGGAAATATGTCTTAATACTTAGGGAGGTTAATCACAAATAGCCACTATGAGCAAGGTACCAATGAGATGCAAGGAATTAATATGCCACAATATCTACCTTCAGAAAGCTCACGTTCTTAGGCACTCAACAGGTTATTAAAATACAGCAGGGTCACTGCAAATAACAGAAGTAATATTGTGAAACTGGAACACAGTTAATGGCATTAAACCCAGTTTTTCATTCAGAAGTTAGAGAGTGTTTCCAGAACTAGTGGTGTCTAAGTGGAATATTTAATGATGAATTACATTTAACCTAGAAGTCAGAACAATATAGACAGAGGACAGAAAGTGTGCAGGGACCCATAAAAGTCTAAATGGTGAGAGCCTAAACTGCTGAAGTACACAGTGTGAGTTCTGGTGATGGGGATGGAGAGTGGGTATGTGCAAAGCTGTGGAGAGCCTTGTGTTGTATCAAAGAGCTGGGAGTTTTCCAGAAAGCAAAGGGAAGTCAGCTTTTTACTAAAGTGCATTCCTTTGATGCAATGTGAAATGTACATTCTCCAAACAGTACATAGGCAGACAAATTAGAATAAATACAACATGAGTTGGAAGACAGTATTCGAGATTCCAAGGCTTAAACTTTAAATTTATACATAACTAATGACTCTTTTCAACAGCCTGATTTTATATTCAACCATATAAGTAGTCTATGATTTTTTGAAGGGCAAAATAAAAGTCATCTGATTACTTCGTAATTTTTATAATTATTTCCTACAAAAATAGAAACTTTGGAAATCTAAATAGAGTTGAGACAGTAAATAATGTCAAGCACTATAATGTAATACTTTTGCTAACGTAAAGTAACTATAAGTAAATAGATTCCCTTTATTAATAACAGCTATTAATAATAGAAGATATGAGTTAAATATTATGCTGTGGTGATTATGGGCACCTCTAGAATGAAAAGACTAATTCTGGTATAGTTGGGAATTTTATTCTTAAAATTCTGGTTATCACACTGTCATATTCATGAAAAAGTTTTTTAAACTTTCACTATTCTGACATTTGACATTTCGCATTTAACTTTTTTTATACTTCAAGCAGTTGAAAACCCAAGTAATATTACTTTTACATGAATTATGATTAATAGGTAGGTGTTTACCTAAGAAATAATTTAAGAAAATGTGTGGGAAGAACACTAGTCCCAAGAAATGTTCTCTGGGGGAAAAAAAAGAAAGAAAGAAAGAAAGAATGAAAAGTGGCTCCCTAGTTAATTAAATTTGGGAACTGTAGAATTTTTAAAGATTCACAATACACATTAGCATCTTAAAAGCTCTGAGGACCTCTGAAGAAAAAAAAAGCCGTTAATCCTTTTTGTATCCAACATTTCTGAAATTTACTTAATCATATAACTTTTTAAATGTTAAAGTGGTATCTATTAATATTATTATCATCATACCATTATTAAGAGTACTATTATAATAGAGTACTGCTAACTCTTTGCCAAGAATGTTGCAGTACAAACACTATCTTGGTTAAGAATCTTGTGAGTTAGGCATTATAATACCTCTTCTGATATGTGGAAACCAAGGCCTGTAAGAGGAGCTGGTTTAAAGTCCCATAAGTGTTAAGTGGCAGAACAGGGATTAAAACTAGGACTTTTAGTTTTACAAACGATATACTTGGGCATTATATAATGCCACTTTACTTACAAAGACTTTCTGTTTTTAAACTCACTTAAAAAATGCTTTCTGGGGGCTGCCTGGGTGGCTCAGTCGGTCAAGCGTCCGACTTTGGCTCAGGTCATGATCTTACAGTTCATAGGCCCAGGTCATGATCTCACAGTTCATAGGTTTGAGCCCCGCATCGGGCTTTGTGCTGACCTGTTTCAGATTCCGTGTCTCCCTCTTTCTCTGACCCTCCCCTGCTCACGCTGTCTCTCTCTCTCTCTCTCACATATAAATAAAACATTAAAAAAAGTTTTAAAACTGCTTTCCAGGACACTTGATGTAACACTTCCCAGCTACATTATTATTATTATTATTATTATATTATTAATTATTACTACTAATAGCCTCAATTTAAAATTCAGGTTATTTAATGATTTTCTGAGTTATATTAGTCATGTATATTTCAGTACATAGCACAATATGTAAAGCTTATTTAAATATTTATGAAACATTTAAAATAGTGACTTTCATTAGATACAGTAACAATGGTGTATTTATATTCCAAGATTTAGTTAAATAATATGTTCAAGTAATAATCCCCAGTTTATGAATGCAATATTAACATATTCTCATTAAATCAGTGTGGATATTAGGTTTTTAAAGGCAGTTCATTTATCTGACACACCCATCAAGCCGGAAATACTTGCTACTTATGTATCCATTACAACAAAAGCAGTTTTCTTTGTAACAATTATTCACAGCTCTTTAGTATGAGCAGTAATGTGACAATAAAGAGTTCTCTGAAATATGCCAAATGAAGGTATTCTTCCATAAAGCAATACACAAACTGTTCAGGCATTTGGTTGTCATTAAAATTATATTACAGGGTATTTTCCAAGAATCTATTTTAAGAAACTTAAATAAGATCATGTTCTATATAATGTTATAGCTAACACCTTATTTGTTTTAATTATTGTTAACATCCAGGTAACATATTTTAGAGAGTACGCTATTATGAGTTAAACCGGAAAACAGAATTTTGAAAGAAATTCAATACTTAGGACAAAAAACAACCTTCCTGAATTTGAAAGGGCTTACAAATGTTGTGATGCTTTTATAAGCATAATTAAAATCAGTCACTTGGTTTTGTCTTATATTTTTGTTTTTTATTTAAAGTATTTAGTGTGGCATTCTATCTCTTTCTAAAACAAACACAGTGATGTATTGAAATTTTGCAGTCATGGAGGCACATTTTATTGTACTATGAGCTTGCATATCTATCTACAGTATTCTACTAAAGTCGTTATGCAGACAAAATAGTTAACTTATAAGTCATTTAAAGTTCCTTCGTTAGATTTTTAGTATGGATAAAGTGGCCATTCCTATTTTTTAGGTAATTTAATAGTAACTCTAGCATCCATGACCAAAATAATCTCAAAGAATATCACAGTAAAAACAGGCATCCAAAGTTATCTAGTCAGTTCTAAACATGAAAACAAATCCAGCTGACATTTTGTTTGGTCCAAAGAGAAATGAGAAGGGTAAGAATACTGCCATAACTTTTATATAAAGTTAAATTTTCTCAATTTAAGAAATTGTCCTTCATTCTGAGATCATGTCATCTTACATTTTTGTGTTACAATTCCCTTATTTATTAAATAAATATCTTGTATCACTGATCAGTTTGAAACTTAGTCCCAGTCTTAAAATAACCTGGACTGATCAACAATAACCCAAACTGATCTAAATAAAAACAGAGAATTAAATGGAAAGTAAATGATGTAATGTGCAATAAAGAGAAGTGCTAGAAGAAATTTACACTTGTTATCTACCATCCTTTACAAAGCATTTCTAATGTAATCATTCAAAAAGACCTGTGAGGTACAAATTGTGTTCCTATTTTACAGAGAAACAGTATTAGAGATAATTCTTCTAAGGTGGTCCAATTGTGACAGAAACTATTTTGAAATTCAGGCCTGTATGCTTCTGGAGCCCACACTCTGTCTCCTACACTCATCTGCCTCCCAGAATAAGAAAGGTCCAGGAAAAGATCCAAGAAAACATAAGCAATAATCTGGAAAACTTTTGAAGTTCCTGGAATTCCTACCCCCTACCCCAATACTTCCACGATAAAAGTAATAGGGCTGAACCCAAAATACTTTCCTCCTGAATGTTGCTTTTGTGAACAGGGAAAATACCAATCTATAAGCCTGGAAGAAGATGTATAGCAATTTATATCAAGACCTCAGGTGTTTGGGTTTATTCTAAGAGCCACCAGTTTTCCGTTATCTCAGAGGCAAGGCACGTTGTTTACCAATTGTGCTTAAAATGTGGTCACTGCAATGGTACACGAATTTTGAAATTTCTAGAGATTCTGGGGTTGCAGCCAGTTAATTACAACCTCTGGTACTTTTTGTCTTATAACAGAGCACAGATATTTATCTGAATTTACTTAGCTTCTCTGGAATGGTTTGAGTCTGATATGCATTTGGATTGACTGGATTTTGTTCTAGATTTTCATGACTATAAATCTTATATCCATCTTAATTTATTCTATATAATTTGTTAAGATATATGTATCAAGTGAATAGGTATACAATGCAATGAAAATACATACATATATATGACATATAATGTATGTATTTAAGTGTAATATGCACATAATATACATGTAGAAGCCAAAAGGAGTTAGTAGCAGGAATGGGTAGCCTGAGTAGATAAAATTAATTAGAATAAAGGCAGACTATGTCAGTTGACATAAAATCAACTGAATGCTATAGGGGTGCCTGGGTGGCTCAGTCAGTTAAGCATCCGATTTCAGCTGAGGTCATGATCTCACAGTTCATGGGTTCAAGCTCTGCTTTGAGCTCTGTGCTGACAGCTCAGAGCCTGGAACCTACTTCAGATTCCGTGTCTCCTTCTCTCTGTGATTCTCCCTTGCTCACGATCTGTGTGTCTGTCTCTCTCTCAAAAAAAATAATAAACATTAAAAGTTTAAAACAAGAAAGAAACTCAATAATATAGAACAACAAAAGGAGAAGAGATTTAGTGAGCTTACTAAGGGCAGGGTTGAAGTTCAATTCTATGTGCTGCTTTCCAATGTGTAATATTTGTTTTATGTTACCTTTGTTGTGATATTTGCTATTGTTTCTTTACAAAATGGGTATAATAAAATGAGTTTCTTAAGAGCAGAGAACTGGATTATAACCTTATGACTTGGCAAAACTCCTAGCAATTTTTAGCACCCAGGGATGTTTATTGAATAGATGAATGAGAAAAAATGGTTGATCATTTTGTGCAAAACTGGAAAGAACTTTTAAATGATTCCTCCACTTTCACTATCCAGGATATCCCAGAGCTATCACTCCAGCTGGTTTTATTCTGGAGACTATGAGATTTTTTTTTAAGACAGATGTAGTGGGTCTCATAAATCTGTTACAATCCAATTATTTTCTTTTGCAGAAAACTGGTGTTCTTTTAATTAGTCATAGTTTACGAAAGAAAGCATCCTCTGAAATTACTTTGGAAAGTTGTTTTAAACAGCAGCACAAAAATAACAACTCCAATTATATTGAATTAAAGAAGGGTTATTTTAAATACTTTCAAGACTAGTTCCAAAGAGGTTAAGGGACTTTTTTTTTCAAGGTAACACACTGAATAATGAAAAATTATTTAAAAGAACTTAGATTTTCTTATTCCTGTGTACCACCAGGATGAGAATGTAGGCTCCCCAAGGGCAGACATATTTGCTTATTTCCTTCTTGATTTCTGAAAGCCTAGAATATTCTCTGATTCACTGACTGTAGTGAATAAGTATTTCTTAAATGAGTGAAGAAACTGATGAAAAATGAGAAGTACAGAGTTTACTGAATTATGAAGAGCTAAAGGTGCATATTTATTTGTATATTCTACGTGCAACAAACTAATTAAGGCATTTTTAAAATTATGAACAAATATTTATTTAAAGCTTACAATGCGGCAGGTGCTATTCTGAGAGCTAGGAATAGAACAGTGAACAACATAGAAAATGCCCTTGCTTTTACTGAGTATGCAGTCTGAAAAGAAAAAACTAAACCCGAATAAAACACACATACAGTGGTTCTCAACTCTGAGTTTTTAAAAGTTACCAATGCTTAGGATGTCTCTTCTCCCCACCCGACTAAAAGATACACACACACACACACACACACACACACACACACACAGTTTTTGGTATCCTCTTAGAAGTTCTGATACACAAGCTAGAGTAAAGAACATCCACAATAGGGGCAACTGGGTGACTCAGTCAAGTTAAGTGTCTAACTTCAGCTCAGGTCATGATCTAAAGATTTGTGCGTTCAAGTTCTGTGTCAGGCTCTGTGCTGACAGCTCAGAGCCTGGAGCCTGCTTCAGATTCTGTGTCTCCCTCTCTCTCTCTCTCTGACCCTCCTCCACTTATCCTCTGTTAATTTCTGTCTCAAAAAATCAATAAACCTTAAAAAAATTTTTTTAAAAACCATTCGCAATAAGCAAACAAGCATAAAATATAATGTCAGGTAATGGTAAGTGCTATGAAGCAGAATTAATACAGGCCAGTGAGGAGGGGTGGGGTAGGGGTGCCTGGCAGGGACTGCTAGAGTGCCATGTGCATATCTAGGGGAAAACATTTTAGGAACAACACAAAGACTAGTCTGGCTGGAATGAAGTAAAGTGGAACACTTCTTCAAGGGAATATAGAGGTTGCTTTAAGGGTTCGGTGCTTTCATTTAGGTATGATGAGAAGACACTGGAAAAATCTTAGTGAAGATTTTTGTGATTTTTTTTTTTTATCTGACACAGCTTTCAGAGACTTCTGTCAAGCGGCTCTATAGAGAATGTGCTGTAGAAGAACGATAGAGTAAAAGCAGCAAGACTAATCAGGAAACTTAATAGAGGACAGTAGCTTTGGAATAGATGGCAGCACTGGAAATCATGAACTATGGTTCAATATGTTTTTGATGTTAGAAATGAGAAAGTATCTTCATGGATTGGACATGTTGTGAGGAAAAAGGGAAAAAGTCAAAGATGATTCCAGGATTTTTAGCTCAAGTAATAATAAAGTAAACGGCAGTTCTGTGATCATAACTCCTGATATTTCATGCTTATGTATTTCCATCTAATGAAAAATAAAAAGGCTGGGTCTTGTTGCCTTAAAATAGGATGGCAAAAGAATCTCTTTAGAGTCTTCTTTCCCATGTATATATAGTCTCAATCACATGGACACAGCATACAAGCATATTTGTGCTAGCACATGCACTACAATAAAACAATCCTCAGTCTAAAGAGCATTTTCTTATTCTACAATAGATAATAGTGACAGAAAAAAAAAAAAGAAAATAGAAGACACTATTGGTCTGTAATGTGGCTCCATTATATCCTGACTCCATCAGTATGAACGTGAAAATTCTCTAAGAGTAACGAAAGCTAAGAAGAACTAATAAAAATAAAGCACCATCAAAGACAGACATGAAGCCTTGATCAGATCGGTGAAAAAATTTAAAACAGAACAAAAGCTTTGAGACACTAAAGGCATTTTTAAAATGGTTTTATCTTAATTTTGAGGTTGCCACTTCTTTTTCATGAAAGCTGAATAATGGTTGAACTTCAATACTGTGCCTAATCTGCCATATAATATTGCTTTTCCTCATTTTGTTCCATGCAGCTCTATGAACTTGAAGCTATACATTTCTCCGAAATCATTCTTCCTGTCATGACCAGTGTGTGTTTCATCACTTCCAATTTCTTTTTAAAGGCATTCCTCAAATAAACACTCTTCTTAATATAAATTTTTATGATTATTAATAATGTTAATTGTCATTTATTGAGTATGTGGCTATCGATGAGCCAAGGGTTTCATATGCTCTAGTTATAATAAAAGGACTAATGCTTGAAAACAGGTATTAGAATCCCTGTTTTTCATATGAGAAAACTGAGGGACTCAATCAAAAAGTTGACTAAGATAATTTCTAAAACTTCTTTGGAGTTTAAGATTTTGACCATATATATTTTATTTATTTATTTTGTTAAACTCCTTTTGTTTCTGGCAATAAAGCACAATAGAGTTTAGATGGAAATTCAGGGAAAGGAAATCCTGAGGGGTCAAAATTATAAGACTACTTGAATAAAGAGAAGTAAGTCCTGAAAACTTTTTTATTCAGAGTAGCTTAGTTTGGATATATCAGACTACTTCTTTTTAATAAAAGCTTATTTATTTATTTTGAGAGTCAGAACTTGCCCACACACACAAGTGGGAGAAAGAGAGAGAAAAAGAATCCCAAGCAGGTTCTGTGCGGTCATTACAGAGTCTTATGTAGGGCTCGATCCCACAAACCCTGAGATCATGACCTGATCCAAAATCAAGAGTCAGATGCTCAGCTGACTGAGCCATCCAGGCACCACTCAACCATTCTTCAAGACAATAGATAAAATGTGGGGACCAGAAAAGGTGAGAGGTTAAAAGAATTAGCTTCCATAGTACTAGACTTCTCAAAAACAACACTCTCATTAAGTAAAATTCTTCAAGACAATAGATAAAATGTGGGGACCAGAAAAGGTGAGAGGTTAAAAGAATTAGCTTCCATAATACTAGACTTCTTAGTGACAACACTCTTGTTAAGAACACGAGGAAAAACACTCATCCCAAAAAAGATAAAGTAGGGATACTTGCTAGTTTGGGACTTATAAATAGACCAAGCCAAATAAAAAATTGTTATATGAGATAAAAGAGAACACAGTCCAGCTTTATACAATTTACAAGAAAAAAATGCCTAAAACATAAGCACATTATCAGTTAAAGATCAAAGGACAGGAAAAATATGTCAGGAAAATTCCAGGCTGAAGAATTCTGATATAATTATATTAATATCAAAATAAATCATGAAATAAAATACTAAATCTATCCAAAGAAGGAAAAAAGCCGTACAGATAATAAGACTCACTACAAATTGATATGAGGTTCAATTCAGCAGAAAGACATAAAACGCTTAATTGTAGATGGATTTATAAGACAGCTAAGAAACATTTAAGTAAAAAATTGATACTGGAATAAAATAACAAATATATCATTATAGTGGCAGGTGTTAACACAACTTTTTTCATAATTATTAGATCATGTAGACTTAAATAAAGAAATTAGTCAAGTATACAGAAGATGTGAACAAGCTAATTAATGAGACTGACATAATGGTCATAAATGAATTGCTTCCAACAGTGAAAAAGGACACATTTTTCTAAGAACCGTTGAAACATTTACAAAAATGAAACACATACTAAAGCCTCAATGAATTTTATAATGACTACACTCTGAATAGAAATTAATGTGTTAAAAAGTCAAATATAACACAGAATATAATAATGTTCTAAAGATTGAAATATAAATTCAAGAAAATTAATAAAATTAATAAGCATCAGCAAAGTTAATAAAGAAAAAACAAGGTCATGAAAACCATGCTGCAAATGAAAAAGGGCACATAGTTATAAATGAGATAGAAACTGAAAAGACAGTAAGATGATAATCTGACATACTTCATGCCAATACATTTAAGAACCTAGGCAGAATGATAAAAGTCCTAGAAAAACTTACTCAAAAAACAGAAGAACTTTGATAATATTCCTATCTCTCTTAAGGAAGTTAAATAATGCCCTAAGACCACCAGTTTTTTATTTTTACAGGAAAACTTTTTAAATTATTTGAGGAACTGATAACCAAATGCTAAACTCTTTCATAGAATAGAAATGAGGGAATGACTATACTCATTTTTTAAGACAATTATAAATTAGGTACCAAAATCAGACAAAGGAACTATAAGTATAGAAAATTATAAACAGGAGCACCTGGGTGGCTCAGTCTGTTAAGCCTCTGACTCTTGGTTTCAGCTCAGGTCATAATTCACACTTTTGTGGGTTTGGGCCCCACACTGGGCTCTGCAATGGCAGTGTAAAGCCTGTTTGGGATTCTCTCTCTGCTACTTCTTCACTGTGCTGTCTCTATCTGTCTCAAAATAAATAAATAAAACTTTAAAAAATTATACACAAAACTCATTAATAAATACAAATATAAATATGCTCAAGTAAACTGAGTATTTATAAAAAGAATAATGTCACTTGACCATGTTGTGTTTTGTTTATTCAAAGACTGAATTACTTTTTAATGGGGTAAAGAAAAGTATATGATCATCTCAACGGATGCCAGAAGTACATTCAATAAAATTCATATCTGCTTATTATAAAAATTAGCCAACTGAAAAAGGATATATATGCATATATTAAAAACATATATTAAAGATTATAATAGATATTGCTAATAGTAAAGATATAAATGCCTCTCCTTTGGATTTGACCATTTGCCACTATCACTTCTTCCTGAAATATAACAAATACTTTAGCCAATACAATATGACAAGAAAAAGAAATAAGAGGTATAGCTTGTTAAAGACTTATCCAAATTGTCATTATCCATAAATGATATAATTATCTACATGGAGGCAACAAAAGAATATACAATTCCATATTTAAATTCAACAATTGTTTGAGCAATTGCTTGGCAACGTTGCTCTATATAAAACTAACACAATAGAAAAACAATCGCATTTTTATGTAGTAGTAGCAAATATTTAGAATCCCTTTTATTTAAAGATGCCTAATATAACAAAAATAAAAGCTATCTTAGAATAAATTTGACAACATAATATTTAAAATTTCATATTTCAAAATATTTTGAATAAAACAAAGATCTCTTAATTTTACTGTATTTTTTAAAAGGTACCAAAGACTCATAGTGTGAAATAATGGAAATACAAAAACAACCAGTAAAACTAAAATCTTTGCATATCCTATTTTTTATGTTGAATGCTATTTTACTTTCATAAATCATTGTCTTTCAGTGCAACAGAATGCCCTGAAGTAATAAAAACACGTGAACAAGAACAAAATCTGTATGTATCCCATCCCTTTCATTAGAGTGTTTTGTTTCCTCAATTCCTTGCATTTCAGTGACATCATTGCCATTTTTATGGCAGAAGTTTTTGAAAAAATGGTAACACAACTGGTAACTCCTTTTCTGTCTTTGCCCAGGAAGTTATTGGTATTTATTTATTTTTATTAAAAATGTTTTTAATGATTATTTATTTTTGAGAGAAAGAGACAGAGTGTGAATGGCAGAGGAGTAGAGAGATGCGGGGCTCACATACTGTGAGGTCAGACATGAGCTGAAGTTGGACACTTAACCAGCTGAGAGACCCAGGAACGCCCGCTTTTTTTTTTTTTTTAATGTTTTTATTTATTTTTGAGAGAGAGAAAGAATGGGGGAGGGACAGAGAAAGAAGCAGGGCAGAGGATCTGAAGCAGGGTCTGCACTGACAGCAGAGAACCTGATATGGGTCTCAGTGCCAGGAGATCATGACTTGAGCTGAAGTCCAATGCTTAACTGACTGAGTCACCCAGATGCCTGATCATTGGGTTTTTATTGTTATTATGGTGGAGGTTGGAACCTGAGCACAGCCCTTGACACTTATCTGATTCAAATTAAGCCCAAACCCTTCACACAAATAAAATTACCTCATTTTAGTTGCTTATGTATCTGTAACCACTTAACTGTTTACAGTTTCTCCCCACACCTATTTGCTGGATGAATCCTAAAAGCTGATTTATCAGAAGTATATTGAAAATGTTTAGTGCTTTGAAATGCAGATGCAAATCCCCCCACATAGAGGCCAGTCAGCCTGTTTTGGTGTAAATGAGAGTTATGCTGCTAAATCCCCCATAATGAGATTAAAAACATCTTGTAAATTAAAGCTAGGAATTTTTAAAGCTAATATAATGCTTCCCTACTAGATTACAATTCATGTTTAAAACATTTTAATGAAAAAAAAACTTAACAAACAACACAAGAACAATAATTACTGAAATAACAAATTAAGGACTTGAGCTATGTAAAGGCTTTTATATTCACTGGGGATCAGTAAACATTAAAATGAAAGCGAAAACTGTTTAATGAACTAACAAAATAACATTCTAGGAGTATTAAGGACTAGTGAATGTCATTATATTTTATTATATTCTCGTATCAAATTATGCCACACTCTTCTGTCTTGATATATGTATTGTTTAAGTAAAAGAATAATCATAGTTATAGACAAAGACAGTGAACTCACTGGGTTGCTTAAAACTGGGTGTGAGTCGCTTACCTTCGTTAGTATAATGAAAAAACTTTTAAAAGCATTATATAAACTATCATATTTCCAAAAAACATCACCATTCATAACCCACGTCTAATATAAAAGTTATTTTCTTTAATTCATGGAACTACCCTTGCTAAAAGGAATTACCCTTGCTAAGAATTTAGAATAAAATGTTTGACTTAGTTATACAGGTAATTTCTCAGATCCAGCGATCTGGCTACATGACTGACTTATTACTGAAAAACATGCTAGAAATAATTTGAGACAAATTCTATTTACTAAAGGTTTTAAGCACCACATCATTTATTTTTCTCTCCATCTAAAATAAAAATTGAAAACTGTGTAGTATATAGTACACATCTTCTCATGTTTCTGTCTTAGTTGAAGCAAGAAATCTAGCATTTATTTTTATTTACTTAATTTTAAAGGAAATTCCTCCCGTTAAACCTTCTGATGATCTATGAAATAAAATACATAAAAATCTTTGGTAATGGTGTCACAAAAGCACCGCAATATATTTTTTAAATGTTTGTTTATTTTATTTTTGAGAAAAAGAGAGAGAGCATAAGCAGAAAAGGGACAGAGAGAGGAGACACAGAATCTGAAGCAGGCTCCAGGCTCTGAGCTGCCAGCACAGAGCTGCACGTGGGGCTCTAACCCCCAGAACCATGAGATCCTGACCTGAGCCAAAGTCAGATGCTAACCTCTAACTGACTGAACCACCAAGGCACCTAGCACTGCAATATTTTTTACCATAAACTACATGCCTTAGGAAAAAGTATGTTTCTACTGGTCCTTTCTATTAGACAATGCAAACAAAATGGTTTTCTGTGAAGCTCTTAATGAGGAAATTTCCAAATAATTTTCTTCACATTGTTACAAACTTTACATAAAAATGCAAAAAAGTTCTTTCCAGAATGTTTCCACAGTCATGTTACACTTAATCAAGGTTATCACTATATTCAGCTCTGTATTTATTGTCAAAGGAAAGATTCAATCATTATCATGAAATGTAACTATGCTTCAAGCTCCCTAAACCTGACAATTTCTAATCTTTAAAACCTCTTTTTACACAAAACCTGACAGCTATAAGCTTACCTCTTTAAAAAGACAATATACATTGATGTATTAGAATAGTAAATTTAAATTTCTGAGCATAATATGCACATTAGCATAACATAATTGCTTCTGCCTTTAGGGTAGCCAATCAGATTGGGCAAATGCACCTATTCTTAGAGCTCTTGAAATGATTTGCCACTTGGGAATTATAGTGAAACAATCCAATTTCACTTTTCCACAAATGATTTATGCTCCAAAAATCAAGAAAGTCTATTAAACTTTTAAGGAGCACTTTTCAGGCTAGACACCAAAACATCATTCATAAAACATATTGCTAAGTTTTTAAGTCTCATATAACATAACCTTCACATTGACCCACCCCTCCCCCCCCCACACAAAGCCAGAGGCTGCTTAAATTCTATGTGTTTACATTTAAAAAATGAGAAGTTCACATAGATACTGAACTTTATACTGAACCCAAAATTATCTCATAATATTCTTACCATATTGGAGACTAGATTTTTCCATAATGCCTACTGGCCACACAAACTTATTCACAAAAATGGCCATTTTTAACTAGCTTAGTACTACTGTCCTATCATGATTTTTAAAGCCCTTATTAAGTAATATAATCATTTGTTGATTGATTCAGTAAGTATCTAGAGAACATCTTCCAAGTTTCCAGGCGCTGTTCTAATCCTTTGGATCAAAAGTTAACAAAATACCACCCATATGCTTTTGAGTTCATAATCAGTACAAAACCAGTCAATAGCACCAAGATAGAAAAGGTAACTGACATTATGTGAGAGAATAAAGCAAAGTTTTAATTTCTGTGATTTACTTGGGATCCTGTACTGAATTCTGATTTTCATTTAGCAGTATTTAAATATATTACTGAGGAGAGGGCTGGGTATTTTTTGTCTTTCTTTGTGCTTTCTGCCAAAAAACAAGTTGCAATTCTAGAGAAAAGAGCCCCACTTTTCAGAAGTAACATAATTAAAGTAGATGGTTCATTGGATCAAATAAAATATTATCCCTGCACAACCTGTAAAGTGGTTCTCATTTCAACTGATTTACTATTAAGAACTGAAAAATGAAGAAGAGATGCAAACACACCATTCAGAATGGTTGATTTCAAGTTATTTTCCAGTTTCATTGAATGATTAAAGACAGACTGAAACTAAAACCCTTGTCTCTGCTTCCAATCTATTTCTTTTCCTAAAGTACTGGAGTCTTTTACACCAAAAAGAAGTAAAAACAATTTGTCAGCAAAATTGAATATTGAAATTAAAATACAACTTTAAAAATGAGATTTTATGAACTACCCCTGTCTCTTTTTATACCCTGCACAATGAAATTCCTTACCCGACCAAACCAAAACCTATTTTCCTTCATTCCTTCTAATTCCTTACCTACCAATTCAGT
The DNA here is from genome assembly GCF_003009895.1 of Hyaena hyaena. Classification (NCBI taxonomy): domain Eukaryota; kingdom Metazoa; phylum Chordata; class Mammalia; order Carnivora; family Hyaenidae; genus Hyaena; species Hyaena hyaena. The sequence goes on along the minus strand of NW_024081481.1, from coordinate 141,715 downwards.
CTTCAAGGCTTCTTCTGACCCACTCCATCTACTGAAAATGCCTACAAATGGCAATCAATCACATAACTACATAAATTCTAAGTACAGTGAATATTGTCTGTAACCCATCTTACTTCCATTCACTGCAGCTTATTAATACTGTTAACCAATTCCTTTTTGAAGAGATCTTTTCTTTTGATTGCAATACCCTGATGAATTCCCGATTTCATTTCTTTTCCATTTGCTTAGCTGGCTCCTTCTACGTGCCTCTCATATGTTCATGGCTCCACAGGGATCAGCCTTTTCTTCTTATCATATGTACACATTCTTCCTCAATTCAAGTATTATTGGTCTGAATGTTTAGGTTCTCTCACCTGCCAATTTGTTTTTATCATATTTTAAGAAAGGTTTCATTTGATTCGTTTAAGAATGAGATCTTTCTGGGATGCCTGAGTAGGTCAGTCAGTTAAGTGTCCATCCGACTCTTGATCTCCACTCAGGTCATGATCTCACAGTTCAGGAGGTGAAGTCCCATATCTGGCTCTGCAGTGATGGCACGGAGCCTGCTTGGGATTCTGTCTCTCCTTCTCTCTGCCTCTCCCCTGCTTGTGCTCACTCTCTCCATCTCTAAAAATTAATAAATAAACTTTAAAACACTAAAAAAAAAAAAAAAAAAAACATGGTAGTTGGCCTTTGCCGGTACCATATTACTGGCTCATTAGTTCATGAGATTTCATGTAAAATACATACAAACTTCTTCTTAAATAAACTGTAAATATGAGCTTCTCTAGTTGTTAGGCTCAATGAATAAAAAGGAGAATCTAATGAAAAGACTACACTCTATACAAAATCTTAAATCTGTAAAGAATAGCATAATTTATAGCTTTTTATTAATCTCTCAAATTTTGGTTTTACAGAGAAGATTTTTTTAACTGTATAAATAATCACTAGAGTGGCTTCAGCTGCCACCAATATGCTGAGTATTTATAAATTTATATCTCCACCTCATTTTTTTTGGAGTATTAAATCCAATTATCTCTTAGATCAATGCTATGCCAAGTGTAGTTCATGGATAGGCAGAATGGCTATCTCCCAGGGGCTTGTGAGAATTGCAGAATCTCAAGTTCCAACCCAGACTTACTGCTGAACTAGAAACCTGCAAGTGAGGAGGATCCCCTGGTGACCTGTATGTACATTACACTTTGAGAAGCATTGTACTAGGTTTTTCCACCTGTATTTGCTCTCAACACTTCACACTCATAATAGTCTCCCTCCAACATATTCACCATTTCCTTCTCTCCCCTACCTCCAACTCACTCTTTCTCTTGAAATTTCTATCCCAATAATGAGTTCCACAAATCCACTCAGCTATCCAATCAATTATTTGTATTTTAGAGACTTCCTCATCTACACGTCGAATCACTGAATCCTATTTCACCAACAGCTTAAATAGCCTTCCAATTCTTTCTTCTTTTCACCAGAGCATAGCAATTTTCAAAACCTTAATCACCTCTAAACTTGGCCATTACCATGGCTTTCAAACTGACTCTGTGTCATTCTTATTTATACTCTCCTGATTAAAGGCCTTCACATAAAAATATCTATTTTTAAATAAGCATAAGTGAATTGACATGAAAATATGTTGTTGATCAGGAGATCTGACAAATGGGTGAAAATAAATGTATGCAATGATTTCTCTCTCTGCCTATAGGAGAAATTCACCATCTTCTGGGACCTACCTACAGCTCTGAACATTTTACCCACAAGTTTCCGTATCCTTAGCACATTACCCTGGAATCAAAGCATCAGTCATTTCCTCTCACTGTCTTTGTAAACACTGATAACTTTACCTAGAATACCTTCACTTTTAAATCAGAAATATGCCTATGCAAACTTCAAGAATCTGCTCTAATAATTCCTGCCTTTGTCAATTCTCCTGACCTTCTCCAGATGAACTTTACCACTTTGGGCTTTATATTCCCTATTGTATCCTACACATCTCTTTACTGTAGAGGTTTGAAAATCATAAGGGTTTCAATGTCTATTTCCACTATTAAACCATGAGCTCTTTGAGGGTAAAAACTATGTCTTACATTCCTAACTTAAGGCCTAATGCCCAATTAAATGTTTAATAAATGAATGAAATAAAAAGTACACAAGAATTGAGCAATCATAAACATAAAAATATAAGAATATAAATAGTATGAATAACTGTATAATGTTCAAAGACAAAGAAAACTGAGTCAAGTGACTGGTTAAAGAAGATATTGGGTCAATCAGTTATTTAGATTGATATACAAAGATTAATTTTTGGTGGCCAAGTACATTATTTGAAAATATAGAAAATATAGCAAATAGACTAGTGTAAAAGAGAAAGGAAACAAAATAAGACTGGCATTTATTTAGAGACAAAAGGAAGAAAAAGCAAGGGCACAAAGGCAATTTCAGTATTGCTTTGGAGGCTGTCAGGACACAAGAAAAAGCAAGCTGGGGGCATGGCTGGTTAGCAACCGGAATGACTGTGTGAGCATGGCAGCTCTGGACCATTAAGTCTGTGGCTCTTACAGGATGGATCATTAACAGTCTATCAAGGATTGTGTGCCTATAACAGAGTCATTTTGATGTGTTTATTGACTAGTAATGCTGTCTCCTAGAAAATGTAAACATATTTCATTGAAAAATATGACTTTTAAATAGAAAACAATGTGCCAAGTTAACAAAAAAAGCAAGTTTTATACTCTATGCCATAAAACTTATACACAGCAAAACGGAAAAAAGTATTTGAATAATATGGAAAAATTCTAAGAATGAAAATGTATTTCAAAAGATCTTCAATAACATGCAGAAAATTATGCTTATGCATGATTAATTAAGGGAATAATAGTATGTCACAGATAAATAAGTCAGAAAGTCCAAGTATAGTAATATTATTCAGTCATTATACCCTGTCTAATTTGGAAATTGAAGTAGGTTTATGGATAAAAAGTACGTGAATAAAATATAATTATATTCATACTGAAGAACGTAAACCTACTGTAAAAATTGTTACTGATTTCTTTCTACAGCCCAAAAATCCTAAGTGTTAAGAAATGTTAAAAAGAGCTGAAATGTAAGGAGAAAAATGCTTACAGCTTTGCAAGCAGTAGTAAAAAAAATATATAAAGCCAGTCTTTGTACAGCTGCAAAATATGTCAAATCCACATTCTCTAGTGTTTACTTGACACAAATGAAAGTCTAGATTGTAAAATTCTCACATGTAAGGTCACAACCAGGGATAGCACTGAGGTACCATCATCTGTTTAAGGTTTAAGACATATAAATAGTAGTCTATGGGGAATCATATTTAGGATAGAATATCATACATGAATTCCTGGTATATAAGTCTCATTAGAAGAAACAGGATTTTAGGGGCGCCTGGGTGGCTCAATTGGTTAAGCGTCCAACTTCGGCTCAGGTCATGATCTCACTGCTCGTAGGTTCGAGATCCGCGTCGGGCTCTGTGCTGACAGCCAGCTCAGAGCCTGGAGCCTGTTTCAGATTCTGTGTCTCCCTCTCTCTCTGACCCTCCCCTGTTCACATTGTCTCTCTCTCTCAGAAATAAATAAAAAACATTAAAAATTTTTAAAAAAGAAGAAACAGGATTTTATAATTTGAAAATTATAATAGTATATGATATGTGATTATATTTATTTATGGAGTGGTAGAGTAATAATAACAGCTACATGAGTAAAATGAAGCAACTGGCTCTTCTCAAATGTAATCATCACATAGAAAAACACTAAAAAGAATTTCTGTTCGAAGCAGAAAATGAAAGAAGTATATCGTATAGGAATGAAAGCACACAGGAACATTAACTAAAGCAAAGTGGCTAGATTCATCAAAATTTCCAAGTTATTTGGGTTAACGATCCACACCCTTGGAAACAATGATAGAGATATTTTAATATTTATTAGAATTATACAAAAATATTGGATGAAAATTCTATGCACTCTCCTGAGAAAGAAGACATTGAGCTTAGACACAGAAAAAAAAAAATCAACTGAAAGAAAGAGACTCAACACATCATGCTTAATCATGTTTTATCAACTGTTTCTTAAAATTGAGTCTTAATTTTTTTTCTATTACACATTGTTCTTTCTCTGTTATTTACATGGAAAAATTGGACAAGGGCTTTCCTAAAAGGCTTTCCTATTAACTACTGGGATAATCAGTCCTTTGAGAAGCAGAAGAGAGAAACATACAGCAGCCTAATGCTGCGTGGAAATTAGACCTTTCCTGCATCTGAAGCCCCAGCAGAACAGGTAGCTTACAGTGGCTGTCAGAGTGACTATAAAGAACCATAAGAACCACTTAATGACTTAAAGAATGTTTTTAAAATTATATTTCAGGAAATTCAAAGTCTTAGTGAAGCCACTAGAAGAACCACTGGTGATAAGGAAGAGGTGGCAGTGGAATAAATCTGAGGCCAAGGAGGCCAAGCATGCAGGGCTCCTCTATATTCAACCTTATTTATTTAGGAGCTATGATATTGGCATTCAGCTTAACATTTTCCTTGACTATGAAATGTATTTCCTGCCTTAACCATTATCATCAGAATTACCTCCTTAAAATCAATCCCTAAAAAACAACAAGTTAGGGAGAGGGAAAATATATATATTCACATTGTCCCTAGCTTCATAGTTGTGTGTAGCAAAAAGCGAAAGACTTAAATATGAGAGTATAGCAAAATATTGCTTAATTTTACAGATAGGAGGAGGAATAGCTTATATGAAATCTGTCCATTTTCAGCGGAGGACAGTGAGAGATTTACATCATGTTACGTTAGTCAGGATCCAGAAGTGAGCCAGGAAAGGGCAGACGGGCCTGAAGGGAGGAGGGTTCGGCCCAATACAAGGACATTCTGTGGAATGGAGTGTCTCATAAAGTCAAATGCTCTCCACCACTGGGAATATTCAACTGTAAGAAGGGGAGCTTTGTTTATGGAGTATCTACCATGTGGTAAAAAGTGAGATATTATGTTCTCTAATTTGACAGATAAGAAAACAGACTTGGATAGATGATGTAACTTACCCAAATTCACAGTTCTAAAAAGTAACACAGCTGGAAAAGAAACTCAGGTTTGTCTAACTTCAAAGCACCATTCATCTACATTAGCAAGAAGCATCTTGCATGCAGAAGGCTACTCATTTCTCATATGTTTTTATAACTGATTCAAGAATTTTAAGACAGTTGGATTTGAAACCTCCAAAACTCATACCCATAACATCTAGATTCTGCGGGTAATGGCTAATTTTGGGCAGTCATAAGAATTTTAAATAAATGAGATGCAAATGGAGCAAACTAGAAACTCGGGAACAGAGGGAGCAGGAACCAAGAAGAACTTGGTGCACACAAGAAGGACTGGAGTGGGAAGCTGAGAGGGATTTTTGCCAGCTTTAAAATTATACTTTGCCTCTCCTTCCTTATAACTTCTCTAATCTTGTAATGGCACAGAGAATCCTGATGATTAAGGATTTGATGTAAATTCCTCAGCTTCTCTGTACTCTCCACAGCATTAATGAATAACTTCTAGACTGTAAGATGCATGTTTTAAAATAGGACACCAGGATTCAAGTTCATAATTGATGTTCATTAATTTCCTTTAGTTTATTCACACTCGAAATGGAGAGGCCATTTCACACATATAAAATGTTTTCACAAAATGTTATTATTCACACAGTAATATTTGTATATTTTGTTTAAAAAGCATCTTGTATATTTAACACTTGTCTTCATTAAATAAATTTTAGCAAATAAGAGAATAACCATGAAAGCTGACCATATTGACTAGAATTGTGGCTTCTTCACTTCCTAGCTGTGTGGCCTTCGGTAGTCTATATAAACTCCTCAGACTCAATTTATTCAATTATAAAATAGAAATAATGATAAATTTGTTACAAGGATTAAAAGATTTAATAATTCAAAGTACTTAGAACAGATCTTGGCATATAACAATTGCTATATGTTAGCCATTATTATTATCATTATTAAATATCTTCTTAAAAATTTATCAGAATTTCCAAAAATAAAAATATAGTACAAAGTTTGAATAGTTCAATTGTTATGCACAGAATCAAAATTTTATTGCAAGGTACTAGGTAAGTTCAAATATAATGAGAAGAGCATTTCTAAGGGCATAAAATTAAACTTCAGTCTTTTCCACTATTATAAATTAATATATTTACTTAAGTTAAGCAACTATGAAATCTGTTAATATATGTATGGAATATGTCTGGCATGATAAAAGGGACTGCACTATTTCGGTAATCACATATTTTATTGAAGAGCCTTTGGGCTATTTTAATATTCAAATCAGTTGAATATTTAGCAGTAATAATGTAAGATTAATATTTGTACAGGCACTTGCTTCTTTAACAAGAGACATTATAGTCAAGCTATTACCCTGCAATAATGGAAGGACTTTTTTAAAGCATTCTTAAAAGGAAAGCTTTTACAGGTTAGAATTTTATTCTGATACCATGTATTTCCATAAATGATGCCATTTCTTAAAGTACGAAACATTAATCATCAACTTTCACACTATTTCACTTTTAAGTAAATTCATATGCCTTAAATCATAACCACGTTAACATAGACAATCATCTTAGGATAAACTGCCTGGATTTAATGATTTAATACTGATTTTAAGAAATGCACCAAATTCTTGAGACATCAGTAATTTGAGATATCTTACCTGGGTTTACAAACAAAACATTTTTGTTCTTGCATTTTTATACTTGGTTAATGCTTTGCCATGTGTATGCTGCCCAGTAAAAGCACAGACCTATATGATTTCCTTTTTATGTATAAATTCTATTTCATAATATTAATACAACACTCCAGGCAGTTTTTTTCTGATGAATTATTCTATGTCCCTCAAGAGGACAAAGTCACTCGGACTGACGCTTTAAAATACCCCCTAAGGTGTGCTATAATCATACAGAAATGTTGTCCTGCCATGATTTATTGCTTAATTTTCGTATTTTTACTTTAAACAAGAAAAGTAACGAAATGGTCTCCTTTTGTTAAAGACTGCAAATCTCAATTACCACATGTGTTTCAGGAAGGTGGAACAGACCTGAGCAATATTATTTTCTTGTATCCTGTCTTACAATGAAAATAGCTCAGCAGCTGTGTAGCTGAGGCACTTCCTTGAACACACGCAGAATGAAATGACACATTTTTCGATTTTTATGTAAAATTAGCATCAGAACACTCTTATTTGAAAACATTTGGCCATTTACAATATATAATGGCCCTGGCCAAAAGCACACAGGTGTGTTACTTCTTTGTAGTATTGTTTTATACCTTTGGCCCTCAGAAAACACCAGAAGGGATTCTATTGTACATGCAGGTATGACCACCTACTGTGGAGTAGAACTGTATCTCCTTTTAGGTAAGCAGAACAACAAAGGGAAGAGTGTTTTAGAGTATTTACTTCCTAACTTGCCACTGATTAACTTAGGTATCCACTTTGGGAAAATCACTAAGTCTACATATCTTAGTCTCTCTCTTCCAGGAAATATATTCCACTTTCTTCTTGTATGCAAACCCTTGTCTTGGGACACTATATTAAACAGAACGTCAAATAGGGCAGGTACGAAATAGTTCTTGTCCATAAGTAACAAGAAGATTAGCGGCCAACGTGAGTTACCTCACTGACTCAGAAGGCCTATGAGTAGGTCAGCCAAGGCATTTGCCTTTCTGAACCTTACTGCAGAAGAACAGTAAAAAATCACACAATAGTTGATGATAGTTTACAAATCATCTTCGCAACATTACTAGTATTGAGACTTACATCTCCCACATGATCTCACCGGATTTTTTTTTTTCTTTTCCGGCTCAGGAAGCTTGAAAGTTTTTCTTAAAACAGCTAGTAAATCATTGAGTGCGACTCAAAAACCTATTTATTTATTATTTATTTGTTTGTTTTTTAAAATTTATGTCTAGAGTAGTTCCTATACACTATGATGAGCAGGAAGCATGGATGGGTGGGGGCAGGGAAGCCAGTGACATGGTTGGGAAAGGGCACCTAGAAAGATAACAGGCAAAGGGTGAAAAAGACTTTTCTAAAAATGAGAATCACTAACATGAATTGATAACATCTGAGTCATACTGGCACTTTATTATTTCATTAAACCTCTACAAAAATTCCACATGAGCTCAGGTGCTTTAACAACCTCTATTTTACATATGAGCAAACAGACACCGGAAAGTGAAAATCATTTATGAAACTCATGTGGCCCTTGAGTGTCAAATTGGGAGGGTTTCACGTCTCTCCTGTCTCTCAGGAGAGATCTTCCCAAGGCTTCATTCACTGTGTTGCGATAGTTCCACAAATCACAGACAGACAGATTTAGGAATCACTTTAAATGCAAGGGACTGCACTGTAGTTCAACTTTTTTAAGGTACATGATTCAAAAGTTGTTCTCCCAGATACTGTAACTGTTTGATTCTATCAAATATTTTGTCAACAACTTACAACTTCTAAAAACCAGCCCTCTGATTTAGCATAAGTACATTTTAGTGAGTCCTGATGGAATGCTGTTAGAATTGTTTACAGCAATCCGACTTCCTAGACTGATTACTTATTCTATATCAATTATTTATTTATATAGAAATGAATTTAGTCTGGAAATGTAAAACCTCTACAGAAAAGTATGAAGCATTCCCAAGAAGCATTTAACATTTCTGAATGTCACAAATGTTTCTTATGGTTCCATGTCCTCCCGGGCGACAGTAGCAAAAAAAAAAAAAAAAAAAAGTGCACATCTACGGTTACAATTAAAGCTACATTAAATTACACAGATGGAAAATTAAATATTTATATGTATTTTAAAACTGTGTTCTATTATGCTATTATATGAGGACATATAAAAGGAAAAATATATTTCTAAACTGTTGCTCTCAGCTATAAAGCTAGTTATAAGGTGAAAATTAAGCATACTGTATATAGGCTAAATAACTCCATAACCAATATAGTTAATCATTTTATTTATTTTTTAAAAAGGCAGGGTATGATAAGCACATGTTAATTTAAAGTATGTAGCACCAAAGTAGAGGAAAAAACAGTAAAAATAAGAGCTTTTAAAATGGACAATATAAACGAAATTTTATATTTTTTACTTACTAAAAAAACTGCTACTTCTTAGACACACATCAGATCTATTTGATGGGACAAGGGTGATGATAGTGCTTGGAATTTGTGTTCTTCCCTATGATTGCATCCTGTCCCTTGAACATATATCTCTGTTGTAAACGAATTTGTGTCTGGATATTTGCCTTAAATATGTAGGATTTTAAAAATGACCTTTCATATTTTAAGCATAAAAACCCAAGAAACAAACAAAAGTGAGACTGACTTGGGTATGGTAGATTTTAGCCAAGATAAAGATAGATATTTAATAGAAATAAATGCAAAATACAGCTTAAGACCATATTAGAAAAGATAATTGCTATGTTTTATTGAGTACTTACTATATTTTTGGTGCTACTAACAATTTCTTTTATAATGATTTCATTGATTATTTTTCAAATGTTTATTCATTTTTGAGAGAGTAAGCATGAGCAGGGGAGGGGCAGACAGAGAGAGGGGGACAGAGGACCCAAAGAGGGCTCTGTGCTGACAGCAGCAAGTCCAACGTCAGGATTGAACTCACAAACCGTGAGATCATGACCCAAGGTGAAGTCAGATCTCAGCCAAATGAGCTACCCAGGAGCCCCTGATGTCACTGAATTTTTACAACACAATGCAGTCAATACTTTGCTATTTTCCTTCACAAAGGAGGAAACATGTATTTACTCAAGTCATATATCTAATAACTGACAACGTCAGGTTATAAACCTAGACAATTAAACAGCAGAAACAGACTTCTTTTAGAGTAAAAATAGTACAAAGAATATTGTTAACTAGATATGTTGTTGTAGCCGTTCTTAGGAAGACATTCTGTTTTCGAACTTAAAAGATAATTGTATTCGTTATCACTCTTTGTCAGAGAGGAAACAATGGAAATAATTTTATGTTTAGAATCAAGCCACAAACTATTTCACGTATATCTGTGTATAAAGCTGATTTAATCTGTACCATTCCAAACACGTGAATGTATTTTCATCATGTGTGGCATAGATATTAATTCATTTTTATATATTATTAAGCAATATATGACAATGTTGCACAACTCTATTAATAAATGTGCCTTCAGGTTGTAAGATTTGCCAGGTCATTTATTTTTATTTGGTCCCTGAACCATCTGTGATTAGCAAAGTACCATTTTTGGTGTTTATGATTACCACTCAAAGTTGCTGCCACCTGCTGGTAGTATTCCCTTACTATAAATGAGCTTAAGTTTCTTTTACTCAACATTATTTCTTAGTGTTAGTAATTCTTAGTTTTTTCTCTAAATACTATGTCCTCACACGTCAGACCTTAGCAAAGGTGTCATATAACTGGTAGTCTTGTAGCAAGATTTAAAAGGTTTAAAATATGGGGCACATGGGTGGCTCACTCCATTAAGCATCTGACTTCAGCTCAGGTCATGATCTCAAGGTTCTTGGGTTCGAGCCCTGAGTCAGGATCTGTACTGACAGCTCGGAGCCTGGAGCCTGCTTCAGATTCTGTGTCTCCTTCTCTCTCTGTCCCTTCCCCTTTCACGCTCTGTAGCTCTCTCAAAAATAAACATTACAAAAAATAAAAATAAAATAAAAGGCTTAAAGTATAAATCTAACCAAAGCTGTTAACCACTATTATATAGTGACCTCCTCTTTAGAAAAATCTTTAAATAAGTCTGTTACATCCACACTATTGAGTGTCTTGCAGTGGTCACTATGGATGAGCCATTTCTACAAACACTGGCAAGGATAAATATCTATTACACAGTGTTAAGATTTAAAAAAAAAAAAAGTGGCAAAACATTATACATATAAATCATAAGTATATGTTGTAATGAATTTGTATCTGGATATTTGCCTTAAATATATAGGTTTTTAAAAGTGTTCACCTGGGTGGCTCAGTTGGTTAAGTGTCTGACTTCACCTCAGGTCATGATCTCATGGTTTGTGAGTTCAAGCCCCACGTGGGCTCTGTAGCCTGAGCCTGCTTCAGGTTCTGTGTCTGCCTCTCTCTCTCTCTCTGCCCCTTCCCTGTTTTCTCTCTCTCTTTCTCTCTCTCACTCAAAAATAAACATTAAATTTTTTTTAAGTGATTACATTTTAAATGATTACATTTATTTAAACAATAAATTACAGGTTTGTATGGCTAAGCCAAGATTGGAGTTAGTTCTCTTCTCATAGGAAGTTAATATTTCTTCCTACAAAACCATGATGCTTCCATTAAAAAAAAGTAGTTTTCAAGGTCAAAGGAGCTATTCAGTAAATCAGGATATTTAGTTCAGATAATGTATTCTGCCACCAAATATACAGGCTCAGGTGTCTTGATTGTTTTGTTTTGTTTTGTTTTTGGAAATCTGTCTTATATAATGTCTCTATCTGCAAATTATTTCTGCCCCAAAAACTCTTGTAAAAGTTTTGATAAAAGAGATCATTTCTGTCTTCAAAAAGCTTGTAACCTTTTAAAATAATCACTCATTAATGAGTACTCATGATAACTGAAGTAAAGCATGCAAAGACCTTTGTATTCCAAGAAACAACATTAGAAAAATAGAGGAAAGCTGTTATTATGAATGCTCCATGAGTAAAATGTTTAACATGTTTTAATAAAATAGATTCCAATGGAACCACTGAATACAAGGCATAGAATACAAAATACTGCGAAGCCTTGAGGGATATGACATTCAAGTCATTAAAGATTTTACTATTGAGGGGCGCCTGGGTGGCTCAGTTGGCTAAGCGTCTGACTTTGGCTCAGGTCATTATCACACAGTTCGTGGGTTCGAGCCCCGCGGCAGGCTCTGTGCTGACAGCTAGCTCAGAGCCTGAAGACTGCTTCAGATTCTGTATCTCCCTCTCTCTCTGACCCTCCTCTGTTCATGCTGTCTCTCTCTTTCTCTCTCTCTCAGAAATACATAAAATATTAAAAAAAATTTTAAATAAAAAAAAGATTTTTACTATTGAGTAGTAGACAGGAAGAATATTAACACCTAACAATCATATGGCCAGATTATGGTAAATTATGTAATATGAATATAAAGAAAATAAACTGTGAGTTTATGAAAGAGAAATTCTTCCAAAGAATGAAGGCAGTAAAACCTGACCTAGACTTTGAAAAAGTATTAGGATCTTATCCGGCAACAAAGTAGGGAATGGCTCTTCCAGGCAAACAGAACAGAACAAATCAAGACACAGAGGTATAATAGATTGTGAAAAGTTCAGAAAACAATAAATTATACAAAATAATTATGGCTTAGGATATGTTCAGTCAACAGCAGATGACTACAGCCATTATCTGATGTCAAAGGTATGTGAAGATCATGCTAAGGAAGACAGCTACTTTCCTGTAAGTATGGAGAAGCCATTGAGGTTTCTGAACAAAAAAGTGACATGGCTATTTCTTCAATCAAAAAAATACCATGTAAGCAAGATAAAGGATGGATTAATGGATGTGGAGTGGCTATTTCACATGTCCAGACATGAGCTCATCCTAACAATAATGAGAAAATAAGCAAGAGAAAATATGAAATATTTCAGAGGTAGGCTGTTGTTAAAGCCATAAAATGAAGAATTGCATTTCTTCAGGCTTCTAATTTTCCAAAAGTAATCTATTCAGCAGTAAGAACCGTCTTCGTGTTGAACAGAAAAACAACAAAAACAACAGCAAAGTGCTTTGTGCTCCCGGATACCAGCTTAATATTGTGATCAAGAGGACAAAAAGGATTTTGGATTTTCTACCATGAAGAATCCCTCAAGGATATAAAGCATAATAAAGAAACTCTCAGTAGCTTGATTAGTGGAATGAATATGACATTAAGGAATAAATACTCAAGAACTATCTTCTCTTAATAAGTGCAACACCAATAGCATGTCAAGAATGTAGAGATCTTCAGATTCACAGAAATGGAATTCTTTTATGATCGGAGGGGTCGAAAGACTTAGTTTTTACTAATGTTGATAATCATTAGTAATTCTGGCAATGCATTTAAGAAGAGTGTCTGATGAGATAAAATGCTGGTTGTAGACATTTAACTTAGAAATGCATTTCCTATATACCCTGAGGTAAAGGAAAAAATGTGATATTTAATATACACAGCTGTGAAACATAATTTCTAGACACATATGCAGCTGAAAAGAAGTAAGCTATTAGGACATATACAAAACTTTCAATAATTCCATTTCCTGAAAAATTAACTACTTGTACTATGTATTTTTACACTTAACTTGTTATTACCTAGATTCGGCTTTATGTATTATAATTACCAAGTCCAAAATATACTTGGAACTCCTTGCTGGTAAAGGCTTGTCAAAGTCTTCCCCTGAACTCCAACATTGTGGCTCACAAAGTGCTAGAGAATAATACAAGCGAGATAAACAGTTGTTACATTAGAGGGAAGGAAATTCTCAGATGAATCTGCAATAGACAAGAGCATCACAGTAGCCTAGAATCACATAGAATGAACCATTCTACAGAATCATTCCCTCTGAGGATTGCATTCACAGTGCACAGAAGCCAGCACTTAAGCACCACTTAAATAAAAACACCTCCTTGAATGAATTGGCAACAATAGACCCTGAGTATAAAATGGAAATGGAATAGATGCTGATTATGATGAACTTGTCAGCCGGCTAACCCTCTGCAGTTAAATTGGCAAGTGCAGTAAGAGCACTGACAAAAAAATCAGAGAACAAGTCCATCAACTCTGAACCTTATTGAAAGGAAAGAAATTGGGAGTGTGTGTGTGTGTGTGTGCGTGCACGCGCACATGCATGCAAAAAAGAGAGAAGACCTAATGACTATTACAAGGCTCTTGTAATGAAATATGTGACTAAGTACATGCAGATTGTGATGAATGTCAAAGAAAACACCAATTGAGGTTGTGAAAAACAGCCACTTTAAATTTGGTTAAATATTAAATCCAACTCAAATTACATCTTGCAACTATTTCCAGGACATCATTTTCATAATTTTCAACATTCCTCTCTCTACTAAACACCATGAACTAAGTAAGACCTGATCAAAGCAGTCTATACCCAGTGGGGCCATCAACCTAATAATCTGGTCTCAGCGTAGGTTCATCCATATGTCAGCGTGTTTCAAGCAGCCGATGCCACTTTGGAGTTCTAATTGGGATTTGTTAGCAAAGGGGCATTTGCCTGAGAGTATCAATTCCCCTACAGACAAAGTAGCACTTAATTAATCTAAAAGCTAAATTAAGCATGAGGTAATTAAAAATATACTATATGTATATTGGTTTAGTTTTCACCATCCATTCTTCTTTCCATCGTTTATAGTAGATTGAATGCCAGGTCTATCACCCTAGGTCATTTGTCCTTCATTTCTATTTTCTATCCCTTCAGGTACTCTTCTCGCAGCTTTTGCAAGGGTTTAGATTTCCTCTATATGTGTTTAATGCCCAGTTACTTTACACCTGTAATACCTTCCTGTCTGGATTACGAATATGCAGGATTTTATACTTTTCTTTTAAATATTCCTTCTAACCCATGTCTTCTCTTTTCTTTTACATTTTTGTTTTTGGGGCTTTTTTGTTTTGTTTTTTCTTTTTTGTTTTTGTTTTTGTTTTTTCTGCCTCCTGAAGTTACACATTCCATTAAAATGGGATGGTTTCCTTCTTGAATTGTTTGCATCTTCAGAGACTGAGGACCAGGTACCCCAATGTTGCAAAGTGAAGTGCTAAGTCACTTATGTGCTATTGCTTCCAAGACAGTAGTCAAATATGGGTTTTGTGACCCCAGAACATGAGGGTATAACATGATCAACCTTGAAGAGACTAGAAGAGGGAATTTTTTAAAAGAAATCCTTGCAGGTATGTGGGAGTATATCTCTTTACATCACATCAGGTAAAACGGTCTTCAACAGTCATAGTGAGTGGGGTCTTTGAGCCACAGACATGAAGGAAAAATGTTATGTCTACCTTGTTTCTCAAATAGCAGGGAGAGGTAAGGAAGCCATATACGGAATTTTCATGGAGCTGTCAGAGCAAAGGGGCATGAGTATTTCAAATGCAATATCTGTAGACCATGATGGAGAGAAAGCCAGCCTGGGATGACTTAGAGGCATTTCACCTTGGGAAACTGCTTCCTGGGTCATGGTGAACTTATATATATATTATAGAATGAGGGGGAAATAAACAGAATTCAGCCAGAGAATGAATATTTTTATATAAGAATGCAGTTGGATATTCCAAGTGTGTATATGTCCAAGAAAACATCTGAGAAAATATTAGTTTTGAACATCTGCCAAGTAAAGAGAACATTGGATATCAGATTTTAATAGTGCAAGTCAAAATATAACTTCTTTGCTTCTTAGCTCTCCTCAGCTCCTCCTCTCTCTCATTAACACTGAAAAGTTCAGAAATCACATAAGCATGAGACAAGGAAACAGATAAATCAAAGTTACCTGTCAATCCTCACAAACCTCCTTCCCATAACAGACTAAAAGTTCAAAACCTGTCATAGCTGGGGGAATGGAATTTGGAATTTCATCTATTTCACTTGCCTAGAAGTAGTAGACATATTACTTCTTAATATACACGTGATTTCTGACTAAATGTAACCGGGACACTTTTATCTCTTTAGACCATCTAGAAAATTCACAAAACCAATGCCAGGTATCATCTAATACACCTGTTCTCTGTAGCAGTTTCAAACAAAAATGAGGGACGGGGACTGGAATAAAAGTGTTTTGTTCTGTGCTGCTCTCAGAGTTTGTAGAGTTTCACTTTCATTAAAGTACACCTAGTCATTTACACAAGTCTGCACTCATTTCTCTTCTGGGGGCAACCTTCCAGGCCACATATCCCTAAGAACAAGTACCAATGTCCAGTCCATTATGTGACCTAACCGTTAGGCCATGAAGACTCTTCCCCTGCAGTCCAGGGCTGAATGATGCTTCCCAGAATTCATTCCTGAGCTTTTGTCACAACTTTCTTTCCCCTTATAATTAGTAATCTCTGGATTATCTCATACTCTCATTTTCTCCTCTTTCAGTCTACCCAATGCTTTCATAAATCACTCCCTTTATTAAATGTCTGTTTAAAATAACTAGCATTGCTTTCGGTTTCCTGACTGAGCCCCGACAGATATACTCACTAACTCTGGGTTACATATCACATGTTAATATATTAATGTAAATATAAATGCTGGAAGAGAAAGTTGAAGTAAATGTACACATTTTTCTTGTGTATCAGTCACAAATAAGTTTAATTTTTTTTAATTTTTTAATGTTTATTTTTGAAAGAAAGAAGAGACAGAATGTGAGTGGGAGGAGGGCCAGAGAGAGACAGAAACACAGAAGCAAGTTCCAGGCTCCGAGCTGTCAGCACAGAGCCTGACAATACAGGGCTCAAACTCACAAACCGTAAGATCATCACTTGAGCTCAAGTCGGACACTTAACCAACTGAACCACCCAGGCGCCCCTCACAAATGTTTTAATGACTTCAGAATGAATATTAAAAATCAATAACTCAAGTAACAACAAGTAAAAGTCAAATTGAACACATTCCTTAAAATAAACTGTATAGTCAATAGCAAAGAGCCAGCATAATTGTGTTGGCACTGCTAACAGCCATACTGTTGCATGGTTGCAATTACATGTTGAGTTTTTCTTTCTTTCTACCTTCTCAACATAATTTTGGCCTTGTTCAGTATAATACAACTTTTAAGACTGAAATCTATTTTTTCATAATAAATGCAAGAAAGTCCTTCAAAATTTCTCTAGTGATATGTATTATATATATATGTATGTATACATACATATATCAAAATACAATAATGTCCACCTGAAAGTGCCCTAGTAGCAGAAAGTATTATGTGAGAAAATTTTAATATTGCATCAAATAATCTATTCATTTTTTAAACATTTTTTAATGTTTATTTATTTATGAAAGAGAGACACAGAGACAGAGTGTGAGGGGGGGAAGGGCAGAGAGAGAGGAGAACACAGAATCCGAAGCAGGCTCCAGGCTCTGAGCTGTCAGAACAGAGCCTGATGCAGGACTCGAACTCATGAACAGAGAGATAATGAACTGAGCCAAAGTAGGAGGTTTAACCAACTGAGCCACCCAGGAGCTCCTCAAACAATCTAGTTAAAACTAGAAACAATTTTGATAAGTCAGTGTCTATCCTCATGTCTACTTGTAAGGCATCCAAATATGTCACATTTCATAAATTTCTCTGTCATCAGCAACAGAACAACCTCAGTACCCAAAATGGAAGCTCCTAAAGAGAGTAGTGTAGGAGTGAATTGAAGGAAATATATGCAACTTTGTGTAGACCTATCAACAAAGGCTTTGAAGTAATATCTTAAAATGACATGAGTTGTCCAACTGTATTTTGGCAGACTGTGAGAAAATACGATTTCATCAAGGGTTGTAAATTCCTTTGGAAAATGAATGAAATCTATTTAATCTGAAATAAGACATCGAGAAGATAGAAAAGCATCAATGGAAAAGATAATAGATGACCTAATAGGGCAAAGAGAAACAGAGAGATTCAAAGTGTCTTAAAAGAAAAAGATTAATGGAAAAAAATCTCTGCATTTGTTTATTTTCATCTATAAAAAGTCATTTAATATATATTCCAGAATGGCCAACACAAGCTGGTTAGGTAATTAGTGCTTCAAAATTTTTTGTTTTTTCTTTTGTTACAGTCATGTAAAAAGCTTTGCCTTTCTTTAAAAAAAAAAAAAAAAGAAAGAAATATGGGAGCATCTGAGCGGCTCAGTTAGTTATGTCCAACTTTGGCTCAGAACATGATCTTGTGGCTTATGTGTTCAAGCCCTGAGATGGGCTTTTTGCTGACAGCTCAGAGACTGGACCCTGCTTTGATTCTGTGTCTCCCTCTCTCTCTGCCCCTCTCTTGCTTGCTCTCTCTCTCTTCCTCTCTCTCTCTCAAACATAAATAAATATTAGCAAATTAAAAAAAAAATCAGTCCAACAAAAACATATATATCAATAGGCTTGTATTTTTTCTCAATGTTCAGGTTTGAAAGATAATTAAAAATATATGCATACGTATCTCTGAGCATAGCACTGTCCATTAGCTAATCTGTCTTGGTAATACACTTCAACATTAGTTAGCTTTCTGCTTATTGGTTATTCAGACAACTAGAGGCAGCTTGGAACCTAGTACCTGGAAAGGATTTGCAGGATTTCCGACTCATTTGCCTGACATCTTTTCAATGGTGAGAGGTCCGGGCACAGACTTACTAATCCAAGGATATCTTAATGCTTGAGCTGGGGTCAAATGGGCAGAGGGGTCTCAGTGAAGACACGTATTCAAAAAATCTATAAACAAGTAGTCATCACACTCCTTTGGTGCTCTCACCCAGTCTCTGCTGCGTGGGAGAAAGAAACCTGTATGTCTGGCTACCAAATGAGTCATTCAATCACAAAGTTCATTCCCACATATATAATGATTAGCCTCAGTCTTATACAAATATCCTATTATGGGACAAAAAGTAAGGTTTGAGAGAGGGTAAATACTCAAGGTCTAGGAAAGTGAATTTGATACTTACAGGATGAAATGATAAAAATTAAATGTTTTGAAGATGCAACTAGAGGAATAAAGCCCAGAGAACTAATGTAGAACTGAAGTGTATACATTTATAACTTTAAAATATTTTTCTTGTAGAAGAATGTACAAGGAGAAGTAAATTGCCTTCCAAAGACATGGTTCTTCAATTCAATCACATTGAGTTTAGGTGATGTAATCCTTCAAAATGATAAATAAATTATAGGTTCTAGATTACAGTGAGATAAATAATCTGAAGCAATAGGCATCTATTTGGAATAGATTAGAGCAGGTAAATGATTCAATTTAGTCAGCAGTAAAGGAAATATTTAGTTATTTAAAACTTTTAGCCACTAAAAAATATTAAAGGAAAGGGAGATATAAACCTTTTTCAAACAGTAAAGAAAAACACTTTCTTAGAAACTTTACAGAGTTCTACTGATAGCATGCTTTATTTTACCAGGCTAGGAACAGTTCAAATATGCCAGACATTAGAGGAAGGAAATATTCATTCAAAATAAGGGTATTTTTAAGAAAGAAACTCAATGTATAAAAAAATGAATCCTAATAAAATGGTCAGAAGGTCTACAATAAGTAACAAAGAAAAATATTGTGGGCAAAAATACCAGAATGCAGACTATCTGGGATTCAGTTTGACCTATAAACATCCATTCCCTTCAAATATCTATCATTTTCAAATAGGCAGAATGGAACACAGATTGTAAGAAAGATTAACCACCCTCACAATTACCATCGAAAAGCTCAAATTACTTTAAATTTCATTCTCACATTCCTGGCCTGTGCCCACGTTCATTTTAAAGATTAGTTTTTGTGGTTCTCTCTCTTTCTCTTTTTCCATACCAACAATCTGTTCTTAGCCTTTTAAATATCTATCTAGTCAACCATTTCAGCAAGGATTTCAAATACACAGAAGTATGAAACAGAATATTAATAAAATAGCCAAAGTTAAATCCCTAGAAAACAATTTCACTAGTTATCTCTCAGTATCTCTTGTAACCCAGTATGTAAGTACATCAAAATTGGAGCAGAAATAGAGTTAAAAACCTGAAGAAAGCTGATTTGATAGTAATGTATGATTATTCCAGACAGTTCTATTTTCTAAAATTGTGTCCAATCCATGATTTTTAAATAACATATATTGATAAATACTCACATTTTAATATAAAAATGAATATATCTTGATATTATGCATCATTCAGATGCCAGTATATATGAATTTCATAAATTATCAGTAAACAACTAGAATTCTAAAAATTAAAATCAGTTTTCCAATCTTTCATAATAATGTATGATGTTAAAATAAATTTCTTTTTCAAAGGCTGAGTTTGATCAGTACTTATTTAAATTCACAAGGAGTATTTCTGTTATAAGCAAAGATTCAATTCTTATATATTAAAAACAAATTAGTCAAGTTGAGAAATTTATATTTATTAACAAGGATTACCATTAATACCCTAATAAGCATCTGAGTTTCAAATGGCACTCAATATTTTTTTTAAATTTTTACTACATATTGTTGGTCCTTAAGTCTTCCTTTCTCCCCTTGGGCAGATACAACATTCTATATAAAAGAATACAGCACCAGATACGTGAACATTCTTCATATGCCCAGAAAGAAAATAAAATCTGTTTAGCGAGGCACTCAAGGCCCTATAGAATTGAGCCTTATATGTCACATGAGTTATGAGGCAACCAAAATAGACCAATTACTTCTTATTCTTTTGACTCCTGCTTTTGCTATCTGGCTGTTGTATCCACCTGCAACACCCTTCCCCACCTTTCATCTTATACTTATCTTAAGTGTTCAGAACTTAGAATCCTTGAGAACTCTCAGACACAAAATTATTTTCTTAGAGCTTTTTTTTTCTTTTTAATCCCTTGCCAGAAGTGATATGAACAGCACTGAATTCCCACAGGGCCTTTGCTTTGTTCTAACTCTTATTACAATGCAGAATGTTAGAGTTGAAGCAACTTTAGAGGTAATTTTATCCATGACATTTTTTTTTTTCTTTTTTGGCACATCAGAAAATTGAAGTCTCCATTAAAAGAAATGCTTAAGAGCATACGATTAGAGACAAAAAAGGACTGTATCCCTTCTACTTGCTTGTTTTCCCTATCTTGTATTTTGAATAGATCTGCAGTTCATCACCCCCTTAAATAGATAACTTTCTTCAAGTTTCATAGTTTCCTAATATATATTTACACAAGCAACTTCTTTTAGAGAGGGCAACTTTTCATTGTTGAATAGGGTAGAATGGGAGGGGTGCAGGTAGGAACAAGTCCTGATTTTGCTACAGAGTAAACAATTCTCTAAGGTCTGGACAAGGAATATTAACTTTAAGATGCCCTTCTAGATTTTTCTCTCCAACTGCAGTGGGTACTCCTATGACATCGTCAAAGTAAAAGCACTAGCAGAAGGCCAATTCTTTTCCGCCTTTACTATATTCCTGAGAGAATCTGAAAAACCAAATCAAACAGTTGAACAATCTTAAATAAACAAACCAACAAACAAACCAAAAACATATAGGAGTAGCATTCTTCTGGCACTATCTCTACACCACCTGCTCAAAAATCACAAAAGACTGATTCTCCACTTTAATGACTGAGCCAGCAAAGTAATCAGAAATAGGGAATTACACATTGTACGCTTTCATTAAGGGAATACATAAGATAATAAACTAGAAAATAATTTGAGGGCCCATTTTAGATAGAGTGATCATTAAGATTTATGTGAGAAAGTTACATTTAAACTGAGAAAAGGAGATGTAAGTGAACCAGCCTCAGGAAGAATCTGAGGAAGTTTATTCCATTGAGAATATAGTGAAAAGCTGTATTTCCATGCCCACAGGTGAGAGCATAGCCTATTGATCAGAAGCTGAATTTTTTCATGTTTTAAAATGAAACAAGGGCACCTGGGTGGCTCAGTCGGTTAAGCGTCTGACTTCGGCTCAGGTCATGATCTCATGGTTCATTGGTTCGAGACCTTTGTCTGGCTCTGTGCCAACAGCTAGCTCAGAGCCTGGAGACTGCTTCAGATTCTGTGTCTCCTCTCTGACCTTCCCCTGCTTACGCTGTCTCTCTCTCTCTCTCTCTCTCTCTCTCTCTCTCAGAAATAAATAAAAACATTAAAATTCTTTTTAAAAAATGAAGCAATTAACAATGTACATTTGTTTAACATAAAGTTGTTTGCATACCCTCTTATTTTTGATGCAGAACACCACTACACAATGCATTTAGTCTCAAAAGCATTCCTCCGTGTTCCCTAAGTCATTACGCACAGGGCCGATACACAAAACCTTAACCAGAGAAGTGGCTAAATATGGACATGTCAACTTCTCCCATTAAAAGGTGAACTTTTGGGGCGCTTCGGTGCCTTAGTCAGTTAAGTGGCCGACTTTGACTCAGGTCATGATCTCATCTATGTGTGAGTTGGAGCCCCACATCGGGCTCTTTGCTGCCAGCCTAGAGCCTGCTTCAGATTCTGTGTTGTTCTCTCTCTGTCCCTCCCTCCCTCCCTCACACTGTCTCTCTAAAAATAAATAAACATTAAACATTTTTTTTAAAATTGAAAAATAAAAGGTGAACTTTTTGTGGGTAAGAACCATCCTTATTTTTTTTAATGTTTTATTTATTTCTGAGAGAGAGAGAGAGCGTGAGCAGGGGAGGGTCAGAGAGAGAGGGAGACACAGAATCTGAAGCAAGCTCTGGGCTCTGAGCTGTCAGCACAGAGCCCTGTGCGGAGTTCAAACCCAGGAACTATGAGATAATTACCTGAGCCGAAGATGGATGCTTAATCGACTGAGCCACCCAGGTGCCCCAAAGAACCATCTTTAAAAAATCATCTTTGTATTCCAATTCTTACATATTCCAGGGCATTAATAAAAACTGATTTGTTGCTGAATTACATTTTATTATATTCCATAAATTGGACTAAAGTCCAGGACGGTTGAACATTTTAAAGCAGCAAGTTTGTATGGCTAAGGCAATATATGTACCAGCCCCTGGCTAATATGAAGAAAAGTACTTACATTTTTTGCTACTACATCCAGTAAAGGAATATTTTTGTTGATTTATAAATAGTTGAGTATTTTGATTCTGTTAAATCCCAATCTACTTTTCTAAACAAAATAGCATTTTTATATTCTAAAAATTTTGTGAAAATCATAAATGTTTTTAAATTAATTAATATATAGTACATAAAATTAAATTGTAATAATCAGTGTTGAACTTAAATAAATTCTTTAATAAACCAAATGCTTTATAAATGAGCTCGTTGATATACATAATGCATTTACTACTATTGAAAGGTATTTCTGTAACAAAAGTAAATTACATGCACCATTTAAGTTGTTTTTAAATCTCCAGTTGGGAACAACATTTGTCACAAAATTATGTGGTCCATATGATTTTGTACAAAGAATTAATAATTGGTTTTGGTCTGACTATGCACATTTCAGTATAAGTAAGCTGCTGGGTCTTTTAGTTGACTCATTCCAATCCCTAAAAGAACTGGATTACTTCCTAAAATGTTTTCTTGGTGCCTGGGTGGCTCAGTCGGTTAAGCGTCTGATTTCCGCTCAAGTCATGATCTCGCGGTCTGGTCAGTGGGTTCCAGCCCCACGTCGGGCTCTGTGCTGACAGTTCAGAGCCTGGAGCCTGGTTTTTGGATTCTGTGTCCTTCTTTCTCTCAGGCCCTCCCCCACTCATGCTCTGTCTCTGTCTCTCAAAAATGAATAAATATTTAAAAAATAGAAATAAAATAAAATGTTTTCTCCACTCGATTCTAACTGACATGGAAAAGGGAGTGATTTTTTTTTTCTTATCCATGAGTGACTACTCCTGAGGTTCCACTTATATGATGATAGCAACTGTGCATTTTGGGATCTAGCAGTCAACACCCCCAAGTAGCTCTCAGTAATCTGCCTCCTGGTATTCCCGCCCTGGACAGTTCTTTCCTTCAGTGAATGAAACTGACAGTTAACCAACAGGCTACTGAGGAAGGACTATGTGGGACTTCTGAGGCTGAGTCGTAAAAGACATTCTGGCATCCATCTGTGCTCTTTGAATGGTTTACTCAGAAAAGCTAGTGTCATTAGGATACTGCCAGAGCAGTATGAAGAGGTTCACGCACGGAAGAACTGAAGTCTCCTTCCAAAAGCCAGCACCATTTGCCAGTCACCTGAGTGAGGCAACTTGGAATCAGATCCTTAAGTCCAATCAAAGTGAATCTGACCTTAAATAATGACCATCTATAGCATTCTAAATTTGTTGAAAGTGAAACAGTAGCTTGTCTTCATCTGACACCAAACTATTTTTTGTAGTTAAAAGAATGAAAGGGAAGAAGTCTAATTTTGTTGTTGTTTTACATTTTTTAATGTTCATTTATTTTTGAGAAAGACAGAGTGTGAGCGGGAGAGGGACAGAGAGAGAAGGCGACACAGAATCAGAAACACATCTGAGCTGTCACCACAGAGCCGGGCATGGGGTCTGAGCTCATGAACCGTGAAGATCATGACCTGAGCCCAAGTCAGACACTTAACCAACTGAGCCAGCCAGGTGTCCCTATTTCTTGTTGTTGTTGTTGTTGTTGTTGGTTTGTTGTTGGCTCTTGCAACTTTGGAACTTTGGAACTTGTTCACTGGCTCTCAGGTCTCATATTCTGAAATTCTTCTCTCCCTATTCCTCAAATAAGGTCAGTTTTTACGCCCATGAAATTACCCACTATCTATAAAATCTCATAGGCACTTTCCACTTTTTGCCTTTATATGTGAAGTTCCCGATGCGTTTTAAGCCCAACCCTTCTCTAAATGACTAATGTCTGCTCATTCATCATGAAATTTCATAGTATATATAATTAGAGTTTAATGAATAGTAAGATTACAGTGAAAGGAAATCTGAGGCCAACAATCTTGATGATGCAACTTAACATTTGTCCATCATGAATAAATTCAACAGAGTCAAAATTACCATCCTGAGAAGACAACTTGATAAGAAAAGAATGCATTTTTACTTATTCTGGGTGTTTTTCAAGTTAGAAATATTTGTTTGAACATTACATTTCCAAGCAAATTAAAAAAAAAAAAGTCATTTTTAGTGACTGTTGATGATGCTATGAACCCTGGAAAGAATCTAGCTCATTTACAGTTTGGAACAAAATAAAATATCATCAGTGATTGTATCCAAAATACTCTTGACATTTCTATTATGATGTATTATTATTACAGTATTAAAGAAGTTTGACTATTTTCTAGTTCCCCCCCCTTTGAAAATTATAAGGGCCACTGACATCCTCAAAACTGTGAACTATTTCTTTGCCAAGAAAAATGTAGCTTGACAGAAAAGGCTTGGTAACTTGTAGCACAGACGGAGCACCTGTGAGGCTTGGCAACATCCAAGGCTTTGCTGCTTTGGTGAAGAAAGGAGCGCCACACAAGACCGTGACTCACTGATTTCTAGGTTGGAATACACTGGCACTAAAAACACTGCCAGAAATCCTGAGAGCATTTTTGTCTACTGTCCTAAAAGTTGTCAACTTTATCAGAGCCAGAGTCTTGAATCAATGCCTTTTTAAGAAATACGTCAAGAAGATGAAAAGAGAATGCAAAGTTCATCTCTACTCTTCTGGCAAACTTCTTTTGCCAACTTGCCAGAGCACATGTTTCAAAGCCCTTGATTGAACTTTGAGTAAAAAGTTCGGAGAAAAAAAGCTCATCCCCAGACTCATTTTACAGAGCTTCTTCATGGCTTGACTTACTTGGCGGGTATTTCTGGGAAATGAGCATACTTTTTCCCATAGGTCCCTGTGACAAGGTAAACTGTAAGCTACCTGGGCAACTTCCTAAATAGGGAGAGAAGTTTAGAGGCAGACAATTGCATGAAATTCCAAATGGTATAAAAAGCACTTCTTCAGGGTTAATAGTGACAAAACATTGAGCAGTCTTTCCAGGAAATATCTTTAGACCTCTGGAATCACAACAGAACTCTTGATTAATGGTTCTGCTGAAATGACTTTTAAATTGGGCACAGACGGAAAAATTCTGACATTGACTTAAATAAAAAAAAACTAGAGAAGCATTCCTGGTCAAATCTGACCCCAACAACTCATTCACATGAATTCAAATGAGAATCTTGGAGAAATCTGGTGTTAGAGAAAATAGCGAACTCCTAATGTATATAGCGGAACACAGAAGCCCTATTTTCTTTTGGTGTCACTGGCAAGGTTCGAAACATTTCCAATTAAAAGGAAGACAACCTCAGTTTATGTCAAAGAGGATGTATACATAACCAGGTTAAAGAATACGCATTCAAATTCTTGTTCAAGCAGCTGCTTTATCAAGGAAATTAATTTTGAATAGAGTTGAAGTTTATTTTTAATTTACACAAGTTCTATTTTTTTGTTCTTTTTTTTCTTTATAGAATTGGACCATTAACTTTTGCATAAAAATAGTGAGACATTTTGAGAAGAGTCTAATTTGGTATATGGATAAAATAGATGCAAAAGCATTACATAAATTTTATGAACAGTTTTGCATTTATTTTATATCTGCATTATCCCAGTGTAGGGTCTTTATCGATTTCATCAGATTCTCAAAGGATCTGGTGACCAAACTAAGTAAAAGCCATACACCTCACCCCTTGGGCAGAATTTTCTTGGACTTTCCGAGGCCAAGTCAGCACTGCCTCCCTCCGTATTTCCACCACACTCTTGCTCCTACTTTGTGCTGATAGGGTTTATGGTAGTTTTCTTTTTTTCACGTCATTAGATTGTGATGTTATTCAGGTCAGAAAGTAATTATTCATGTTTGTGTTCTGCACACATATTAATTAGTAAGGCCTTGGAAATGATAGGTGTCCACAAATGCTTTATAAGTGAATAAATGCAAATAAACATACCCTTTTCTTCATTTTAATTTCTACCTCCAGGGAGCTGGTGTCTGTAGGACAAATAATTTTATGTGGGAAGATTTTTTTCATCTTCATGGTTAGCAAATGAAATTGACCTGATAACAGAGAAAGGCCAATCATATACAAACAAATTATGTGTAACAGTTTAGTTGTTTTATCTAATACCAAGCATATTGTCACTTTCAAATCATAAACAAAATACTTCACACACTACTTACATTAGAATGAGTTGACCATATAGAAAAAAATAGTAATTAAACTCTTGCCAGTTAAATTAAAAATCGACACAGCATGAAGATTTTTAAAAAATCACCTTTTAGTTTTTCACATCACAGAAGTTATGCTCAGTTCTAGATATATCACTTGAACCATTCTTTAAAACGCACTGCCAGGAACCATGGCAAGGTAATTAACATTAAATTCAAAGGCTAAATATCTGCTGCCAAATTCTATTTGTAATTAGCTAACTCACTCATATAACTTAAGGAAAAATGAGAAATGTTGAATTATTTAGAAACTGCACTTGTTTTCAATCCCTTCTTGCCCTTTAGAGACTTACTAATATATCTAATAACATACTAGTTTCATGTTTTGTATTTAGAATACAATTTCAATATCAGAAGATTTCAATTATCTCTAAAATTAACATGAACATTTTTCTATTTTAATTTTAAGATTTTTTTTACCTTACGCATATGAGAACTTCAACTGAATGTTTGTTGAACTTAATTTAATACTCCAAATATTCAAAACGAAACCATCTCTTCTGACAGAAAGCATTGTTCAAGCAATTAGAAGAATATAAAGCCATAAGGTAAGATGATAAGGTCTAAACCTGCTGAAGTTAATTAGCTCTGGGGAATAATTTTAAAATAATAGGTACATTAGCTAGAGACAATTACAGCAGAGTATCTTCCGCATAAGAAATAGAGCATGTGGCAAAAATAAAATTGTGAAGAAAATGTCTTTTCTAACCTAGTGCAAAGTAAATCATCAGAGCCTTTTCAAATTAAACTGGAAACCCTTCTGCATCCAGGGAAGACTCTTAGGAAGGTCTGTCACTGAACAAATAACTGATGGATTTGACTTTCTGGCTATTCACTTCTATATAGCTATATCATAGCACTTTCCATCTGTTTGTGTTCCTTATGTTTGTTTTTGTTTTGTTTTGTCTTTATTATATTTTAGAACCCTTTTCTGAACCCTCAGTCTTACACCACAGATTCTTTGGAAGAGTTTATTATTCAATCTGACTGGTTCAATTCCACAGGCTAAAGTGCATGATTTCAAACAACTAATTTTTGGAAATCAATTTTGTTTTTAAAAACTGGCTCCAAAGACATCTAAGTTATATCTATAAGCATCATGATTTTCTATTTAGCAATATTTATGTATTAAATTTATTTGATGACAAACATTTTATAAAGTTAGTTTTCCAATCTTTGCCAATGTCAGGGTAGTATTCACCATAAGCACAGTAGTATCTCATTATTTAAAAAAAAAATTCAAGTTTATTTGTTTCTGAGAGAGAGAGAGAGAGAATGAGCATGATCACGGAAGGGGCAGAGAGGGGACAGAGGATCTGAAGTGGACTCTGCTGTAAGTGCAGATAATGCAGGGCTCAAACTCATGAACTGTGAGATCACAGCCTGAGCTGAAGTTGAATACTTAATCAACAGAGACACCAAGGTGCCCCAAAAGTATCTCATTATTAATGTGATGTCAGATTTCACCCAACAGTTGATTTTCCATATATGCTATGTATACAAATAACATACCCCTCTTTAGTACATTTCCTTTCCTTATCTGTACATAAAATAAAAACTTTCACCCCAATATCCGTATTTTCAAAAAAGGAGTTCTCTCTCTACATTAGTAAGTTGGAATTTTAATATAAATTTTGAAAAGTTATGATTTACAATTTTAGAAGAGACCAAAAATTAAGAATTATCCCTAGAGATCAAATTATGTCATTTTATTTGCAAATATATTTGATTTATGGAGGCCATAATAAATAATAATATTAACATATTAGGCACTGCTCATCTTCAAACCCCTTTTCCAAATATTAAGTAATTATAAAGATTACACATTCAATATATGATACATGGACCACATGTATTTTTTTTTAAATACAATTTTTTAATGCTAAACTCAGTACATATTTTTTCATTGCTGATACCAAATATTTACTAAAAATTTTTGTCTCTACTACTCATTGTGAATATCTGCACTAATATTATAAGATAGGGGCACCTGGGTGGCTCATCAGTTAAGCATCTGACTTTGGCTCAGGTCATGATCTCACAGTTTGTGGGTTTGAGCTCTGAGTCGGGCTCCGTGCTGACAGCTCAGAGCCTGAAGCCTGCTTCAGATTCTGTCTCTCTCTCCCTCTGTCCCTCCCCTGCTCACTCTCTGTCTCTAAATAAATAAATAAATAAATAAATAAATAAATAAACAAACATACATTAAAAAATAATAAAAATAATATTTAAAAGGGTTAAAAGTCTACATTAAAGATGAAGTTTACATTATCTTTGTCCTTAGGGTTACAGATCAGGTATTTGAACAAGGCATTTACAATTAGTTTTAGGTAATGCAATGGAAAGACATTTTTTTGCCCTGTGCTGAAAAAATAATTACCTTCTTTAACTGTTGTCTCTACCTTCTCCAGTGTGATTTTCAATTTTGAATGACCTGACCAATTCTAGAAGTCTCTGGTGCTTAAATGTATTTCTTCCCTTGAGTTCCTGGAGATAAAAAATGTATATTTTTTAATTTTACTAAAAATAGTGGAAAATGAAATATGCCTGAATATGCCAGTATACAGATTATGCCTTGATTTCAACATTTAGAAGCACTAAACAATGACAGTTTACTTGGCATTAGATAAAACAACTAAACTGTTACACATAAAATGTTTGTATATGATTGGCTTTTCTCAGTTATCAGGTCAATTTCTTTTGCTAACCATGAAAATGAGAAAATCTACCCACCTAAAACTATTTGTCCTACAAACAGAGGCTCCCTGGGGGGAGAAATCAAAACAAAAGAAAGGGTGTGTTTATTTGCATTTATTCACTTATGAAGCATTTGTGGGCAACTATCATTTCCAAGGCTTTACTAATAATTTGTGTATACATATTAATTAATCAATTATTTGGAAAGAGGTGCTATCTTATTTCTAAATATATTAAATGCTTATAGCAAAAATATAACAATGTAAAAAAATGAACACCAATTCAGATGCCTTTGGGGAAAGTAAGATTCAGTTTGGTCATAATCTTTTTATGGAAATGATTTGAATGCATGCTTTTTGTTCTCCATTCATTTCCTATTTATTATTCTTACCACACTGGCAACTCGGTAAGCTCTTCGAGAGATCTGAGTACGTATTATGTGGGATTTGAATCCCTCTAAGTTCCAAAAGAGTAATTATGTTTAATGAGTCAATAATACTTTTTGATGTTCTGATTTTAGCTAATAATCTACTCTTCAGATTAATCATATTTAATCAGATTTTTCTTTTTTCTCTTTGTGGGTCTTACTTGGTTCAGAGGAGAGACTGACTGAAGAGTGAGACCTTAATTTTGCACATGCCCAAAGTAGAATAAGAAATTTATTTGCTATTCATTTATTCATTTACTGAAAAAAAATTTTATGGCAATTCAAGGAGGGTTACTTTGCTAATGACCACACAGAGGATCAGAATATAAGAGAACAGCTTTTTCTTCAAAACCTTTTAGAATTAGTATTGTCAGTGCCCTTCCAGATTCTGTGGTGAAAATTGAAATTAGAATAATCTATCTAGTAAGTAAAGTTCTTGCTAGAATTATAGTGATTTACTTTAGAAGTTCATCGAAGTGATAAGAACATTATTGGATTCTAACTAAGTTGCTATTTTAAGAAACAGTTGTCTCCTTATGCCCATTAATAATATTATTTTCACTGATCTGTGTCCTTTGATTACATTTTAAATGTAGAACTGTAGCCAGTAATTCATTTTTATTGAATTAGTTCCTTTTCATTACACATAGCAGTGTTTTAAGTAACAACTAATAGGATGTAAAAGTTAACTTTTGGGGCATCTGGCTGGCTCAGTCAATTAAGCAACCAACTTTGGCTCAAGTCATGATCTCCAGGTTGGTGGGTTTGAGCCCTGAATAGGGCTCTCTGCGGTCAGCACAGAGCCTGCTTCAAATCCTGTCTCTCTCTCATTCTGCCCCTCCCCTGCACACACACTCTCTCCCCAAAAAATAAATAAACATTTTAAAAATAAAAGTTAACTTCTGAAGTCTATTTGAACCAAATTTTCTTTACCTGGCCACTAATATGTCCAATTAGTCACCAATTTCTATTTATTCTGCCTCTGAAAACTGTTTTTGTAATTCCACAAAGGCAAATCGCACACGGGTCCTTCCATGTCCATTAACTGCAGTCCTGCAGTTCCATGTATTGCCAAGCCCCCCCCCCAACCCCCCTGCAGAGGCAGAGCCCATCCTCTCTGCTTTGTTTGAGCTCCCAGAGCCCCTGACAGTTCCCACCTCAGCAGCTTCACTCTGCCACAAAGCCAACCCCATGCCCACCCCAACGTCAACCACCTCGCCCCCCCCCACTGCTCAGAGTTTGTAAAACTGGTGGCAGTGTCTTAGTTCTCAAAGTGCCCAATACATAATATTATTATTTACTGAACGGGAGGATGAATAGATGGATAAAATAATTACTTACAAAAATTGCTTACCACAGTCTAAACTTTAGGGAGAAGGAATTCCTTATTAAATAATTTCATGGCTACAAAATTCAGATTGTGCATAATGGGGATACAACTAAATCCAACTTTAATGTTTTTAGGCATTTATTTCATTTTCTATAACTTAGGTCAATATTGATATGGACTCTGTACTAATCCAAGGGACTGGATTCTACAGAAGCATTCAAATGCTCATATCTATCATAGTTTCGGTATTCTTAGGTCATGGTTTCAAGTAAGGAACAATTTCACAATTCACTTAGCTTAGGATTTGGGAGAAGAGAAAATAAAGGTTTTCTGTTCTTCACTCCCTAATCACTAGATATGGTTGAAAGCCCATTGGACCTAAGAAGCTTTAAGTATTGTTGCCAGTTCTGCACAACTCTGGAGTAGAACCCCCCTCATTATCCCCTACATATATTGCATTAGTCAGCTTAGTCTGCCATAACAAAATACCAAAAAAGTAGACTGGGTGACTTAAACAACAACAATTTATTTTCTCACGGTTCTGAAGACCGGAAGTCCAAGGCCTAAATGCCAGCAGTGTCTAGCGAGGGCTTTCTCCCTAGATCACAGGTGGCTGTCTTCTTACTGTGTTCTCACATAGCAAAGAAAGAGTGTGAGCTCTGGCTTCTCTTCTTCTTTTTATAAGGGCACTGGCCTTATCATATTAGGGTCCTACCCTTATGACCTCATTTAACTTAAATGACTTCCTAAAAGTCCTATATTCAAATATAGTCACACTGGGGACCTGGTGTTTGGAGCTTTAATATATGAATTTTGGGAGGCACAATTCAATCCATAGCGTGTGCGTGTGCACACACACACACACACAGATTTTCCCCTATATTTCTTTTCCTGGTATTTTTTGACTTGATTGTACACATCTGAACATAGTGGACCAAACAGGATACACATTCAAGTTTTACACAATGCATCTGCTTTTGGAGTTCAGGATCTGGGCATTTCTTTCACATGTACTTTCACTATGCCCAGTACAAGCTGGATCCTTTCATACAATAAGACTCAGTCTGATAGTCTGAAAGGAAATGAGGGAAACATGACAAATGGAACTCACAAACTTTTTGCACTTGAAAGTGTCAAAAGTGGAAGAACTTGACAAAGAGTCACAGGAGAAAAACTTTATAATCTCTATCATTAGAACTCAAAGCACGTTTTTATTAGTTTCTATGATATCTACCATGCTCTCTCGTTAACAGCAAATTGAAGGGTTTGGGGTTGTTGATTCTATCAAAGGTTGCTGGGGATCCAAATGGTTTCTAAATAAGCACGGTAATGAATTTTGTAATATAGCAGGGAGTCAGGAGGAGAATTTAAACAGTAGTTTGGTCTATGTCTAGTTTGTTTCATGGGTTCCTTCTAGTAACAATGACTAGGATTCATGTTATTGTATCATCATCATCTTGGTGAGTGAAGCACCTGCTACAGCTGTACTTTTAGGTTTATGTTATTAGGTATACAAATGTTTCATTTACGCAAGGTAAGCTTTACACTTTAGTGCCATTGCCTATCTATTGCTCTGAAAAAAAAACAGTATGTATTTTAAATTACACATATAATTGTTTTGTGTTTTGGTGCCTAATTCCTCTCCTGGAAATGCATGAAAAAAATTAAAATGTTCAAATTGTTTCCTTTAATTCCTTTCATGCACTTTTGTGGGGGGAATTAACCTCCACACTTTAAAATGATTGTATGTGTAATATTAAAAATGGAACATCTCATTTCCTTTTTATTTCCACTGTGGGGATTGTAAACACGAGAGGTATCTAATGAAGACCCTATTTTTACAACACCACAAAATGAAAAAGGCACATTGGAAATACAACTAGAAGCTTGTATTTTCAGATTGGTCCCAAGACCTACTGCAGCACATTGATTTTTTTTTAACTTTCATTTTTCTTGTTGCCTTGCTTTTACTTCAAACATCTAGTAATTTAACAGGACAAAGTGTCAACAAAACAGCTTCATAGACGCTAGCATCTAAAGAAAGAGTCTTCTTTACTCGGGTCCTCGATTTCCTAGTTTTAAGCCTGTGCATCTAAAGCCAGTAAGTTCTCTCCACAATGCAAGTCCACAAAAATAGTCTAATCACCCCAAACAGTACAGATCCTCCATCTTTTGTAACATTTTTCTTTTGTAGGTTCACAGAACATTCATTTTTTTGGTACCTATCAGGGTAAAAGTTTCTTTGCCTTGATGGGGCCAGTTGTCAGATCCAGACATTTTCCTTATCAGATCCAGATATTTTCAAATGATACCTGATTTACTCATTTTACTTTATAATTGCTTAAAGTTTAAAATTATTTATTTTTAAAGCATTTTGACTTATCTATCCAATATACAGCTATAAGCACATAGATAATTTTGCCAACATGTCTTGGTAATAATATACTGATTGTAATAGTTTGAATTGTGTGTGTGTGTGTGTGTGTGTGTGTGTGTGTGTGTGGCAAAGTGAAACAGTAATTTCCTCCCTTTTGGTTGGTTTCGCTCCTATATTGGGCCAAATTCTCAGCTTCAGTCTACTGCAGATTGAACTATCCATGAATATTCATTCAGCAAACACTTTAAAATAGTTGAAAAATCAAATACTTCTAATACATTTATAAACCCTGTATGTTAAATCTTAACTCGTACTTTAACTAACCGCTATTTTGCAAACATAAAATAAATAGTAAAAATCACATTCAGAAAACAAAATGTTCCTGCTTGACTCATAATCTTTGCTTCACATGTATGACCAGTGCCCCTTCCATAACAGTCCCTGAACTATTTCAGATTTCAACATGCCTTAGACTGTAACTCAGGCTTTAAAAGAATCCATCTTGTAGTCCTATGACAAAGTAATTGGCTGGAAAAATTATAATAAAATTTTCATAAAGTTCATATACATGAAGTGGCAAAAATTGCTTTTAGGAAATTACGATATTAATAATTTACACTCATGTCAATAGCATTTCCAAAATAACTCAAGCTCTCTACCTTGAAAATTATGAACGTACTTTGATTTTTCTCCCACATACAGACAGTTAAATATGCTGAGACACATTGAGATCTAGATACAGATTATTCATTTAAGAAGATAGCTCCATGTTTAATTAGAGATTTATCATCTTAACTAGCCATACTATTGCTCTGAATTAGTTTTCCAGGGTTTGCAGAATTAAAGATGGTAAAAATTGATGAACCTTAGCTGTATTTTCCCCGGAAGGGTACAAACTTTTATTACATTTCAGATGCAAAACACAATTAGCCTCTAACCTAACCATGTTAATCTCCTTGAGTTAAGCTTATGGTTTCTGCTTGTCTAGAAACTTTTAATGAAAGATCTATGTCTTTACAGCCGATTTTAATAACCTCTTTATTTGCATCTCTCCGCTTGTTTAGAGGAGGAGTTAATACAATAAACCCCAGGATTACAGAACACTCTTATAAAAGTGAGGGTAAATAAAATTCTGTGACATTCAATTGGAGCAGCACTCAGCAGGAGATGGACATCAACAATGAACATTATTCAAATTCCAAAAGTTTCCACGTAATTAACTAAGATGGCTACACTACTGCCATTCATTATATTCTATTCTCCAAACTCCACACCCGTGGCCCTTCAGTAGGGCCATTTTGACAAAACTTGATTGCAAAATGTAATTTACTCTATAGACAAATAGCTGTTTAATGGAAGATTTTGGGTTTTTCCCTCAGAAATAGGACTACTGAAACTTATCTCAATGTTTTCCATAGCACATTCTCAATTGTTCACCTACTCCCAAACTGTATTTCCTCTGAGCAAAGATTTTGGTGGAATAAATATACTCAGTCTCAAAATAAGAAATAAATGTCCATTTATAAATTTCCTCACTCTGGGCTAAAACCAATGGCATAAAATGTTTAGTAACAATTGTGGGCACACAAGTTTTATACTGTAGAAAGGATTTATGTCCAAAAAAAAAAAAAAAAACTAATAAAGAAAGGAAGAATAAAGAAAATAAACATCATACATTTACAGAGTGAACTATGGAGGTAAAAACCTGTTTTCTGTGGTCCAGATTTATCTAAAATACAGGAACACAATAATCTGATTAACCTCTCACTGTAGTAATGGTTTAGCACAATGTCATCCGTTTCATTACCAAGAGTGTGCAATTATTCCCTCAAAATGAAATGGAAACACTGTGTCCCAAAATTATATTTTAAAATGAATTTATTTTGGATGTTCAATGGGATTTTCCCCCAAAATATAACATATAGAATTGTGCAACACAGAATCATCATGCTGGTTTCTGACAGACAGCACATTTCTTTACGGCCACCTAACAGAAAGATGCCAATAGACAGAGATTGTGTCTAATTCAACCTCCTACACTTAGCATGGATTCTAACACTGAAGACGATCCATGAAGATTTACTGAATGTGGACTGAATACATGATTGAATCAGCAGACTTTTTCCCACCCACCAACATTCAGCTAGAATAAGAAGGGAGGGAAGAATAAAATTTAAAAACATAATTTTCATAAAAGGCCTGCATAGAAATCTCAGCCTCATCCAAGAAACTTACATAGAATTGTTTACATTATTGATATAAATTTTCATTCCTCATAGAGATTAATTCAGTCAATGAAATCCTGTTATATGAAGCAGGAGCTGTACCACTTTGCCACTGAAC
Source organism: Hyaena hyaena (assembly GCF_003009895.1). Taxonomy (NCBI): domain Eukaryota; kingdom Metazoa; phylum Chordata; class Mammalia; order Carnivora; family Hyaenidae; genus Hyaena; species Hyaena hyaena. The sequence continues at coordinate 105,694 of NW_024081481.1, read as the reverse complement.
TGGGAGCAATGTCTATCCTCTTGTGTTCTTTTGTCAGATTACTTCCTGATTCTCACAATGGACTCTGCCTATAGTCTCCTCCTAACCCAACCCCCAATTGCAGACTACTCCCCTCATTTCTACTGAAGGTAATTTTTGGCAAAATCATGTTATCCTTGCCTTTTCTTCATGATAATTCCCACATAACTAGCATCATTCATTCAGGAATAAAGTCCAAGCTACTTAGCACATCATTCAAGATCTTTCCCAAACAGGTCCCAGCTTTATCTGCTTGAACTAAAACTCAAAACAAAATATAATTACTGTCTTCATATAAGGGTTTTCTGAAGAATTATAAATTCTTTCAGCCTTCATTCTTCCATCTACAGAATGTTTTCCAATTTCCAATCTTCTGGATTCAATTGGAAAATCCAGTTTCCAACATCACCTCTTCTTGGAAGCTTTCTAGAATCCTGCAGGCATAATGAATCATTCCCTATTCTGTGCTACCATAATATTTACTATGTACTTCTATGACAGCACCTACCACATCCAATATTAGTAATATTTATTAGGTACCCTATCTTGTACTATTGGTATTTATGTCTCTCCTTCTTCTGAAAGGAAAAAGGCTCTCCTTATTCATCTTTAAATGACTAGCTTCTACAATAGTGTGCAGATGCAGAATGAGTTCAATAAATATAAGTAGAGCATGAAATAAAGTGGTTACAAAGGACTTTGGGGACACTCATATTTTGCCTAGTAACTAGACTGATGAACTCCCAACAGACACGTGTTACTTATTTTAGTCTTTTTCTTCCAGTGTCAGAGAGGGAGGGCGCATACCACACACGTCTCAGCAGTCCCTTGCTGGCAAATTGCTTTCTGATCTAAAGTGAGCACAGACTAACTGCTTCTCCATCACCTGGGACAGGAGCTAACTTGTCAACTGAGCAGACCATGGTAGTCTCTGCCTGTCAAACCTCAAGTGGTTACTTTTTACCAAGATAGCCTGCATTGAAGAGGAAATCAGGACCTGCACACGGAGTCACATTAACCAATTTAAAAATGGATAGTCATCTTCAGAGAGAATTTATCACTAACTCCATCCTTCTTTCTCTGTCAGAAGGACACGCATTAATATAGAAGCTGAGTGGAATACTGTGAATCAACAGAACTAAAAAGAGGGAGGAAAGGCAAAGAAGGAAGTTCTTTCTTTATGTCGTACTTTTATAGATACATTTATTTTGGAAATGTATAGTAGATCAGGATATAGTATTTCTTTTGAAACAAATAAGCTCTGTTCAGTCCCAAGATTCTCACGAACCTAGATCAGTAAAAATCATTTACATGATAAATCTATAAGTTTTGAAACTAAATATTCTCCCTGGATAATCTATTATCCCAATGATGTAATAGGCACTGTATTTTACACATATATTCTCTAATCCTCTAAAATTCCCTACTGGATAATATATGGATTCCGGGACTCATATTATTTAACCTACTTGTCATTCCTGGTAAATGGCAGAGCGAGAATCTAAACCTGAACATAAGTCTCACATATGCTTTGTTTTAATGTTTTATTACTTATTTTTGAAAGGGAGAAATTGAGAATGAGAGAGAAAGAGCACACATGCCTGTGAGGGAGGGCAGAGAGAGAGGGAGACAGAGGATCCAAAGCAGGCTCTGCAATGACAGCACAGAGACTTGGGGCTCAAACCCACTAACTGTGAGATCACGACCTGAGCAGAAAGAAGTCTGGCACTTAACCAACTGAGCAACCCAGGTACCCCTAAGTCTCTCGATATTCTAAAGCCATTTTTATTTCTAGCACACTATGAATCTAGGGTATGGTTTCTTTTATAACCATACAGATTTAAATATGTACATTAAATATTTCAGCTGCTCATAAAACTATCTCATATGCCATCCTAAAAGTAGTATCCAGGGAGTAGCCCACTATGTACCTATCTGCACAAACTTGAGTCATTACTGTTAGCCTCCAAGGCAGTAACCAATTACAAAGCCAACATTTCAGCATCGATTACACTGGCTACATGCTCCTCCTAAGACTATATGCACAGACTCTCTTTAAGATCCAGTCTGCCATGTGTTAGATTTAATGTAGTTTTTTGACAGCTACCATCCCATTAAATAATGCCCAGTGAAGAGATGGTGTTGCAGACTCTATTTCAGCTAAAGGAACAATTCACGAGGTGCATTTTATAAATTTTCCTATATGGAAACACAAAAGAAATACCTAAAAGGAAAGAAGGAAAAGAAGGAAGGAAGGAAGAAAGGAAGGAAGGAAGGAAGGAAGGAAGGAAGGAAGGAAGGAAGGAAGGAAGGAAGGAAGGAAGGAAAGAGTGAAGAAAAAAATTCCTTCCCTCTTGCATTTGTTTTACTCAAAACTGTGCTCACCGAGAGGGTTTTAAGTTGAATGCACAGAAGTGATGTGTAATTAAGTCTGTGTCATTTATTTTATAGAAAGATGCAGCCTTTATCACAAATCATATTGCCTTTCCAGTCTCTCAGAAAGAAAAAAAAAAAAAACATTTTCACTTCGCCTTTTTCTCTTCAGTTATTAAAAATAAACCCTCCAAATACAAAAACCAGACAGTAACCTAAAGAAAAGAAACCCTCTAATCCTCTCTCCAGGCATGTAGAGGCGCTGAGGCTCCTTTACCTCTGCAGCTTTGTTAGAGCCCCAATAACAGAAGCAAGATACACTCTGACTGAACAAGCAATATGTTGATAGTGTGTGCAAAGGCTCCCGTGGTTTGGCCAGCTGGGATCAACCCAGAGAACAGTGGCCCTGAGCACCACGGATTCCATTATGCTGGCCTCATTCTTTCATCAGCGGTATCCAAATACAGTCATTCTTGTCAATTTATGATGCATTTAGTTTAAATTTCTGCACAGAATGGGCTTTTAACGGGATCAGTGTTTCCAAAGAATATGCTATACAAAAAAAGCAAAATGTACACTGTATCCTTTAATCATCTGGGATGAGAATCAACATTATTATTTTTTTATTGCCACTAACCCTAATATCTGACATTTAAATTGCTCTTTCAATATTTCAAAGCATTTTTGTATTTTTCATCTGGCTTATTCCCACAGAAACCTTGTGAGATAGAAGTCTGTTTTCTTGTTTCCTTTTGATAAATGAGGGCAGTAAGAAACAGAATGCACATCACTTGGCCCTGGGGTCATGACTATTACTTGTAGCATCTGAATTATAAATTACTGCCAACTCTGGGTCCTATTTTATTATGTCATATGATGATGATAATGATGATATATTATTACTACATAACTAACTGCAGATTAAATATCAAATACCAAACATCTTGAGGAAAACAAATTCCAACATCCCAAGATAACCAATGTTATTTTGGTATATATGTATAGATATATATTCATCTGTACATGTTTTATACATATACACAGTGAAAGCAAGCTTACAAGTAAGTGTAATCATACAAGGCTATAAATCACTTTATCAATTTTTACAGGATATTTTCACATTTACATTTTATGCGCTTGTCCTAACACTTTCTAAGGATAAATGACAAGATGTGTAACTTCTGGGTTAAAGAAAGGGCACAATTGTAAGGCATCTAACAAGCCTACTGACCTGCCATTAAGTCATCCAGTTCCACCTTAAAATCTTACATTTTCTTGAAAATCTTTTCAAGGCACTTTTCATTTAGACAATGGCCCTAAATGGGGGTAATTTTTATTTGTTTTATCAAAGTAGCTATTTGACCATTTCTTTCTCACAGATTTAGATGTGAAACACTGGCACTGCTCACTATTTACCTAAACTTAAAACAGATGGACAAACAAACAAACTCACTCTGCAGAGACTGCTTTGGGGTTGAGCACTTTATTTGCCTACTCAGACAGCCCCTAGAAGTAGAAGGAAAATCAAATCACAGGGATGGTAGTTGGGGGGATGTGGGCTACTTTTCAGGTTTGGTTGAATTAAAAAATAAAAAGTGTGAAGCAGCTATTTAGTAAACAGTTAAAGGCTGTTCACAATTACATTCATATTTATATAAGTGAAAAGTCATAAGAGTAATATTTCTTACTTTGTGCCAAGCAAGGCTCTAAGTACTTTATCTATGTTGCTCCATTTAATGTTCATAACGCCTCTAGGAAATGCTATGTGTTTTAATGTTTTGCTTCTTTTTGAGAGAGAGCATAATTGGGGAGGGACAGAGGGAGCGGGGACGGGATATGAAGCAGACTCTGTTCTGACAGCAGTGAGCCCGAACTTATGGATGGAACCCATGAATCCTGGCATCATGAACTGAGCTAAAGTAAAATGCTCAACCAACTGAGCCACCCAGGTATTCCTGAAATGCTACTTTTAATTGTCATTTTTCCATAAGCAAAATTAGGCTTAGAGAGGTCAGAGGACCTCAAGCTAGGAAGTGACAGAAACACAATACAAACCAAGGCAGTCTGACACCAGAGTCCATACACTCCACCAATCTGCAATTAAAAACACAATTTTTAGAATTGTGCTTTCTAAGTAGAGTATTCAAATGTCAAAACTAGAGTATTCCCGGGGCTCCTGGATGCCTCAGGTGGATTAGTATCTGACTCTTGGTTTCAGCTTATGTCATGATCTCACGGTTTCAGTTCCTGAGTTACAGCCCTGCTTTGGGCTTTGTGCTGACAGCGTGGAACCTGTTTGGGATTCTCTCTCTCCTTTTCTCTCTGCCCCTCCCCCATGTGCATGTGTGCATACACATGTGCTCTCTCTCAAATTAAATAAAATTTTTAAAAAACAGAGTATTCCTTAAAATATTCATAATATATAGAAAAATATCCTCAATAAAAATTGCTAATACTGGGGTGTCTGGGTGGCTCAGATAGAGCCCAGCCTTAGGCTCTGCACTAGGGAGTCTGTTTAAGATTGTCTCTCTCCCTCTCCCTCTCTGGCCCTCCCCTACCATGTGCTCTCATGTTCTCTCGTGAGTGCTCTCTCTCTCTCTCTGTCTCAAAAAAATTGCTAACACTTCTAAGGCATTTACTATTTGCCAGGAGTTTTTCTAATACATTACGAGTTGCTTTTAAAGCATTTATATGATTCTTACACATAAAAAGACTTAGCCATAGGGTAAGTAACTTTCCCCAAGGTCTCTCAGCCTGGGAGAGCTGGGATCACATCCAGGCATCCTGGCCTGGATCTATGGTTTAGCCACTAAGCTACACCTCCTTATTAATATCCATTTCAATGTAAATATTTTCTAGCAGAAAATAACTGTGTAAAATAAAATCTAAATACACATAATCAGTCTAATACCCACACGGGCTACAACAGAAACCAAATCTTAACTTTTAGAGTAACAGGAGAAAGAATATATAATGATTGCCTGTTACGCACTGAATTGTTTCTCTTCAAAATTCAGAAGTTGGAGCCCTATCCCTCGCTGTGACTGTATTTCCAGGCAGGGCCTTTAAGAAGGTAATTAAGGTTAAATGAGGTTGTGAGAGTGGGGCTCTAAGGCATTAGGACTAGTGACCTTATAAGTAGACAGAGATACCAGGGATGCATCTGCATAGAAGAAAGGCCATGTGAGGACATGGTGAGAAGGCCACCATTTGCAAGCCACAGCCTTCGGGAAGACCATCTATGCTGGAACCTTGATCTTGGGCTTCTAGTTTCCATAACTGTGAGAAAATAACCTTCTGTCACTTAAGCCATGCAGTCTACAGCATTTGGTTACGGCAGCCCTAGTTGACTAAGACCCTGACCAACTCATATATAAATTTCTCAATTAAAGAACAGTTAGGTATGAGAGAGAAGGTTTGAGAAATAAATTTTAAAATGAGGTAAAATGCAAGTGAAACATTTCCAGAGCAGGAGAAGATACACTGCAGGTCTCCCAGGACCCATTCAAAATTTTGCCATAAATTCCCAATATGATCACACATGCACTCATTTACCTTACTCTGATTTTGTGCTAACTGTACTGTACCTGGTTAAAGCAGTGACGAGCTACCTTTCTAGCTGTAGCAGCATCTGGTGACAAAATAGCAAGTTCTGCAAACATGGGGAAGACCGATTTGATTTGTAAACCAAATTATATACCTCTTAATTTTAAGATCCCAACTCAACTCATGAATATTTCATGCTTGGTAATATCTTATACATTAGAGATTTAAATTTTGTTGTGGTGTAACAGTGTCTGTATATGTTCAATTTCCATTACTCTTAATGAGTGTTCTGCTCAAACTGGCTTGTAAAAAGTTCATAGTGTGAAATGCATTTTGATTTTATGTAAAGATGTGATTCATCTTGTCATACCTCAAGCACCAAACAGAAGATAAAATGTGTATTTTAACACTGTAACCATTTCTTACTACAAAAAAAATTGACTGGATGTCTACTCCAATTTTAGGAAGTACAACTTATTCAATTTGTGAAACTTTGAAGATAAGGTGCAATAATTTACAGACAATTTACTTGCTCTAAATCCTGCCTGAACTATAGTTTTACACTGGCTGATTTTCCTAATCTATGCTCTAGTTTGTCAATTTTGTTGTCCACTATAACAAGAAACAAAGTCAGTGATGCATAATAATATCAGGTTTGTGGATTTGAATAGACATAACATTCTAGAAACAAAAAACAAACAAAAAAACCCTCTACTTAAAATATGTCATTTGAATTAAAGTCTTTACCAGATTTATTCTACTTAAGACATGGGAATAAACAGCTGTTGTCTATTTTTAAATTTAGTTGAACTGGGTATGATACCTATTGTTATTGAAGATAATATTCATTATAAAGTATTTGATGGACATTTCCCACCTGAAATGTATCAAAGTATTGTGCCTTATGGATAGGTCTTTGGCATTACTCTGTGAAATCCTTATTGGCAAGTTTTTCTATTTTTTAAAATATTTTCTTAGAATTTATTTTTGAGAGAGAGAGAACAAGTGGGGAGGGGCAGAGAGAGAAAGAGACACAGAATCTGAAGCAGGTTCCAGGCTCTCAGCTGTCAACACTTGAGCCCCATGCAGGGCTCTGCACCCACCACCCTTGAGATCATGACCTAAGGCAAAGTCAGATGCTTAACTGACTGAGTCACCCAAACATCCCTTGGCAAATTTTTCTTTAGCAACATACTGCATAGGAAAACCAGCACTGTAAGAGAGGCTCATCCTTTTTTAGTAACTTCATAAAGAACAGTTAGAGGTTCAATGATTATTATATACATTACATTATGAGGATGAAGAGATGGATGCATAAGAGAAAGAAGGAATGAGTAGTTTATGAATTTTAGCATGTACACATCTACCCTAGGGCTTTCAAAAGGTTGCATAGGCAACACAACTTCTTGAAGTAAATACCACTTTATATAATCAGAAACTATTTTAATAGAACACCAGTGTAGGTAGTCTAAAAATATTTTACCTGAATTAATAACTATTAATAATTATTGTTAGCACTTGTGCAATAATCTTATTATAAACTCTTCTCCAAACACTAGTTTGGATTTATCTTTGAGAAATTTGTTAAATATAAATATATAGGTTTATAAATATTAAATTATTTAAATTTAGTGAAACAGAAATTTATATTCAATATTTATCTACTTAATAGGAAGACAAGTTAAAGACATATTAAACCACTATTATGTTGGTCAATTAATTCTTGGAAAAATAATTATTTTCTCTTAGAGAAATCATCATGTTTTCTGATTAATATCTTGGTTAACAAAGAAACCTTCAGATTGTAATCAGTAACCACATAATTAACCTAAAATAATTTTCTTGTATCAGTTTAAGTCTATAAAGTATTTATGTCTGTTACAGAAGGAATCATGATTAAGATAGTTTATAACTTATTGTGTATACATGTCATAAATCTACTTCTGTTACCTGCCAAAAAGCAATTCTCCTTGTCTCTCCATCTCCCGCTGCCCCCTCACCCACCTTGTCTTTCTGTCCTTTTTTTGTTTTTGTTTTTGTTTTTGTACACGTTCTAAGTATCGCCTACTGAAATAATACTCTACAGGGTAAGGAGAGTGGTATCCTATTAAAATTAATTCATTTGTATCTGTAATGGAGTCCTATTGTGTTAACATCAAAACTGCTCTAGAAAGAGCTTTTGAACAGTCCACCAGTCATGCATGCAAGGATATCTGCAACGCATTAATGATCTAATCTTCCCAGAATTGCATGATATGTGACCTGGAAGTTTTGATACTATAATTCTTTCTTTCTAGGATTCCAAAACCAAAAAGATAATTTCAAATATTTGCCTTTATATTTCTATTAAATAGGATCTATTAAATTAGGTTGTATTAATTTGTTACATGGCCATGTATGACTCTTGCTAATGAGGTCATAATTTATTTATATAATAATCTATAACTTATGATAATTAACAGTGGACTTCACTTAAAGGTGTGACAGATTAATTCCATGGAAACTATAAACTTATTTAGGATTAAAAATGTATACTGCAGAATTCTATAAACTGTAGAAAGCTGATCTTCAGATTACAGATATTTTTTAGAGCATACAAAGGAAAGTAGGTTGGTTGCATTAATTAAATTGGCTTCAAGCTTTCTAGAGGTCTCTAATAATTTTTTTCAACTCATAGTTTGATGTATTTTTTCCATTGCACTTACAAAATTGAAAATTCTCTCCTAATGGCTATGTTTCTTGAACTTGTTCTCTATTTTCCCCAAAGAATTATAAGATTTTCATTTGAAGTTGTGTGAATATTATATATCAGTTGTGACTTGGTCAAGCAAGTTTTATGTTAATAACGCAGTTTCCTATGTTTCAATTTTATTGCTTCATGTAGCAAAAGTTTGGGATATAATAAAAAACAGAGAGGTCTGTAAGATTTAATAAAAATGTATGAATTCTAAAATCATCATCTATATATAAATAAAAATACTAAAACATGAAGTATTTTATATTAAGTTCTATGGCACTATGACATTAAGCCCAGGCTAACGTCACAGACGTGAACACTGGTATTCATAACCCTTGACTCTACCAAAACATCAGGAGCAATATGTATCATACAAACCCATCCAACTAAACTTTGATTCCTTAACTTTGTTATTGGCTATCTACAAAAATATTAAACACAACTGTAGTTAATTTTATAGAACAGGGGGTAGCGTATTAAAAAATTCAGATCTCTGAACAAGAGCTCCTCTCTTGACCACTTCTCAGCATCTCCATTAGAGTTTGTCTGTAAGTACAAGCTGTCCGTGATGATGTCTCTAATCTTCTTCATCAATGCAAGACTAATTCTTAGCACCACTCTTGATTCTCCTTTGCTTCTCATCCCACTTTTGCACTATTTTGGATTAGTCTCTTATTTCATCTAAATATATCCCTGGAATACCTTTCAAAGAAGTCTTTTCCTATTTCCATAATTGCATCCCTAGTTAGAAACCGAATATTCTCTCTAAAACCAATGTTTTAAAAGGTCTCTTTGACATTTATGTCTTCACTCTCTAGTTTTACTATCTCCATCTTCTGTGCTACAAGCTTTCTGAAACAAATTTAAATATCATGCTCTCTTGTTTACAAAACTTGTGACGGCCCCTGTAGATTTTAGAATAAAGTCCAAACTCCTGATATTCTTGTCAGTTCTTTCCAAGACCCTTTAGAACAAACTCCTTCATATGAATGTATTCTGCTTTTACTTAACCTTGGTTGCTTACCACTGAGATAGACTTTCTTTCTTCCATACACAGCAAAGTCTTGTTTTCCCTCTAAATCCAGTTCTAATATAATCCCCTTAGTTATAAGAAACCCACCATGCTGGACTCAGATTATTATATCTTTTGTAATCATATTGAATTGTGCTTTTGCATATCTCTCTAATATACCTTTAACATATTGCACTGTAGATAGAATAAATGAACTCCACCCCCATATGTTTGAATACTTTAAGGACCAGAGCTGTCATAATCATCATTGAATTTCCAATACCTAGAAGAGTGGCTGAAATGTAGGAAATTATACAGAAAATGATTATCATGCCAGGATACAGCTTTCAAAATAGTTATGCTAATAAAATAGTCTTTAAAAATGACAGAATGTGCAACTTCCAAATAAAGTTTATTTGCACACAGACCCGCATCAATCATTGGAAGAACAATTTTACAAATAAAATTCAAGAGAGACAAAACTACATTCCTTTGCATGTAATCTTTGCCTCAGAATAAAACCTGAGCAAAAATAATGGGTTCAATCTAGCCTATAAAGGCACTGTTTTCAGGCTTCCTGAATAAAACAAAAACTGAGTATCTTCACTTGGTGTTTTTAACCTGAGTTCATTACCCATTTCGTTCTCAAATGCATCAATCTGAGCTCATTTCTTAGCACTCCCTGTTCACTAATTTATTGAAACCGTGTCCTTTGTGTTGCTAATAGCACAACCTGCCAGGTCAGCTTCATTCAAATATTACTAAATAATCAGCGGGGAAATACGCCTGGGTTCTATCTCCACATACAGACAATGATCACAAAATATGCCCACCTTGTGTTTCGTACCCCTGGATGAAGAAAAACCCTCATGTGTTTCATTTGTAAATTTTAAATCAGCTTGATGTCCAGGCAAGCTGTTTCCCAAGGAACAGGCTCCTAAGTAGAGATTTGGAAGCAGGAAATTTATTAGGGAATGTTCCTGGTATTAAACACTTAGCAGGAGAGGCAAGATGGACCACAGGGAGAATTTGAACAGTGATACAGTCTAAACATCTTGTTTAGCCAACCCCATGGAGAAACCTGTTGCTATCAGAGGACTTAGTAGCTATTCCCATTTGAGACATGGTGCCAGAACTTTATACATCCTGTGATGTTCAAGCACTGGATGCAGAATTCCATAGAAGAATGTCTGACTTTGAATAAGGAGGATTTCTTTGATGGGCTATATTTTAACAGCATTCCCAGAAATTAGAGGAATAGTTATTAATCCTAAAAATTACTTGGGTTATACAACCACCACAGTTACTAAATTTCAATTTGTTTTTATGCTGTAACTGTTTCTCCCATTATCTATCTATCTATCTATCATCTACCTACCTACCTATCTTAAAGTATTAAAGTGAAATAAAGAGAAGCTTATAAGAACTCTGTAATTGTAATTATTATAAGTCATATACAAATTTTAATTATTTGTATCACTTTTTATAAATACATTTTCATTTTTTTATACTCTGTCTTCTAGCCTCAGTATAGATAATATTGGACTAGGAATGGATCTTGAGATTAGTATGTTTGAGTTTTTAGTTGTAGGGCTGGATTATGGTGATAGTTGTTTTTTTGTTTTTTTTTTTAAAGTAAACTATACCCCCAACTATACCCCCAAAGTCATGATACTGACATCAGGAGTCATGTTCTACCAACCGAGCTAGCCAGGTGCCCCAAGAGGTATACAATTTAATATAACAATGTAAAATGATATTTAAGAGGAGGTTCAAGATGGTAAAACAGGAATATACTAAACTTACCTCCTCCTATGGACAAACCAAATCTACAGCTGTACATTGACCCCTTTGAAAAAGATCTGAAAACTAGATGAACAGCTTCACATCAGCAAAGGAGAGAAGGATCATATCAAGGTGGACAGGAGAAGAAAAGATATGGTCTCACTGAAAACTTCACCACTGGTGCAGCGACCCACAACCAGGAGGGATCTCACCACTTTGGAGCTCCTCCTTGGGGAGCAAAGCGTTTGTACCACACATCAGACATCCCAATTCTTAAAACCTGCACCAGAGATACGTGCACCAAAGAAACAAGCTCCCAAAACATCTGACCTTGAAAATCTTTGGAATTTGTGTCCACAATATCCAAAGAGCTATAGTGAGCTGAAAAACACTCCTGACAGGCTACCTGCAGACTCACTTACCCCTGGGCCCAGAGCAAAGGCAGCAGTTTGAAAAAGTGGCCTGACTATATTGAAGAAGGTTCATCTGATAATTGAAAATAATCTGCCGGAGGGGCAGGGTCCTGTTAGGATTCTCTCTAGGGATATATTCAAAGTGCAGAAACAAAACAAAAACCAAACAAACAGATAAACAAAAACTTCCATCCAAGAGTATTCTATCCCACAAAGTTATTCAGAATTGAAGGAGGGACAAAGTTTTCAGACAAGTAAAAGCTACAGGAGTTCACGACCACTAAATTGGCCTTGTAAAAATTGTTAAACATACTCCTTCAAGATGAAAATAAATGGCACTAATTAATAACAGGAAAACTTACAAAACAATAAATCTAACTGTAAAGGTAAATTTATAGTAAAGGTAACGGATTCATCACATAAAGGTAGTATGAACACTAAAAGCCAAAAGTAGTAAAAATAACTTTAACTATAATAAGCAGTTAAGGGATACATGAGATGAAAAGATGCCAAATGTGTCATCAAAAACAAAATGTGTGGTATGGGGGAGAGTAAAACTGTAGAGCTTTAAAATGCTTTCAAACTTAAATTATTATCAACTTAAAACACATTATTATAAAACTAAGTTGGCAAACACCAAACAAATATCTGTAGTATATACACAAAAGATAATGAGAAACAAAGTCTCATAGCAAAAAGGGTGAGAAGAGAGAAAGAGAGAGAGAGAGAGAAGAAACAAAAAAACAGCCAGAAAGCAATTAAGTGGCAATAAGCCTATCCATATCAATAATTACTTTAAATACAACTGTATTAAATTCTCCAATGAAAAGACACAGTGTGGCTGAATGTATTTAAAAAGAGCCTCATCTATATGCTGCCTATAAGAAACTCACTTCAGATTAAAGGACATACACAGATGTTATAACAATGTAGGCGGGGTTGGGGGGGTGAGGGGAGATAAGAATACTCCATGTAAATCGAAGGAAAAAGAAAACTGGGGTAGCTATACTTATAGCAGAGAAAACTGTTTTTAAAACAAAAATTATAAGAGACAAGAATGGTGTTACATAATGATAAAGGGATTAATCTAACAAGAGGATAGAACATTTGTAAATATTTAAACACCCAACATAGAAGCATAATACATATAAAGCATATAAATATATAAAACACATAAATATATAAAGCAAATTTTAACACACCTAAAGAGACAAATAGAGAGCTATGCAATAATGGTAGAGGACATTAACAGCTCACTTACATTAACGAATAGATCTTCCAGACAGAAAAGCAGTAAAAAATCACAGGTCTTAAACAATAGCTTAGACTAGATAAATATAACAAATACATAAAGAATATCTCAGATTTAATGAAATATGGTGTTAACCCCAAAAGTAATAAAAGTGAAAACAATAGATTAAATGGGTCTGATAAATATATGAATGACTAAGACTATACCCCTAAAGTTTATTAGTTGGTCAGTTGATTGTAACTCAAGCTATAGTTTTTCCTATCAGAAGTTCCATAAAATAATTGTTATATTTCCATATGCCCCAGATAAATTTATACAGCTTAACTATCCTAATATTAATATTATTTTTAACCATTATTTTTATTAATGTATCACATATATACTTTTTAAATTTTTGAATGTTTATTTATTCTTGAGAGAGAGAGAGAGAGAGTGAGTGGGGAAGGGGCAGAGAGACTGGGAGACACAGAATTTGAAGCAGGTTCCAGGCTCTGAGCTGTCAACACAGAGCCCGACATGGGGCTCTAACCCACAAACGGTGAGATCATGACCTGAGCTGAAGTCGGACGTTTAACTGACTGAGCCACCCAGGCGCCCCGAATGTATCACATATATTATATAATGGGAAAAATATCTCCATCCACTGTTATTCTAGGTTCTAAAAGGCATTCTTTATTATTCTTTCCCCTGGGTCTGAGCAGTAAAAAGAAACTTCTCATATTCTTATCCTTACAGCATTGGAAGAGCACCAGCTTATTGATGTAAGGAAAAGTCTAAATTTGATTTTTATTATTTGAGAATGGTATTATGAACTCCTATAATACCTATTCAAAATTGTGAGTAAGCATAGATTTTATTGATTTTTATTTTATTCTATAGTTTCAAATATGCCTTTGTTACAGTGTAGCATTTAAAAGATAATCATTCTCATATTGTAAAACTCAAAAAATTCTCAATTTTTAGCCTTACTATATTTTATTCTGAATTTATAACTTTATGACTTTAAACAACGCTTTCTCTTTCTTCCTCTCCATCTCCTCCACCCCCTCCCTCTCCTTCTCCTTCCTAATGGTTCTAATTTAAATAGATGGTAATCCTTTTCAGGCTCAGGTATATATAGTATATATTTTGCCTAACAATTCTAAATTCAACTTGAAGGACATAAATATGAACAATCTTGAGCTTAAAATACTACAAGTTTAGTTAATTTTATCCCCAACAGATGTAACACTTGAACTACAGAATAAAATGATTTAAACTCTTTTTCTCTGTAAACTACTTTAAACAACTTTAGATATTTTTGGAAACATTACAATATTTCAAGCTACCAACAGATATACAGAAGTTCTGCAAGTATCTTATTTTTACAAATTAGAAACTCATCATAATTAAAGTTAAAAATATTTTGGGTAGCAAATGAGTACAGGTTTCATGAATTCTTCAAGGAAGTTTGTTTTCTATCTTATGTTTCAAAGCATAGTTACTGTACTTTCACAGAAACTAGACTAGTCTGTCTGATTGAAGTAGAATACTTTTACTCTAAATCCTGAGTTTTATATATATAATATATAAAGTTTTATATATATAATAATATATATGTATATATATTATTTTATATATATACAAAACTCAAAACAATTGTCCTTTAAACATTACACAATGTGATTACTAAAATTACATACTGGTATTAAAACCGCATATAAAAGGCAGCTTCTTTCTCGGTTTCAAAATAAGAGAAATTCTGAGCTTTCAGGCACATTTTTTTTAAAGATCATTTCAGCAGTATCAAGCTGTGAAGCATCTACAGCTCATCTGCATATACTAATTTTCATCCAAATTGTTATGGTGCTGACCATCTGGATGAATGAGTGCTACAGATGACTAGCCAGGTCCTTTCAACAGAAGCTGAAGTTATGCCTGCTGCTATGGAAAAATATATTTTGGTTGATCCTTAGGAAGTCCATTTGTCAACATGCTGGAAAGTGGAAATGTGCCTGGATATGTTCTTCATAGAATTTCTCTGCTATATACTAACTTATTTTCCTGAAAACTTTACAAACAAAAGTATCAGTTCCTGATTACTGGTAAGCAGGCTAAGTTTGAAGTCAAATGCCTGGGTTTGAGTTAGGATGTAAAGCTTTTCCTAGTTCTTTGTGTGTATTGGGAGAGGGTTGTTATGTTTTGTGTGTATATGTGGTAAATTTAAAGTTCTCTGAACTCCAGTGTCTCTGGGAATAATAATAAATAGTAGAAAAACATTACAAAAATTGAATGAAACAATGTAAATAAAATAATTCTATTTTTATAAAAACTAATAACATTGATAAACTTTTGTAATACTGATCAAGAAAGTAGAAAAGGCCAACCTGAAACCATAAAACTCCTAGAAGAAAACATAGGAAAGATGTTCCTTGGCAATGATCTAAGCAATGATTTTTTTTTTATATGAACCCAAAAGTGCATGCAACAAAAGCAAAAATCAACAAGTTGGACTACATTGAAGAAAAGGCTTCTGCACAATAAAATGACATGGCAATCTGTGGAATGCGAGAAAATATTTGCAAGCCATGTATCTAATAAAGGGTTAATATCCAAAACACAACTCCTACAACTCAATCTTAACTACTACTACTATTACTACTGCTAATAATAATAGTAATAATAACAATAACAAAAGCTGAAGTTATGCCTGCTGCTCTGAAAAAGAAAATATATTTTGGTTGATTAGAAATGGGCAAGGGACCCGAATAGGCATTTTTCCAAAGAAGACATTCAAATGGCCAACAGATACATGAAAACATATTAACATCACTACTCATCACAGAAATTCAAATCAGAAACACAATGAGATATCACCTCACCTATTAGAATGTCATTATCAAGAAGATCTGAAATATATGTTGCTGAAGATGTTGAGAAAAGGGAACCCTTGTGCACTGTAGGAAATGTAAATTGGCACAGCCACTATGGAAAAAGTATGGATGTTCCTCAAGATGTTAAAAATAGAACTAACATATGATCCAGCAATCCCATATCTGGGATTTGAAGAAAATTAAATCACTCATTTCTAAGAGACACCTGTGACTCCATGTTTACATCAGCCAAGATTTAGAAACAACTTAAATGTCCACAAAGATGAATGGTTAAAGAAAATGTGGTGTATATATATATTATATACTGGGATATATTTACACATAAAAAGAGGGAAATTCTAGGGTTACCTGGGTGGTTCAGTTGGTTGAGCATCTGACTTTGGCTCAGGTCATGATCTCATGGTTCGTGGGTTCAAGCCTCATGTCGGGTTCTGTGCTGACAGCTCAGAGCTTGGTGCCTGCTTTGGATGCTGTTTCTCTCTCTCTCTCTCTCTCTCCACCCCCCTGCTGATGCTCTGTCTCTTTATCTTTCAAAAATAAATAAACATTTTTTTAAAAAGTGGGAAGTTCTTCCATTTGCAACAACATGGATGGACCTTGAGGGCATTATGCTAAGCAAAATAAGTCAGATAGGGAAAGACAATATTATATGACCTCACTTATATGTGTAACATAAAAAGCCAAACTCAGAAACACTAAAATGGTAGTTAGTAAGGGCTAGTGGTGGAGAAAATGAGACATTGGTCCAAAGGTACAAACTTCCAGTTAGAAGCTCAACAAATTCTGAGAATCTAATAACCAACATAGTGACTATACCATACTAATATATACTAGTGACTATACTATACTAATAATACTTTATTATATACTCAAAGGTTGCTATGGGAGTAAATCTTAAATCTCCTCATCATAAGAAAAAAAAAAGTCATTATTGAGGAGCCTGGATGGCTCAGTTGGTGAAGCATGCATCTCTTGATCTTGGGTTTATGACTTTGAGCCCAGTGCAGGGTATATCGATTACTTAAAAATAAAATCTTAAAAAAAAAAAGTAACTACCTGAAGTGATGAATGTGTTAACTAACTTTATCGTGGTAATAATTTTGATATATATATGTGTATCAAATCAGTTTGACACCTTAAACTTACACAATGTCATAAGTCAATTATATTTTAATAAAGCTGGGGGAAATAAATAGAGAAGGCCAAATAAGTGTACATTGAAAGGCTGAATATAAATACATAAAGCAATAGCCATGTTTAATGCCATAAGTAACCAGTGGAACTAATTTATGCAAATAAACTTGAAAATTTAGATGAATTAGTCAATATTCTAAAAGAAATAAATTACTAAAATTGACTTGCAATGAAAAAGAAAACCTGACTAGTCCTATACCTGTCCAATAATATAAATATGAGGAAGAAACCCAAACAGACTTCTGAAAAACTGCAAAAGTTTACTGGTAATCAGGAACATGTAAATTAAAATGTTACCACTCCATAGCTACTCTCTTATAGCTCCAAATAATAATAAGGGCTTGAGAAAATGGCAATACTTCTACTGATAAGTGTGTAAATCTGACAATAAATCTGAAAGAGAAATTCATTAATATTTAGGAACACTGAACATGCATGTATCTCCCAGAGTGACAATTCCACTTGCAGATATCTTCTCTAGAGGGACTTTTTGTACAGGAGCACAAAGGACATGGAGTAGAATGTCTTGTTCCAGTACTGTAAATAAAAACAAAAAAGGTACAACCCCAGCAGTTTCTTAGTAGGAGAATAGATAATTAACCAGCAGTTTATTTACTCAATGTAACACTATACAGTAATCAAAGGATACCTTTGTATTAACATGGCAAATCTCAAAAAAAGCATGTTAACTAAAAAAGCAAGTTGACAAAAACTGCATACCTCATTGTGCCATTTCACTACATTTAAATATAAAACACACCCACATATATTTTATTATACATGATTCACATCAACTTCAAGATTGTTACTTTTCTACATATCTCGCTCTATAGAATATAAAGCAAATAAGATATATTAACACTTGTTTACACATGAGTTATGTGTCTGTTGTACTATGGCACCTCTTTTGTTTACATGGTTACATCATTTAAAAGGAAAGCAACCTGTGTAAGAAAAATATAATAATAGTTTTAAGACTCATTCATTCACAAGTACTTAAGCTGACCTAGGATAAAATAAGTCATAAATTGAAGCTCATCCTTAGTATCTAGTTGTAGTCTCCAGATTTAATTTCCTACTAAAATAAGCCAGGATTATTTGGGGAGAAAATGGCTTATTCTAGCATCTCCATCAAAAAATGCACAAGGTCAGCCTACTATATCACACTTTATTAGAATGTAAGTTAATGGGGCACCTGGGTGGCTCAGTTGGTTAAGCATCTAACTCTTGATTTTGGCTCAGGTCATGATCTCATGGTTCGTCAGTTTGAGTCCCATGTTGGGATCTGCACTGACAGCTAAGAGCCTCCTTGGGATTCTCTCTCTCTCTCTCTCTCTCTCTCCTCTGCTTGCTCAAGCTCCCCTCTCAAATTAAATAAACAAACTAAAAAAAAAAAAAAAGAATGCAGGGTAACTATAAAAGAGTACTGCAGCCATGTGTTAAGAAGGCAGGACACTGCCTCTTATGATTATGGAGACAGAATAACTTAGTAGCCAACAGCCATTCATACACATTTTTGTTATGTATATTTTGTTCATTAAAGCGTTTGCAAATGGAAGATTTCATGTCATATTCCTTCCCTCCCCATCCATGTCATGGAATAATGTTCCAAGGAAGTAAGGAGTTAGCAAGACTTTTGACCCACACTAAACTACATCTTTCAACTTAGACCATGTCAGTAATTATGAACTCCATTGACCTTATTTTTTTCCTTTCACTTTTCAGTTTGTTAAAAACATATTTGGTCCCTTCCTATAATCTATCACTATGTTTTACTTAGCCAGGGTATAATGAATAAAATATCATTCTCAAGAAAGGCAGTTAACTCTTAACCAATAACTTATCATGTCAACAATAATGACAAAGCAGAGGTATCTTTCATTTGGGAATGGCAACTGGACATCATGGCACAAATAATTTCCAAACTACTGCAATTACCACCACGGTAGCTTCTTTATTATAACAGCAAAACCTTAAATTTCAGGATTTTTTGTACATTTTAAAAGCTTACTATATGTGGAGGTAGCAAAAAAGGAATACACGGAGAAAGCAATGTGTCACTGGATAATTTAGTTTCAAAATTAGCTCATTCAAGCATGCTTGGCCTAAACCCTCACCTGTGATCATCTTTATATTTTGCTGAAGGTTAAAGGTTAAATTTCACTGAATGTTCAGGCTCAAAAGATTGAGTCAAAGACAGAGAAAACAGTTCCTATCCATGTCCAAGTTCTGCCTTTGAGAATAGACTTTTCTTGTCTGAGGATTAGCCTCTCACCTTCATGAGTAACAATAGGAAACAAACCATCCAGTATAATCCACAAGAGCTAACTGACTAAATCAATGGCTTCTGTAGGATAAGTTTAACTAGCCTCACCACTGAGCTATCCATTGCCTCCATCCTAGCCTGAGTAAATTTAGACATTAGACTACCTTTATCCCATTTCAGTGACAATGTTGACTTTTACCCCATCCTTGTGATCTGTTAAGCTGAGAAGTTTAAGGGAATACCCTGAAACTTTTGTGTTTCAGAAAAAGGAGTATTGCAAAGAAATATCTTTCTCTACATGACTCAAATAAAGCACAAGGATACTCTCTTTATATACCTGTGGCAAGATCCAATGGGGACTCCTCAAATTCTCATTCTTTGCCTCATAAATGATTACCTGAACTATTGCATCCCCATTGCTCAATTAGAACAGACTTGTGAACCAAACTTTTACACAGAATATTGTTAGACTTAGACCTGCCCTCAACCAGAGCCAGCATAAAACTCCAAATTGGGAGACATCAGGGTAAAACATCCTCTGATCTACTGTCCTATCACAGTATTCTTGCTCATGCCACTTCCCCACACCCAGGTCCTTCTAGCTTTGTTGACTCCACCCTCTTAGAGAAAAGCCCTTTCTCTTCCTAACTTTTGAGATGCTTACAAATTGCATGGTTGAAACACATTTCGAAAGTCTACTTCCCCTTATTGCAAAGGTCTCTTTCACCTTTCTTGCAACAATCCTTCTGAATAAAGTCTCTGCTTATCTAAGTCCCAATTTTTTAATTTAATTTTTTATTTGACACCAGTTATAATACCCTGTGGAAGAAACTGCTGACTCTCCCTATCGCCAGTATTAATTCTCCCCCTTTTTCTATAGTAATTTTTTAAGTTTTGAAATATTATCCAAATTTCTCAGAATCCCTCACAACTAACTGTGGTCATTGAACAAATTCTGGCCAATCGGAGATAAGCAGAACTAGTATTTAAGTTCCTGAAACTGTAAACAGAATTATGTGCTTTTCTCATACACTTTTCTACTTTCTGTTAGGGGAACATGAATGTGATGTCTGCAAATAGAACAGCCACATTGGACGATGAGATGTTAGCCATCTGTTGAGGATGGTACAACAAGATAGAAGGAACCACTGCTTTTTTGGGAGTTTTATGACTTGCAGCCAGATCTAATGCCAACTGAACCCCACTAATTCTCCTTTCGTCCACTAAAACTCCACTAGAAGGTTCTAAAAAAATCTTTAAATCTTTGTTATCTCAGGGTGAATCTCAGTGAATGATTGTTTTTAGAACTGCTTTTTGTTTGTCTTTTTGAATTTTTGAGTTTATTTATTTAGTTTGAGAAAGAGCAAGCATGAGTGGGGTGGAGGCAGGAGAGGAGAGAGAACTCTAAGCAGGCTCCATGCTGTCAGCACAGAGCCCCACAGAGGGCTTGAACTCATGAACTGTCACATCATGACCTGACCCAAAATCAAAGTGGGATGCTTAACTGACTGAGCCACCCAAGCACCACTGTTTGTTTTTTTTTTGTTTTTTATTATTTTTTTTCAAGTACAAAGAATTGAGAGTGAAATTAATAGAAATGAATAGTGGACAGTCTATAGAAGTTAGGATAAATCATCTATTGATTTAAGTCTTTTACTTTATTACAGTGTACTAAATAATTACAAATAATCAGAACACAGTGGAAATGAGAAAGAACTAATGATTACCCTGCTGAAAAGATGCTTATTCCCTATTTATTAGCCTGGAACTAACAATGACTTGGTTCAAAGGAGTATAATTCTGACATCCCTGTCCATTAGACAGCCTGTCTTTTTATCCATGATAAACTATAAGTACCAACTTATAACTCCCTAATTCAACTCAGAATTACCCAAGTCTCAGCAAAAATCATACACAACAGAGATGTCAAATGAAGTTTACTGGTATGCAAATGTCAAAATCAGAAAAAGCAGCTGTAGCATTGTAACATCTCAGTGAGATCACTTTACTATATATAAGGCCACAAAAATGACTGAAAGTAATCTCAACACTACTCTTATTTTTAAATCTTTTACCTTTGAGCTAAAAATCTTATTAAAATTCACGCTTGGTTCTTTGGAAATTCATTCATGCACGCACACACACACACACCATAACCTTCAAGATTACTGGTGTTATGGATCTATTGTTGCCTCCACTGGTGTCAGTAGAAAGAATATGTACTTATTTAAGTATGAAAGTTCACCAATTGTGACCATAAATTAAAATTAAAAGGATATAAATATTGCTATGTATGTATTATTGTATTATTGCATGTACCCATGTACTTATAGATTAATTTTAATTTTATTTTGCTTTCAGGGTACAACTCTTCTCTCTGAATATATCACTAGATAAAATTATAAATAAAGTTATGGTCATACAAAGTTAAAATAAGTTCATGATACTAATTATTAAGATCACAATCATTGGCATATTTAATAGACATATGCCAAAGGTTATCTATTACCAGGTAAATACACACACACACACACACACACACACACACACATACATATACATATATATATACATATTCAAATTAAAAAACTGTCATAGATAATATTCACATATCTATGACTAAAATTAAATAAATTCAAGTTTTAATGTAATTTCAGCATTTCTAATACTTATTGGTTTATTTAAGAATATACTTCTTAGGTGATTTGGAGTGACATATAGTTTCTTGGTAATCAGATTTTGTTCTTTTTTAAATTTCATAACTTACTCTACAACATCACATCAATTCCAATTTACAGTAAATCACCTAATTAATACAGTGGGAAGAGAAATATGCCCGATTAAGTCATTGTCCCAGTTATTAAAGCCTATAGGAAAATATTATCCTAACTGGTAATCATTTTTTCCTTAAATTTTTAAAATAAAAACCAGTATTAGATATAAGGATAAAAATAAGTCCTACTTAACAATCTTAGTGCAAAAGCAAGGAAATAATTAACTACAGAGAAATCCATATTTTTTCTCAGGAACTTGATAACTAAAGTCAGACATTAAAATATGTGTTTACATGTATTTCACATTCAGTACTCAGTCAACACAAACATAGGTAAAATGAGTTAGGTGTGAATCATTTCAAACCAATCAATTTATCTTTGAATTCAGAGCAATTAAGGAACAAAATGAAGACCTAAATACACCTCTACAGTGTTCCATCTGTATCAAAGAGAATCCCAAACTCTGCTTTTAAATACTAAAATGTACATCCATGGACTAAAATGTGATATTTGATAGTTTCAAAATAAAATAGTTTCATTCACTTTAATTATATCTACATCCATATCTCGATCACAATTTATCAATTTATCTATCTAAAACTTCTATCTATTAAACAACTCAGAGATCACTGAAGGAAAAACTTGGGTTTTTGAATTCCATTTCAGCTCATAGCTACCTTAACAGGATCCAAGATTGTACTTGTCTTTTTGAAGAACTATCTTCCACCAACTCTAGATTTCTTTCATCAGATAGAAAACTGTTAGCTTGTTTGAGTTAATAATACTCCAAGTACTTATTTATCAGTCTACCATTCAGAGATAGTTTTCTCTTTTTTTTCTTTGACAATTTGTAAACTCTGTCATTTTCATATGCCATATGAATTGTTGATCTTTGCAATTGAGGTTTGATGTTATAAACATATGCCTTTGATATTCTTCTAGAACTTAACATGAAGTGTTTTTGAAATTTATATGACATTTGATATGACACATTGGAAGTAACCTTGTATCTTTTTTTTTTTAATGTTTATTTTTGAAGGAAAGAAAGAGCATGAGTGGGGGAAGGGCAGAGACAGGGAGACACAAAATCTGAAGCAGGCTCCAGGCTCTGAGCTGTCAGCACAGAGCCTGATGCAGGGCTCTAACCCACAAGCCATGAGATCATGACTTGAATCAAAATCAGACACTTAACTGACTGACCCACCCAGGTGCCCTGGAAGCAATCTATCTTTATAAACTTTCAGTATTTCAAATGTATTAACCATTTATGTACAAATATCCAGGCAGTTTCTTACTGAGATAAAGACTAATTTTAGAAATATGTTTTCAAAATTTATTGCACCAATTAAACTTTTCTTCAGGTTTTTAGACAACATACAAAATTCACTAATTTATGCAGTCATAAAATATATTCTCTAGATATATGCATTTTAGAAAGTATAATGAATTAGTAAACAGTAAGCACTATGCTAAGATAATGAATTAAGTATTACGAAAACGACAGTTAACAATTGAGATTCTAGAATTAGAATTCAGGAGTTGCATTCTGTTTTGGCTATCTATCAGCAATGGGCTGCAATGTCTTCATTTGTGAAATAAGAATAGTAAGAGGGAATGTCTCACAGACTTGTTGCAATGTTTCAGTGAAAGGAAAGAAATGAAGAGTCCTTAGCAAGAGGCTTGTACATGGAAAGCATTCAATACATGATCCTTATTATCAAATTTCCCTGTAGAAATCAAGGAAAGTTTCCTGCAAATTTTAGCAGACGATCTGGGTGGTTCTGGTACATAATAGCACCGTGCCTGGAATGAATGAACGAACGAACGAACGAACGAACGAATAAATGAATCTCTGACTGAGAAACGTAGTATTTCAGATTAAAGGGCTAGTTAAAACAAAAAGGACAAAAACATAAAAAAGCAGGTCCAAAGAAACAATTCCTAGTTTCATGAGGCTATAACAGTATCAATGAAAGGATTCACTGTGTATAGGTTCTAGTAATTCAGGTACTTCCAGTTTTACTGTTCAGAAAAACACTGGCAGGACTTGGGCTTAATTTAGAAAAGACCTGGGATTATCTCCTAGAAGTCTTAAAGAAAGAGCAAGTAATCATAAGTCTTAAATTGAAGACATTCTGGAGAAAGTAACTACAGAATAATTGAGACAACTTGCCTTCCTTTAGCCTTGCCCTACCTGCAGGCAAAAGTAAGGTTGCCTTTGGAATGAAATAACAGGAGCTCAGTGAAGTCTCCACACCTCTACCCACCATTCAAAATCTCTCCCATCTCTCTTAAAATCCCAATTTAGAATTCTCCAAATATTATTCCCTAAAATTTTAAATCTGGAAGATGCCTCAGAAATTATATAGTCTCATCGGGGCGCCTGGGTGGCTTAGTCGGTTGAGCGTCCGACTTTCGCTTAGGTCATGATCTCGCGGTTCGTGGGTTCGAGCCCCGCGTCGGGCTCTGTGCTGACTGCCAGCTCAGAGCCTGGAGCCTATTTCAGAGTCTGTGTCTCCCTCTCTCTCTGACCCTCCCCTGCTCACGCTGTCTCTCTCTCTCTCTCCTAGAAATAAATAAAAATATTAAAAAAAAAAAAAAGAAATTATATAGTCTCAAACTTCACAAAACTTTGAGTTACAACTCCCTGTAATGTCTCTTCATTGCACTTAACCAAATTTTAAAGTTATATATATGTATAATTGATTAATCTGTCTCTCCCTACTACACTATGAGCATCATAAAAATAGACAATGTTTCTTTTCTTTTCTTTGTTTCTTTTTTTCTTTTTTTCCCTCACTATATATTCCAAAAAGAAAGCACAATGCCAAATACATGGGAGGTGAATGTTAATTACATACTGAATAAATGCATGAATATTTTATAGATGAATAAACTGAGGCCAAGGAGTTTCCATGCTTTTCCCTAGCTCACATCCTTAGACATATTCGGACGTGGAAGTAGCTTTCTTGATTATATTCTACTGCCTTCTCCAAGCACATGACCATGTGTTAATCATAGCCTCTCCCAGACACCTTTTTAGTAATGATAAACAGTTTTTCTAGAGACCCTATTACATGTCTCTAAAAACTTAGTATGAACAAATATACCAACCTGTTTTGTCTATCCTACAAGAGACTCAGAGAAGTTTAGAATTTGGAGATTTCAGCAAGGAGTATAGCAGTGTAAATGATTAAAAAAAAAAAAACAGGATTAAACACCAGCTTGGTCCATTTCACAATTTTGCCTAAAACTGTATCCAGATTCTTCATCCTGTGATCATGGAAATAAAATATGTGGGCCCGTTTCCCAACTAAAGGTTAAATAATAAGACTCCACATGCCTTCTAGATCCTCCCAGAACAAGAATTCTTTAACATGCAAGGACTAGGAAAGGAATGGAAAGAGGGGACTCAGCAACAGAAAGATTTCCTTAATAATCTTCCTCTTGGAAACTGACAGCTATTAGCATGCATACTGTTCAGTAACTATTTGATGTTTCTTAAGAAAATGACAATAAAGAATGACATTAAAATGAAAAGGGATAATAATGTTATTATAATTCAAATGTCATTTTTATGAATGTCTTAACTTATATAAAAAAGTTACTTATTATTCCTTATGTCCATATAAGAATCCACATTCCATCTAAAGATATTTGTTATTTTCTTCAACCATAATTCCATCTTAGAGATAGAAAACCTTGCAGTATCTAAGCACACACAAAAGGAAAACAACTGTCAACGTTATGCTGGTATTTTGTTTCCTTAGGATTACTTCAACCTAGGTTAGTCACTGAAAAGAATGAACATTGATACCATACAAAATTTTATGCTGATAAAATAACAACAACAACAACAACAACAACAAAAGAAAACAAAACAAATGAATGGATTCTACCAAGGACAACTATAATCTTATGCAGTGTCTCCTTGCATACTGCTATGTAAAATATTACCTAATTAATCATTTTCTTAACCAATTTTTGCATCTATTTCAAACTTAATTTCCTTCACTCAAAGCCAACAGACCTGACATCTAAAATCAAGCTACAATACAAAGACTTAAATATTGGAATATGGAATTATGAACTATATAACTTGTCTAAGTGGTCACTGCTTCACTATACCAATTTACTCAAAACACAAAGTAGCTCTGAATTTCTTTCTAACAAGTGAATTAAAATCAATTAAAATATCAATAGTTCACGATTTTAAAATTTTGAATCAATATTTCTGTATTACAGAAACAAATTAACTATGCTAATTCTTCCAATGGCATTTACTTACATTTAAAACACTATGTGTTTGTAATCAAAGAAGAATACTTTAGAGACTAAGATGATCTATGTTTGCCTTTTAAAAATAAACTTAAAATTAGATATATGAGAGGTACTATTAGAATCAGATTGGATAAAAAAAAAAATTCTGATTTTCTTTTAGTAACAGCAGGCATTTGTTAATTGTCAGCAAATGTCCTTGCCCTTCTCATTAGCATTATTTTGGGGGAGGAGGTACTCTTTCTATGATTTGCTTTTTTAACAAATAACCTTTACTTTTCAGAGCAATTTTAGGTTCAAAGCAAAATTGAATGGACAGTACAAAGTCCCCACAAACCCTCTGTCTCCACAAAACATAGTCTCCCTCATTCAACAACCCCCACCAGACTGGTACAGTTTTACAACTGATGAACCTATGCTGACACACCATTATCCACCAAACTCCATAGTTTATATTGGGGTCCACTCTTGGTGTTGTGTCTTACATGGGTTTTGACAAATATATAACAATACATATCTATCATTTCAGTATTGTATAGAATAGTTTTCCTGCCCTAAACATCCTCTGCATTCTATACATTATCATCTCTCCTTCCCCCAATCCCTGGCAGACACTAAACATTTTACTATCTCTATAGTTTTCCTTTTTTCGGAATGTAATAGAATTGGAATCATAGAGTATCTAGACATCTAGAGTTGTCAGCACAGACACAGGGCTTGAACTCACAGACGGCGAGATCATGACCTGAGCTGAAGCTGGACGCTTAACCGACTGAGCCACTCAGATGCCCTGCCTGCATCACTTTCAATGCTCATTTTCATTAGCCAAAATATTATGATATATTTAATTTTTCTGTCTGGATACTTACATTAGAAAGCAAGTTCTATGAGGGCTGGGTTTTGGGTCTGCTTTATTCATAACTATATGCCAGAACCTATATTACTGCCTGGAACATAATTTTGCTTAATAATGATGTGTTAATTAAAGGAACAAGATATTTACAAAAAAATGTTTAATCTGGGCCTAATAATACTTTTGAAGGAAGAGTAGGATTTAATGTTTTCTAAATTAATGACCAATGAATTCGTATATCTTAAAAAAAAATCTCAGATTATTTTAACAGAAAAAGAAAAAAAAAAACCTGATCACGGTTAAGTTGAAACATGTTAAAAATTTGCATATTACATATCTATATGACATTTACAGTCATTTTGACACTGAAATAAAAATATTTGAATGGCCAGTTATAAGCTCTATCACTGAATCATGAGAAATTATTTCCAAAACTATCAATTAATGTGCTTTCTCCAGAAGCTGATGACATGATTTCTTCAAATGAACACAAGACAGACTATATTACAATAGCTTTTTCCAGATTCATAAGGACATAAATGGCATTGAGTTCAATTTTTACAATATTTGTAGTTTTGTCATATTTTTTATTTTCCAGAGATTTCAGTTAGTAATCCTTAAAGAATTTTACAAAATTAAAAATGAGAGAGGGAGAAAGCAGAAGAAAAAAGAAAATCCTCATTCTTTCATAGACTACCCTGTTGTCTAAAATACTGGGTGCGTGACTTTATTCATAACATGAAAACAAATATTTTCTTTACCACATGAACTCAGGTAAACTGTTGATTTATCACTATCACTACTTGTGCTGCATTTTTTTTTTCAACTTAGTAGGTAGTACTGTAACATCAGACTTCTTGGTTTTCTTTATAATTAGGACTGTTCAGATCAATTTGATACTTTCTTGAATCTTTAATTTGTTGACAAGCCTCCTTAAAATTATGTGAGCCATTTTTGGTGGAATATGATTTTATATTTATTATAAACATATTTTTATTATATTTTAACTTTTACTCATCTTCATCAATCATTCAATCTATAATATTGTAACTTTTATTTCTATGTATATTTCATAATTTTCAAATTAAAGATAAAAACTATCTTATGCAATACAAACAAGTTGTTATTCAGTACAGTAAATTACAGCAAGATTAAAAACACATAATCAGGGTTTATGAAATTTAGATTATAATTATTTCATTATATTTTAGTGCTATGATAAGCTGTGTGGCTGTTGGTAATACTCCCTAGATTTTATTCAATTTTAAAATGAACGGTCAGAATGAATTTGAAGGGTCTCAAAATTCTATGATTCTGAAAATACTTAAAATATTTTGTCTTAACATCAGCATTAACAAAAGCCATATGCAAAAGTCAGAGGTTATATTCAAAATATTTAATAATAGAATGGCCTTTACCAATCAGAAACCATATTTGCAGACATAAAACAATCCTATAAGAACTTTTTGCTTAATATGGAAGAGATGCCCTCTATGGTAGAATAAACAAGAGTCTGAAGAGTAACAGTAAATATCTATGTCCAAATAGATTGTCCTCAAGTTCCTAAGAAGTTGGTTTCACCAGGTGGTTTATTAAGTCTCAGTCTGGAAGAATCATTTCACTGACTAGTTTCTAGATCCAGGGCTGTTTTGTATAGAATGAGATTAATATAGCCTAGAGCCTTCCTTAATGTCTAATTAAATTAATTTGGGAACTACTGATGGTAATCAATGCAGATGAAATCAGAGAGCAGGAAAGTGACTTGCTACTGTGGTCCTTAGACTGGCAGTAAGAGCATCACCTGTGAATGTGTTAAAAATGCAAATTCTCAGATCTCATCCCTGACTTACTAAAATCATATACTTGGGGAGTCTAAGGCAACAGTGTGTGTGGTGTGTGTGTGGGGGGGGAGGGGGTGGTCAACACAATCTCCAAGGGATTCTAATGAATACTAAATTTAAAATATACTGGCTTAGAGTATCATAGTGGGCTGGCGTTAGGAATGATGAAGAAGGCATTTGCTTAGATACTGTAATTCATATACATTTGGCCTGATTCACCTCAAATGTGAAAGATTATAAAACAAACCTTAGGGAATTTGTGGTCAATAGTAAGCAAGAAGTGAACCAAGTAAATCCAGTTCTTCCTTGAACAGTTCAAATGTGTAACCATTATTCTTCCCATTTAAAAGCATATTAAATATTAAATAGTAAAATGATCATTCTTAGTTTAACATCTGAAATCTTGGCTTTGAATTTACAGACAGGTTTAAAGGTGCTGACCCCAAAGAGTTTTTAAATTTTTTTAAATAGTAGAAAAATATAATTACCAATTAAGAATATAAAACAATATATAGCATAGTTCTAAAAGAAGTGTTTTACTAATAGGTAGTAGTGACATAATAAATCACCCAATATATCTTTTAAAATAAAGATATTGAATCATTATGACTACAGTGAAGTCTAGAATTTACATTTCTAACAAGCTCCTAAAACATGCCCCTGCTATTATTCCATGGAGTTTACTACATGCAGCAAGGGCATAGAGTTGAAGAGAACCGACTCTGAAGTCAGATTGGGACCACCAGCTACCACTTATAATCATTTGAATTTGAGCAATTTAGTAAACTTTTCTGGACCCCAAATATAAAATGGGGATAGGAACAATGTCTATCTTTTAATGTCTGGCAGGCTAAATGAGTTAATAGATACCAAATGATTAAAATAGTGTCATCCAAAATAAGCACTTAATTTTTAGCTTTTATTTAGTATTTTTTTTTTAATGTTTAATATTTATGTTTGAGAGAGGGGGCATGAGCAGGGGAGGTGCAGAGAGACAAGGAGGCATAGAATCTGAAGCAGGATCCAGACTCCAAGCTGTCAGCACAGAGCCCGGCATGGGGCTCAAACTCACAAACCATGAGATCATGACCTGAGCCGAAGTCAGATGCTCAACTGACTGAGCCACCCAGGTGCTCCTAATTTTTACCTGTTAATACTTAGACAAAAAAATTACTTATCATTACAAAATGAATCGGTAATATTTAAGCATGATTTCAAACAATAATTAATATAAGGTAACATATAATAAATACTGTTTTTGAAGTCACAAATTCTACAGGAAAAAATGAATAATTTTTAAATTAGTAAAATAAAAAAGTTTTCTTCCTTATGAAATGCTGTTTGCTGCCTAGCTCAAATGACATATTTACTGCTTACATCTCTCTTCATCAGTAATAATATCAATAATGTCTATATAAGCCTCTTTTTTTTTCTGATTATCTTTTTTTACCCCTTTATTCCCATCTCATTGCTTATAGCCAATGTCCACTTGGGGGCACTTTAAATAATTCTTGTCCTGAAGACAGATAATTAAATTATAGTCTATTAAATCTATGTAACTAATTAGTCTACTGATTAATTTCATATTTAGTTGATATAAGAAATCCTGAATCATACCTAACTTCGGGGATTTGTGGTTGGACATTCTCCTAATTTCTTAAATAGAAGAATGATTACTATTATATTTTATGAGCCTTTTAATCATGTAAGTGGCCAAATTGGAAATTAATGTCAGAAGTTAGGGATTTGCCAGATGACCAACAGCTTACCTTTGGATTTTAACCTCTATCAAAAAGTTGGAAAAAATATAAAATCACTCCTGACTGCTCCAAATAACTAACTAGAATTTTCATATTAAGAGGATGGTTGTATATTTCTTTCTTTAAATATATGTAGGAGCAGGAGGAGTCGCTAAAGAATTAATCACATCCCCCAACATGTTGATGTTGTCCCTTGGAATCCTTTAGGTATATAAGCATTATATTAATGGAATAACTTAAGGCAAAAAGTTCATCAAAGAATAACTATATATTTGGTGTCTGGAGCCAGAGAAGATAAAAAAAAGAGGGCTAATATATTCTAACTTCAGTTCATAGAAGAATTCTTTCTTTCTCTTTCTCTCTTTTTTTTTCCTTAAAAAACAAGAGCTCCTGCAATGGAAATAAAGGATAATGTAGTGAGGGTTTATTTTGTAATTAATATGCATGGGAATTTACACAGTTAATTTACATTCACATTTACAGGAATTACCTCTCACCTACATATTGACAGAAGAGGCTCTTTAATTTTATGAGTCCAAGGAACCTATCTAAGTGCCTAATTTTTTTCTCCATTGCCTTTAATTAAAATAACTCCGGGATCATCTACCTGATAATTTGGATAATTTTTTTAACAGGAAGCAAGTTTGCTCACTGAACACATTTGCTAAGCTTGCCTAACGACAACTTTAGATTCACGAAAATTAAAATGAGCACATTCTCAGCGGGCATTAGGCCCAGTCACAGGGAATCAGAACAGCAGCCTGCTTGGCTTGTCCTTGGGTAAACCAAAGAGCTGTGGTGCTTTGGGTGCATCATCTAACCTCCAGCTCTAGTTTTCAAAGTTGAGAAATAATGTACTGAGCTAATCTCCAAGATGCTATCAAGTTGATATTCCATGAAATGACACAGAACCCTTGAAAAAATTTTAGGGATTCTCCTGGATAATCAATAGCTTTCAATGGCATAAAGCTATAATTTTCAACTATGGAGTTTTTTTGGAGACAATCTGTGCCATTACCTGCCTCGATATTTAAAATTTACTGAATATTTAAAATTTGTTAGAATATTTAAAATTTGTTTTATTGAACAACATCCTCCTCCCAAATTGTGAAAGATAGTTTGAATCAGTATTTTCCATCCTTCTAGAAATCAAGAGAAATTTCACTAGGAATAACCACAAAGCTATAACCTGCCCTAGTTAAAGACTGTCAGATTTACACGTTGTATTTTCTCAGATATATTAAGATACCCATTGTGATTATATATATATATAATATATAAACATTTATTATATGTTTATATATTTATTATATATATATA
Source organism: Hyaena hyaena (assembly GCF_003009895.1). NCBI lineage: Eukaryota > Metazoa > Chordata > Mammalia > Carnivora > Hyaenidae > Hyaena > Hyaena hyaena. The sequence goes on along the minus strand of NW_024081481.1, from coordinate 73,399 downwards.
ACATTATATATATATATAAAATAACATTTTATGTTTCCCGTTTACCAGATTCTGCCTTCCTGTTTTCTTCCTTTATCTGTCCTTTCTTCCCTCTCTCTCTTTTCTCTCCTTTTTATCATCCTACCTTCCTTCTTTCCTTCCTTCCTTCCTTCCATCCTACATTAGGGCAAGACTCTGAGCTTGATATTTTCAAGAACAGAACAACCCCATCGGAAAGACAGGAATTAATAAACATATAAATAGACACTAAATTTTCATATCACAGTTGTATCCATGTCTCATGAGAGTGAAAAGTTTGGTGGTAAGATAGGAAGAACTCTAGAATCTTTATAGAAGTTTATGTTAGATCTACAGAATAACCAGACTGATTATATTAGTGAGCTGGGGCTGCCATAAAAAAAAATACCCTAGACTGGATGATCAGATTAACAGTAATTTATTTTCTCACATTCCCAGAGCCTGGGAAGTCCAAGATCATGGTATTAGCATGGAGGTTTCATTCTGAGGTCTCTTCTCTTGACATGTAGGTGGCTGTCATGTTGCTGTGTGCTCTGCTGTCTCCTTTAATAAGAACAATAATCCTATCCAATTAGCGCCCCACCCTCTAAAACCTCATTTAACCTTAATTGCCTCCTTATAGGCCCCATATGCAAATAAAATCACACTGGAGATTAGGATTTCAACAAATAAATTTGGGAGGACACAAACATTCAGTCCATAACACCAATGAAGAAGAAAATGAATTTTGTATCAGGTTAAAGTAAGTGACAGAGGGTGAGGTCTCTATGTTCTGAATAATGCACACAGTTCAGTACAATTAGGGTATTAGAAGTACGTCTCTGGAAGTGTCAGGAAAAAGTCAGAAAAGGTAAAGATTAGCCTGAAATACCATCCTCAGCAGACAGGTATCCAGTACATAGTGAGGCATGAAATCAACTATGTTACAATCCTTGGCAAAGACTCCCAGCAAATTATAGTCTAGTCCATATCCTATCTCTACCAACCAGTGAAAAGGTTTTCTGACTTGATGTGTTCGTCTTCTTGTTAAAAACACACTGAGAGTTAAAGTTTTAGCTAAACCAAAAATTTATCTATTTATTATATATGTAGGGTTTTTTTCCTGAAAGAAACATGCTTTAGAAACTACTTTGCCATAAATTTTAAGTTATCTAGTAAAGTTTTACGTAATAAAGAGTGCATAATTGACAAGTGAAATGCAATTACGCTTTTTCTCATTTCCAATCCATAATGAACACATTAGAGACGAGCTCTTCTTCTTTGTTACAGTACAATGTACAATTTCCTCAAATTCTTATCATTATTGGAGAGTCTTTAATTTTACTTTGGATATTTTGAAAGCCTTGTACATACTGCAAAAGTTTCTCAAAATGAGAGACTCAAATGTTAAAGCAAAAAGTAAAACATTTCAGTGATATGAATGTAGCAATTGTACATCATATATCTTCTTAGTGAACTGTCTGTCTTTGGCTTCTGATTCTGTAAATTTGGGGAAGAAAATATTTGTAAGTCATATGAATACTCATAGGTTGTTTACAAATGTGTAAAAGGAAGATTGTTCTGTAGTCATTATGTATTTGTGATGTCAGGGGTTTATTATTTCAAATGCAAACTATATTTTCGTATCAAAACCTCATGAGATCTGAGAATATTCTAACACTGAATTATGTTGGCAATATACTTTTCTACCTAGAAAAATGTTTGTAAAATAGCAAGCCTCATTTAGGCCATTAGCTTATAAAAATTTTGTTAAGTTTATTTCTTATTATAAGAGAGAGAGAGCACAAGCTGGGGAGAGGCAGAAAAAGAGAGTGAGATTCAGAATCTGAAGCAGGCTCTAGGCTCCGAGCGCTCAGCACAGAGCCCAATGCTGGGTTCGAGCCCACAGACTGTGAGATCATGACTCGAGCAGAAGTCAGACATCCAACTGACTTAGCCATCCAGGCGCCCCAAGGTCACTGCTTATAAATCAGTATTTTACTACACCACAGCTTAGTTAGATCAAGTTTATCAATCCTGTCACTAAATATTCACAACTTAATGTTCTGATTTCTTAATGAGCTCCTTGCAATAGAAAAGGTTAGATAATTAGCATGCTGTTGTTCAACCAGCAAAAATTCTAGCATTTCTAGGAAGATAATCATCTAGCTTCAAAACAGAAAGGAAATCACAGAACTGATTGATTCATCTATTTTTAAAGGATCGAGTGACAAAATAAGCTTTAGAGAATTTTGTTGCTTAAAAGTCAGTAACAATAAGGCATCCATATATATATCATTTCTTTCCTCCCTTTTCTTACTATAATAACTAATAGTGTCACTTCTCACTTAAATAAAAGATCAGACATGGCCTTATTCTAAAAAGTGTCAGCCTGATACTCTTCTGGTGCTTAAAAACAGGAAAACTAACTGAAACTGAAAAATAAGCTCACAAACAAATCCATAATTACAAAGTATGAAAAGGGCTATGAAGGGAAGTATCAGAGTCACGTAAGAGAAAATAGTGAGAAGGCATTAATTTATATGTGGTAGGGGATTGTGGAGAAGTCTAAAATTTCAGGGATTATCAGGCATTAGCTAGGGAAAGAATGGGCAAGAGTATGCCAGACAGAAAGAATGACTTGTGCAAAGGCCCTGAGCTGAGTCAGAAATGAGATTCCTGCTCTTTGTATCTCAATGAAACATTTAATGAGTACAGATGCTTCACACAGGTTGTAAGTTTTCATAATGTGAATTGGCAGTAACTGGACTGATTAATTATGAAGCTCAATTTTCATTATGAAAGCATGTTGTGACCCTCATCTACAACAACTAAAAACCCCAGACAATATTTATTAGGCTGGCATCACAATTATTCTGTCTGGGTGGTTTGTTATTTGTTTATCGGTGATATGAATTTTAAGAAAAGAGGGGCTGGTATGATGCTGTTGCCGCGGTAAGAAAGAAAGAAAGGCCATTACCATTGAGCAAAAGCCAAATCGAATCAAAGGCTGACTTTTCTCAACGATAATTAAGTTGTCTAGCTCTACCTTTACAGCTACAGAATACTTTATTCTGAAATTCCTCCAAAAAAAAAAAAAAAGTAGCTTGCCATTGAGACTCTGAAATTCACTGGCTATTTTCTAATCCCATTTCCTCATTAGAAACAATTGCTTCTGAAACTAATTTTAATAACCCATTAAATACATAAATATATATATTTATTATCGGCACTCAACCTTGGAGCTACTCTGACACAGATAACTGAGCACTTGGGCATAAGAAACAAGACTCCTGCCTAAACAAACTAAATGCTTCCTCCTAGCTGTATCCTCACCTTTCTTCTAAAATATCCCTGTGAGCCTTTACTTGTGTGTGGTCTCAGTTAAGCATCTAGCACTCACTCCAGGGACTTAGTTATCTCATTATTTTAGCGTCTGTTCCTTCTCTTCCCTCTCTTGTCCTACCAAAACCAAAGAAGGTTCTCTTTCAGCCTTCTTCACATATAATACATATACATATTTACTAGTTGAGTTCAAATTATTTCACTAAGAAATTAACTCTAGAAGTTACCCTTCCTGATACAGAATCTATACATCTTACTTGGGTTTTTTTTCCCGTACTTTCACCACAGATCTGTTTCCATGAAATGACTCAATAATCATTCAAATTCACTGTAGTCAAGTAATGTTTTCAGTAGTTTTACATTATTAAACACCATATTGGGTGTCTCTAAAAAAGGACTTAGAATTATTAAATTTTTATTCTGAGTATACCTAAACATTTAAAAATTAATAAACCAAATAAAACATACAGTCCAATTATTTCATAATAATATCTCCACAGAAATTACTAATTTCATCAAACATACCTTTGAAAGGTACCAAAAGTTTAAAGAAAGCTAATGTTAGAAAAGATATCAATAATAGGGAATATAAACATTTATAAGCATATAGAGTAAAACAAAAGTGATATAAGTAAACTGATGAAATAAGCAAATATTGGATTTCTACACTTTAAAAATATCATAATTAAAACTAGTGCATCACAACTTCCAAAAGGTCATTTATTAACATCATATAACTTCATTTGGTGAGTTCTCCTTTTAATACAGCAAATTTCAATATTTTCTCAACCATCACAACATACAAAAGAAACTATTCTACCTACGGCAATACATGAAAGCTAAAAAGTACAACTTAAAAATAATGAAATCGTATTATCTAACATAAAGATTAAATGCAAGAACATCTAATTTTTCAAGCTTGTATTCTATATAAATCTTCATTAAAATTCACATTTTAGAATATGCACAAAGATCGATGGTTACTTTGGATTAAAATACTACACCAGATAATTCAACAATAATTCCTATGTTTATTTTGCACTGAATCACAAACATTACTTTAAAATCTAGAGAAAACCTATTATCCACTGTCTAAGAAAATACACTTATATTTTCTTTGTCAATAATTTCCTTTTGGTCTTTTTTATAAGAGTGCACATATTTTACTGTAGGAATCAACCAAAGATTTAGGAACACTTCTGCTAAATGATTATTATGTTTCCCTTGAATGCTTTATTTTTTTAAATGTTTTTATAATTTATTTTTGAGAAAGAGATAGAGACATCATGAGCATGGGAAGGGCAGAGAGAGAGGGAGACACAGAATCCGAAGACAGGCTTCAGGCTCTTAGCTCGCTGTCAGTAGAGAGCCCAATGTGGAGCTCAAACCCAGGAACCGTGAAGTCATGACCTGAGCCGAAGTCGGATGCTTAACTGACTGAGCCACCCAGGTGCCCCCTAAATGCTTTATATTAGAAATGAATCTCCAATCCCTTACTTACCCTTTGTAATAAAAATTTTGGTTAGATCAAGTTCTGTTTTTCTGTGAGTGCCAAGTTTATCATATTGGTTACCTTTCTCAAAATCAAGGCATATCCTTCTTAATGTCTTATACTATGTTTTTTGTCTGTTTTTTGGTTTTGTTTTTAAAATATTAAAAGAAACTATTAGCTACTTTGTGCCATTATTATTTCAATCCTTTCTTTTTTTTTATTTTTTTTAAATATTTTTATTTATTTCTAGGAGAGAGAGAGACAGACACAGCGGAAGCAGGGGACGGTCAGAGAGAGAGGGAGATACAGACTCTGAAACAGGCTCCAGGCTTCGAGCTAGCAGTCAGCACAGAGCCCGACGCGGGGCTCGAACCCACGAAGCGCGAGATCATGACCTAAGTGAAAGTCGGACGCTTAACCGACTAAGCCACCCAGGTGCCCCCATTTCAATCCTTTCTTGAACAAGGATTTAATATGGCATAAAATTTTGGAATCCACAAACTCTAAAACTGCTGACAATTTGATAGCAAGTCTTCACCCAAGCCAATCTCAGGTTATGAGTGCCTATTAGTGTTTATTTGTAAGAAACACAGAGCTGCTCTCCTTTCATTCCAAGTTAGCTGTTATAGTGGCTATTTTCTTTCTAATTCTCCCTTCCACCTTTTATTGTCTGCTTCCTCTGCTCCCACATTTACTTTTAATAACCAAAGTAATGGATAAGAAATTTCATTTTCTCTAAGCTGTGATCTAAAGTATGTGTTTCTTAAAGTATGACTAAGCATCTTGCTAAGACTTTTACAAGGCTAAACTCAGTTTGTAGTGCTTTCTTCTCTCTGTGGATCACATTTCTTTACACTTCAAATACTAGTCTTATATGATCAATTTTCCAATTAAGCTTGAAAAAACACCAAATAATTAGAAATGATGTTTGATGTTTCAAGGTGAACTTGAACTTCATTTCATCTTAAATGTTCTCAAAAAAGCATGGACTTCATTTATTCCAGTCCTTGGTTTATGGAGACCCCAGACCTTGAGTAAACAGAAACTGAGCAGATAGTAAAGGAATTATTTCAAATTATTTCACTATATAAAAAACCGTATTATGGAATCTAGCTATATGAATAATTGGTTGAATTAATTAGACAAGTCAGTGAAATTTGATTTGATTCATTTAGAAGTTAACTGTCAAATTTTGCCTAACTTTGTCTTATTTTCACATTATAAGGAGTCAAAACAAATATAACCTAATACAATATTCTATATTAAAACAGTTCATAATAAAGATCAAAGATTCATAACTAGTCACTAAATAACCTATTAATTACATTTTCTGACATTTTTATGGTATAATTTATTTAAGCAATACATTCATATGTAAAAGGTGTATCTTCAAAAAGTCCATAATTCAGTAGTCACACATTATCTGTGGGGATACGTTCCAAAACACCGAGTGGATGCCTAAATCTGCAGGTAGTACTGAACCCTATAAATACTAGTTTTTTTTTTCCTATACACACATACCTATGATAAAGTTTAGTTTATAAGTTACCACAAGAAGAGACTAATGACAAATATAACAATTCACTGTAATAAAAGTTATATGAAGGTGGTCTCTCTCTCAAAATATCTCACTGTCCTGGGGCACCTGGGCGGCTCAGTCAGTTAAGCATCCGGCTTTGGCTCAGGTCATGATCTCACGGTTCGTGGGTTCGAGCCCCATGTCGGGCTCTGTGCTGACAGCTCAGAGCCTGGAGCCTGCTTCCGATTCTGTGTCTCCCTCTCTCTCTCTCTGACCCTCCCCTGCTCATACTGTTTCTCTCTCTCTCTCTCTCTCTCTGAAATAAATAAAACATTTTAAAAAATTTTAAAAAAATCTCACTGTCCTGTACTCACGTTTCTTCTTGTGATGATGTGATATGATAAAATGCCTCCATGAGGAGATGAAATGTGATGAATGGTGCAGGCATGGCAATGATGCAGGGCTTTAGGCTACTATTGACCATCTGACACCAGCCTCACAAGAGTCATCTGCTGTTGACCCTAGGAACTAAAATGTTTGGAAGGCAAAACCACTAATAAAGAGGAACTACTGTCTAGGTCAATATTTTAAGACTTTTTAAGAACCTTTAGGTAAAATAAAATTCTATAAAGTCTTGCCTGGGATGTTTAGTTTTAATTTTTATTTTCTCTGAAAGTGTTACTGACTTTTGAGAAGTGGTATTTTGTTTTATTTTTCAGTTTTATTGAGGTATAATTGATAAATAACATTTTAATAAATGTAAAGTGTACAACGTGATGATTTGATATACAAGTCACCTTATACATTGTATAAGGATTCCCACAATTGAGTTAATTAACCATAGCCATCACCCGAAAGGTCATAATGAAAACAGTTAAAAGTTAAAAACTCCTAAGACAGGGTTTGAAATCCACTATTATCACCCTCACCACCCACTAGCTAACAGATATTTGGGAGTTATTTAATACTCAGTAAGGTGAGAATTATAACACTACCTCTCTCTCTTGGGGTTGCTGAGAGGACTAACTGAGCAAAAATGAAAAAGAGCTATGTGTCTGATATCCACACAAAGTGTAATACAAATGCTAACTATCAAACTACCCAGATTATTTATAATGCAGATTGTCTAGGGAAGAGCACCATACTTTTTCTGCCCTGCCTCTTTATTTCCCTCCATGGCAAAGACCTCTCATGCTTCCAGGGTCCAGTTTAACCCATCAATTCTCCTTTTTAAAGATATCTTAAATGGCTTCATGGAAAAAAGAGATCAACTGGGCCTTGATTGAGTTCAAAAACTTTAACCATCAAAGAGAAACTGTATTATTTTCTTCTGCATCCAGAGTTTTCCCATTTCACGCTTTACAAAAGGCCTAGAAAGTGGGAAGAATCTTACATGCTTTGGTTCAGAGATAACAGGAGTTTCAGACTATTTCACTAGGACTAGAGAATGTCTTGACTAAACGGGTCATGAAATTGAACAAGCTACTTTACATTGAATATTGACCTTATGAATTGACCCATTCTTAGTCCTAGCTTCAAAACTCTGATTATATTCCTTCTCTTAGTATTTGTCTATGTTGTAGAGTCAAATGTGACTTCCAGAGTTTAAATGCTGCTGCTTAACAATTGTCTTGTAAAATGATAAATGAATCAATCTTTACCAAGAAGAACAAAAATATGGAATATTTACTTTCAAAAAAATCTGTCTATGACCATGATACATCAAACAGCTATGTAGACCTGGCTTGACCATGTCCCCAGACCATAATAGTTTATTGTTCAGTTTAGGCTGAAGAATGACCAAGAAGAAGGACAGAGAACTGAAATGATATCCACTGTGCATCTGGAAAACACTTAGAAACATTCATACTCTTCTGGCCTATGTTCAACAATACAGAGGACAGGCCTACTTTTCTTTCCCTCTGCTATATACTGGGGCCAGTTTAAAAACATCATACATCCTGGCTCCATAATACTTATTTATAAGAGATAAAACAGATTTCTCATTAAGAATTACTTCCAGACTCTTCTGTGAACACCAATCTAAAGCTAATAACCTCATAATTTTGCCCAATTCCAATCAATTATACAGTTTGCAAGACTTACCTTACAGTCAGCCATTGCAGACACTAAAACCTTAGCCTTTTCTGATTTTCCTCTTTGGAGTATCTACTAAGAACCTATGGAAGCAATATTCTCCTTTACTAAATCAAATCTAACTGTCTTAGCACTGCTTGGTCAGCAAGTTTTTCTAGTAGCTTTTGGGAAGTCTACAATGATATCTAGTAATAACAGATAAACTGCAAGTAAAACAGAGTTATATGAAAAGATTTATTCTGATTGTGGCCCATTACAAGTCATGGAATAAGTCTTTTTCCCCCACTGCCAACCTCTTTTAAGGCTATACAATTTTCTCCAAGTTTCATATTTGTGTTAAAATTCAGCTTCTGTGGGTGAGGTAGCTTTTTTGCTTAGAAGTACAAAACAAAAAATAAAACATAAAACTAAGTAAACCGAAAATCTCCAGATTTTGATTAACATTACTAAAGGATTTCATTTTCAAATTAGTATTAATGTAAGATTTAGAATTTAATCTTGATTCTTTTCAAGTCTTTCAAAACTTATTATTCATCTCAGTTATGTTATTTCTATTTTTAAAAATACATTATTTCCATTGAAATTTATTCTGAACTTGAAATATCACAATGATTACAGAATGTCTTTAATTTTATTTACAGTTTTATGTTTTATAGTTTCATAAGCTAATTTCCAGGAATTTAGGGATATTTTGAATAGTGAACATTCATAGTATTTTTCTCACTCTGACAGATTTTAAAATTTGCATAAGAACAAAAATGATTTTATTCCACATAACAGTTGCTTACCTAACCTAAAATACATTGATTATATATTTAAGTACACTTCATTTCTTAAATATGGGTGAGAACCTAAAAATAAAATCTGTGTCTTATTCACCACTCAGGAATTGTAAATTTTGGAGATTGTGATTTTTTTCTTAAATGGAAAATGTACAAAAAGAGAAATTGTTTCAAGAAAATAAATTAACATATTTGTAAACAGATGGTAGTCTTAGGTCTGTTGATTTCCTAGCTGGATGATATAAAAATATTATAAAACACAAAACTCTTTACACTCATGAATTTTCTTCTTTAGTGATTTACCATTCACATCGGGCCTGTTTAGTAAACTTCCTAAAAACTTTTCTCCTCATGGGGCCAATGTATTATTTATTTTGCACAGTTACTTGGCCCTTCTTCATACACATTATAACTTTGATTTTTCTCACCAACTTAATTCTTGCTGATGTGGTTTGCATCAAAGCTGGTTTACAGATGATACAATAAAATTTAGACTTTTTTAAAGATTTTATTTTTTTTAAGTAATCTCTGCACTTACCATGGGACTCAGACTCCTAACCCAGAGATCAAGAGTCATATGCTTTAATGACTAAGCCAGGAAGGCACCCCTTAGGTGTTATCTTCTATATGATACATGCAAATTCACTTTTGTATTCTGCAAATAGATGAAAAACACCTGTGGTTGATATGACTTAAAATAAATTTAAACATTCAAACAACTTTCTATAGGCCTAATACTCTATACAGTTGGATCTTAAGTGGCAAATGTTCTTATATATTCTACTTGACCATCTAAATGTAAATAAAAAGTAAATATAAAGATAATGATTTTGGAATTGCCAACATGATATTTAAATACTATGATGCCCAAAATAAAATAATATAACCTGATTCTATGGGCTAAAATAACTTTAAAATACAGTTAAATGTTCTGTCTGATTGATTCTCTGTTTCTAAGGAATAAAGAGACAAGAGTGGAACTGTAGGGTCCATGCATGTAACTAGAAACCAAATCAATACTTAATTTTAAAACATCCACAAGGTAAGTTTTAGAAATAAAACATGAATTTTCTATACTAGTCCCTGAAGAGAAAACCACATACATGGATGACCTTGCTTTTACTTAAAATTGATTTTATCTGATTCCAATACTTTTTCCTTTTTTATCATTATAATCACCCCAAACCATTAACTTATTATATCTGTACTCATAAAAAGGAGCCAGCCCAAGATCTTGGTAACCACATATTCATCCAATGTGTGCAGAGTTCAAAGTGTGGGTGCCTTTCTAGAACCTAGTCACTTTAGTACATAGTTAAACTGGACTTATTTTGATCACATTAATTTCAAGGGCAATTTATCGATATGTTCCAGTTGTGGAAGCAGTATGGCCTGGTTTCCATCATATACATACACATAAATAGTACTGAGTTATATGTTTATTACTTAGAATTATTTGTTGTGTGTTTCATATGATATAGAATTTCATCAGCTGATGACAAAATAAGTTAAGACTTACACACTAAATTTTTGCAGTTATATTCACATTGTATGCTTTCGTTAAACTGCTCAGGATGCCACAACAAAATACTACAGAATGGGTGACTCAAACAACAGAATTTACTTATCTCATGGTTCTAGAGCCTGGAACTCCATGATCAAGGTACTGGAAAATGTAGTTTCTGTTAAGAGCTCTCTTCCTGGCTTGCAGAAAACCACCTTCTCTATGCGCCTTCAATGCTCTTTCCTCTGTATGCCAATATCATTGGACCAAAGCCACATTCTCATGACTTAACCCAACCCTAATTGCTTCCCAGAGGCCCCATCTCCAAATACCATCACACTGGGGGGACAGGGCTTCAATAATGAATTTGGGTTAGAGACAATTCATTCCATCACAATCCTTATGCACAACTTATACACGTGACTCTACCTTTCTCTCTCCTGTCCTATAAAACATCTTAAAGAACAAAAGTCAGTAGAAGACATCTGTATAATTGAGTTACAGCAAAAACAGAAATAAATAAAACAAAAACATAAGATCCATCAAAATAAAAACTTGCTGCACAATAAGCATGGACACTCAAGAATTCTCCAGCAGGAAAAGAGGTATCCAGCTGTAACAGCTCCCTCAATGTTTATGATAAAATATTTGACATGAAAAAAAAAAAAAAGCTAAGGAACACTTTTAAAACAATTGCTAAATGGTAAATTTTGAATGTAATAACCATATCAAACTATGCTTGGGACTTTAAAAATCCAAATTAGTAAATCCCTACTTGTGCTTTGGGGTGAAGTTCTGAACAAAATAAAATAAGCTCCAGCAGGATTCAAGGGCAGTTTTAAGACTTTTTCATTTTCAAGAAGTAATGAGAAAAGGAAAGTATAGATTATTTTTGAAGGCTCAAAGAAAAAGAGATATACTTCATCCAGAATGATGAATGATGTAACTGAAAGCTTTGTTTCAGATTCTCCCAGAAACAGCAAAATGCTTCTTTCAAACAACAAAGAACTGGCAATGCTGACTATGGCTACAGAAGTAAGGAGATTGAAGGTTTCCTAAAGTAGGAATTCACTGAATAAATGTGGATGTCCAATTAGAAATGGCTAAAATTTTTACAGTTGGTTTTCACTCTCTTTTTGTAGTAAGTGATTAATTGAAGATTAACAACCTAAGATGGCTATTTTAAATAGGTGAGTTCTTTACGTATGTTTTAATAACTATCTGTCCATCATTCCTCCATGTCTTATTTATTCCTACGGTTCACACCTAAACTTCTGTGCTGACCCTGCAATTCCAATAAGCAAGATTTGATCCTAACAACAGTCAGGAGAAACAGTATATCCTAGAGAAAAAGATACATTTAGGTTACTCAACAACTTTCAATCAAGTGTGCCTTACAGAGAATGCTATAGCCAATTCAGGAAAGAAGCATACTTGTAAAAAGTTTTATTAGCATGATGAAAACATTTTGTGTAAGTAATATGATGAGTTAGATGACATAGCTGGTATTTCAANCCCCCCCCCCCCCCCCCCCCCCCGGCTGCCTTCCCATTCAGACAATTCAATTATGCTCTAAAAAATTCAGAAGACTTATGGTAAAAAATCTCCATGGTCTTCTTTATGAGTGTGACCTTCAAAATTAAAATGCTAAATTGAAAAAGTGTCAATTTGCATAAGTATTGCAGTCTTGCTATTTTACACGAAACTCAGCTATAGGCAATATCCTATGCTATAACAGTGACCTTCCACCTATAAAATGGGAGAGAATAGCATTTAAGCTCAAAGAACTACTCACATTTGGAAGATACTAAAAACAGCCTAGGTCTGTAAACATGGTAGCTATATAACTTTTTGCTAATGAGGTTGTAACTGAAAAGCTTTTAAAGTAAGGATTTTGTTAGCTGAATCCTTACTAAAGCAAACTGAAGTGTCAGATCTCATTATGTAACAAAAAATAAAGTATTATGTACATATATATGTATGTACACATATATATGCACACACATATACTTGTATATATATATTTCAATAATATAAATATATTTATATTGGCCTATATACTAATTTACCTAGTTATTTCTAGTTGTATTGTTGAAGCAAGAGTACAGAAAGTGAAATGAATCCACATTTCAATAAATACTAAAAATATTTAAAAGGCAAGCCATTTCAGCAACAGATCTACTATAGGAAATATTTATTTTATTTTTTGTGTGTATTTATTTTGAGAGAGAGAGAGAGGCAGAAAGAAAGGGAGAGAGAGAATCCCAATCAGACTCCACACTGTTGGTGCAGAGCACAATGTAGGGCTCGATCTCATGAACTGTGAGATCATGACCTGAACCCAAATCAAGAGTTGGATGTTTAACCAACTGAGCCACACACACATGACATGAAACAATTTTGAAGAAAAAATTCAGCTGTTTGCTTAATGGCAACTGCTTTAAATCAAAACAAAATGAATAGGTAGGGGGATAAAGATATATAACATAAGTAATAACTCTTTAACCCTTTCTTGTTCTGTATGTGGAATGTTCACCATTGCTTGTACCTGTTTTATATATTAATATATATATGTATATGTATATATATATATTATGTATGTGTATATACATATATATTTATCTTTTGTCTTCCTATTAAAAAGTACTTTTCTTTAAATATACAACATTACACCATGTATTCGGTATTTGCAACAAAGTGAAATAAAGTTGTGTAAATAGTTTCACTAAACATGGATACTTGGTGGTTAAGGTATTAATACTCCATGAGCTTATTTCTCACTTTGTATTATGCTCCACTGAGTCTACTTGGATAAGGAGCAAATGAAGAAAATTTTAAAACATATGGCCTTCTTTTCTTCTTGGGTCCAATTCTCCTTTTCTAATATGGCATATTGACAGAGCATATTTAATGATTTCATTAAAAAACAATTCACTATGGAAGCAAACTACAGATTTTATATTGATTCCCACCACATCCTTTATGCTTTATTGACAGAGAAAATCTCCCTCTGCTCATGGATGAAATATCCAGCATGATTCCTGAAGTTTCTTCTCACTCATGGATAACAGACATTCATGGGTCACTCTCTCAACTTCTTAAGAATGGTAAGTCTAATATACTAATCAAGAGCTACACTTGATTTAGTGTTAAGTTACCAAGTTCCTCGATTCAGACATGTTTCAAGCTGGAATTTCTTCAGTGGGACATGAGGGAGTGATTAGTTTCTCTCTAATTATAGTTTCTCTGGTTGATAGTCTTCATTTTCCTCCCACTCTCCCTTAAGAACCTTTGACTCAACTCTGGCAGTGAGGTGCCACTCTTGAGAACCTTTGTCTGATTCAGCCTTGGCAGGGAAGTGGATTGTGGAGAGGAGTGACAATGAGAAAAGAAACTCTTAAGGAACCATTTTTTAAAAATGTTTTTGATGTTTAATAATTTTTGAGAGAGAGAGACAGAGCATGAGTAGCGGAGGGGCAGAGAAAGAGGGAGGCACAGAATCTGAAGCTGGCTCCAGGCTCTGAGCTGTCAGCACAGAGCCCAATGCAGGGCTCGAACCCATGAACTGCAAGATCATGACCCATGCCAAAGTCCCCTCAAGGGAGTACTTTTAACTTAGCTTACCCTCTCTATATCTAGCAAGTGGTTTTAAGTCAACAGGGAATGGTGCTATAAGGATGAAATTTTAAGTTAATTTTTAAAAAGTTAAATCAGAAATGTTTTTTGAAAAGGTGATATATTGGGGTGTCTGAGTGGTTCAGGCGGTTAAGTGTCCAATTCTTGATTTCAGTTCAGGTAATGATCCTGATCATGACAGTCAATGTTGAATGTTTTGGAGATGATGTCTGGACATATGTGGTGATTATGAAGTCACCATTGTTACTTGAGAGAACAATTTCAAAACAAGGCAGGAGTCTCCGATAAGGAGTGATAAGAAAACTCTGGAAAAAAACATGGAGTATTTTACCAAGGATATTTAAAGTGAAGGAAAAATCAATGGAAAAATAAAAATGTTAGGGACCAGCAGAGTCCCTTAGGATGTGGAAAACTTGAAGATTATTTCTAAACATGGAGATATAATACACAGGTAATGATGACAGAGGAGGATTAAGGCACAAATGAAGTTATGGATAGGACAAAACAAAGTAGAGGGGCACTTGGATGGCTCAGTTAGCTAAGCATCTAGCTCTTGGTTTCAACTGAGGTCATTTTGTGAGTTCGAGCCCGTGACAGTGCAGAACTTGCTTGGGATTCTCTCTCTCTCTCCTTCTCGCTCTGCCCCTCACATGCACGCTTGTTCTCTCTCTCTTTGTTTCATAGGTAAGAAAATGGGAAGTTCAGATTAAAGGACTTTAACTTAGTAGAGAAAATTTATTTCATATCTGAAAAGATATGAACTGAGACTAAAAGAGTTTTGGAAATGTTGATGGAAAACAAAATGGAAGATCCATAAAAGATGCCAGATGACAGTGAGAACTTGCATACAACTAGATAAATATAAATCTGTCCTTGAAAAATAGGATCAAAACTTAATTTTTGGACAGGAAAAAATGGGTTACAAGTTTTCTAAAGTTATTGCATTTGTTTGAAGAAAATGTAAAGATAAGTACTAGCTAATACACTGAGTTTAAGCTATAAGAAAGCATTGATAGTAAAGTCAAATACATTTAAGAAAGGCAACCACAGCACACAGTAAAAAAGACATTACTTATAAATAATATCAGAAACTTACTAGAGAAAAGGAACAAGAGTTTGAACTCAGTGTAGATTTGAAAATTCACAGCTAACTTTCTCTGCTACACTATTCTGTAGGCTGAAAAACTAAGACGCATTGGAGCACTCCAATTCAATTTGAGGAAGCAGTGACCCAGGCATATGCAATGTGAAAATTTCACTGTCCACTTCCCCAAAGTTCTTTGCTCATAGGCATGCCTCATTATGTAGGAAAAGTTCAGTAGATATTGCTAACTATGTTAGTTTAAGTTACTCATATTAAATTTCAGATATTAGTTCTCAATCCCAACTATGAAATGGGGAAGCAGAAAAAGAAAAAAATTGACTTAAATAATAAGGTTTTGATTTCTAGGATGATTGGACTTAGCCTCTAAAATGACAGGTTATAAATTTCTTCCCATTGCATTGAATGGAAAACTAAAATAAAAATATGACTAAGGAAGACAGCAATGCATTTAGAATAAGAAACTCATCAAACTTTTCGACAAAGAAGGATTGAATGACCGAGAGCAATGGTAGTAGAGATTAATTTACTACTCTGAGATCCTAAATACTGGATAAATCTTTAGACACAATTGAGAATGAAGTATCTATTAGGATTCAGTATTATCGGTGTTCCCTCTCTATCAAAATAAAAATGTCACTAAAGTATAGCTATAAATAAAGGTTTAGATATATGAAACTTTCTTGTTTCCTGTCATGGTAAAAGATATTCAGCTGCTTTGTAACAACCCAGGAAAATTCAAATTATAAAAGGTTTAAGCTTGATTTATACAGCTTCTTCAATAAACCATTTTTTCAGATAAGAAAATTTCTCTTCTTATTAAGTCTATATACAATGATTTGAATGGAATATCATTAAGGTGGGAAATAATCACACATCTTAAAAGTAGGTTACAATGAATCAACTGATTGCAGAACTGCTTTGCAATGATAGCATAGGAAGGAAATTAACTTACATTAAGAATATGATAAATTTTATTATATGAAATTACCACACTAAAGATTTGCAGAATCATACTTATAAATAGAATAATATACTCCAAAAAATTGTGTCTTATGTATATTTTAGCATCTCTAACCAGTAGAGCACAAAGCTTTGCTTTGGGAAACAAAACAGAATATGAAAAAAATGGTCTGAGAAAAGAATGGTAGATGAATGAGTGCAACTCTTTTAAAGAAACTTTTTACATTAAATTTTAAAATATGTTAAACACTTTTACCTACTTAAACCAAAGTTTGATATGTTTTCTTTGGCTGGGTTTCTAGTCTTATTTAAAGAAAAGTTAAATTTAGTGTTTTTTAGGCAAAAAGATGTCATATCTATTGTGCTTTGGACTTAAAAATATTTACTTATTCATAGCATCTCTAAAACTTTCTTCTCTAAAGCTATTTTGCTTTGTTTATTTAAATACATAATTATATCAACAGAATCTTCAATCACACACACACACAAACACACACACACACATACACACATACACACACATGAATATCGGTTCATCTAATGTCTGTTTCATTCTACACATACCATCTTTCTTCAAATCTAGCAAATATATTGGGCTGAGTCTTTATCCTATTTTGTCTTTTTTTAAAATCAGGTTCAGTCTGCTATTAGAAGTCCAATGATTTTTCTTAGATGCAACAGAGATTTCTAGAAAAGGGTGAATAATTTTAAGTAAAGACCAAAATTGAGGGACAAAAAATGAAATTTATAGCCAAACAATTGTTAGGACATCTTAATGAGTAAGTTAAAAAACTGAATGGATTATTAAAAATAATAGTTTTAAATCACCTTGTATTTCCATTTCATGCATTCTCACACCCATAAAATTATAAACTTGTTACAAGGAGATTCCAAAGATTTTCTCCTTTTTAAATTAATTATTGTGTTCATTCTTATGTTCTAAATGACTATGTTGACATTCTCACCTAAATTCATCAGAGGCATCCTCAGTCAGACCCTCCTTCTAGTTGTAATTTTTCATATTTTGCCTTACAGTTGATTATTTTCAGATGGATACCATTACACAGGCAAATATGACCTATGTGCAATGTGCTTAACCATGCTCAGTGCAGATAAAGAATACATTATAATTTATAAGACTAGAGTCTGAGGGTATATCAAAACAATTCAATAGGATTCATTTCAACTTATAAGTTCCAGTGAAAGGAATCTGTCATATCATCGCAATGATGTGAGTCTTGCTTATAATAAGAAATAGATGGTAATTTAGAGAAAATGCTTTATACAATTAAGGAATACCTGGAGTTATATGCCAAAGAAAGCATAACTGTAGGACATTAGAACTAGAATAGATTTAAAAAAAAATAGACATTGCAACCTCCTTAGGAATTCTGAGAGCTGTCCAAAAACTCACAGAGGCAGATAACGGCAAAACTGAGACCACGAACCAAGCCTCCTAATTCTTAATGAAATGCCCTTCTCTGTGTTTCCTTCTGGCCTTCTATGTTGGGTATTAAATTTAATCCAGTGTATGTCTTAGTTAAGCAGCTGTATCTAGCCTTTCTTTTTTATATCACTTTTTCTTCCCACTGAAAACACAACTATACTTAACAGATTCTAATGTTGAAGCCTTCTTTCCCCTGCTTGCCATGAACTGATAACTTCCCAGGTAAGCAAGCAACGTTATCAGAGAAGGTTATCATGCCTGGGAAACAGGTGTCATTCAATTATTTTAATCTCATTTTCACATAATCACATTTTCAACTAAACAAAGTACAGAGTAATTTAATAACCTGATTGGACAATTTCCTTAATATCATAACAGCAAGCCTGAAATAACAAGCTTACATAAAAGTAGTAATGATTTTAAATATTTAAAATTGTGCTAAATATTAAAACACTATTCCAAGAAAAAATTCACAATCTATGTTATTATTTCACTCTGCTTTCTCTGAATCTTATATTTTATTCCAAGTAACACTGAAGTTAATGATTCAGAGGAAAAGAAGGAAGAACCATAAGTAGAAATATTTCATCTAAATTTCAACATGTGATAAGCATAATGGATTTATAACCCATTATGTTTATTTTAACACCTACAGAAATAAGTATTATTATTTAAAAAAAAATCTCCTTGAAAAGTGGCTGTAGAAACATACCAACATTCAACGGATTCTATGGAGTCTTTCTGAAACAAATATAGTTACTGCTTTTCTTGCAGATTCCTTTTATCTTCCAAAACTATAAATGTATGTTATTACTTCTTCATCTCTCTACTTGCTTTAGAAATGTCATTGTTCTTCATTGTATGAAGACAGCAACTTGAGAATTGTCTTTAATTCCTTCCTAAGATTAGGACATACTAGAAGAAAATCAAAACTCACTAACTTCAATCACCAGGTCCTAACTAACTTAACAATATACCCAAAATTACCACTGAGAAAGAACATGTTTATTTTCATGATTTTAAAATAAGATAACATGGCAAGTATGACAATGGGAAAAAATTTGGACTGGTTTATGCCTGTTTGTAAAAGCCTATATTATTAGAAAGCCCTTTTTTTCAAACTATCAAGCTTATAGATAACAAAATTAAAATATTGGTTTTATTGCTTAGGAGTCCACAATACAAAATTTCCATTATGTACACCAATAGAAATCAAAAGTTTAAAATGAATACTTCTAGAACGTGCCCATTCTCCAGCTTGGGAAACATGTGAGATATTGCAACTCTAAAACACCAGGAGATTAATTTTCAGTTTGGTGTTAGAATAAAAAGGAGGTATTTTACACTTTAATTTCCACCAGTATTGTTAATGAACAAGTAGGAAAAACTCTTTCTCAGATTTGTTTAACTTTTTATTTATGATTGTAGCCATGGTAATTAACTGTTCTTTATGGGAGGACATTCTTTTTCAGCAGTTGCCATTTTTTGATTTGGAATTCTTTTTTTAAAAAATTCAGTTTATGCACAACTTAAAAATACTGTAAACTAGTGCTCATCCCAACAAGAGCACTGGGTGTTATATGTAAACCAACTTGACAATAAACTATTTAAGGAATAAATAAATAAATAAATAAAAATACTGTAAACCAGCAAAACAGCTTTTTTCCCCTCTAATCTAAAGCTATATACTCAAGTCTTAATTACTTCAAAAAAGCTGTCTATTAATTTTGAAACTTAAAGGTACTGTTTAACTTATGATTAAGTATATGTAGAAATAGCAAAATGTGAAGAAACCTGCATACCTGGTTTTCACAACTTTCCACCCCGTTTTACTTTATATGGCAAATATTAGATCTATGATTTTTAATATATATGTTAATTCCAATAATTTATTATTCATGTGTAGAAAGCTATTTTCAAAATCATGATATAGTCAGTAAAAATATAAGTATTATCTTTGGGAATATGAACATAAAAAGAAACACAATATATAAACTAGTTACCCCACCCTGTTACATACTCTATTTGGTTTTTTGGATTTAGTTTTCACTTAATGAGCAGAAGTCAAAGGGAGTTCCACAAATTTGGTAATTGTATGGAACAGCATGCAGATTTCTCAGTCGTCAGTGTGTACTGAACATGAGTTACATGACCTTGAGCTGGTTATTCAATGTTTCTAATGCTTTAGTTTTATCATCTGTACAATGCATGCCTATCTCACTAAGTTGTTGTGAGGATTAAGTAAGATAACCCATGAAAAGAAGGTAGCAGTGTCTGGGATATAACTGGAGCTAAGTGCATTTGTTATTATATTTATAATTATTAGATTTATTTTGGCTTCTTATACTAGGTTTTATAGAAATTAACATACGGCTTCATTTCTTTTCTCTCTTCTCAAAGCTAGCAGAATATGAACTTAATATCATGAGAAAAATTATTCATTAGCATAATTATACCAACATGCATAAAGTACTCTTATTAAGTCAATTTGTCTGAAATTTTAATAAGTATTAGGCACACCGTTAGAAATAGAATGGTATGAAAGGATGAGTAAGATCCAACATGGGTACACAAAGACATTAGAATTTAATGGTGACTGACAGTTACAGAACATTCATGACAAATAGATAATGATAAATATTTAAAAATTCATTTTATTTTGTAATCCAAATTATGGAAGTTCTCATAGTTCTGCAGTCACAGAAATATTTTCATTCCACAAGATCCCTAATTGATATGACCAGGGGAATTACCAATTTTACAACAGAGCTTCTGAGAGTCAAGCAAAGAAGAATGCAGAAAATGGTAGGATTATTGTCCAATTTCCTGTAATGTTTGTGGCAGGAATTTGCACATACATACATCCCTGTGCTTCCTATAAGAGATAAGTGGTGAAAAGGTAACTGATTTTTCCTGACCACTTACCATGTGCTAGGTTGTTTTCATTTTGGTGATGATCAAGTCTTCAGAGTAAATCACTGTAATTCTGTGAAGAGGAATTATTTTACAGGCAGAAAATACGGAATTCAGAGTTGCCAATATGAAATTACAGAGAGACTTAGTAGCACAGTGGAATTTTAAATTTATTTGCTTTATTCCATATCCCATGGTCTCCATCACACAAAGCAGCCTAATTCATTCTCAAACTTGAGCATTACTGAAATAAACTTAATTTTTTATATATTTTTTTCAGTTTTTACCTATGGTGAATATTGATGGATCTGAGTCTTATTATTTTTCTTTTTATCTACCTCTTTGTTTACGTTTTTCTAAAATAATTATTTAAAAATGCAAAGTGATCATCAAAGTTCTATCCTCAGTATATCTTCATTATAGTTTATATCTTCATTACCTTTTCCATAATACACTTTATTCCATAAAATATTCACTGTTCTGAAACTAATATAACCTATTCACTGTTTTCATGTTTTATTTCTAGCAGCCCAGTTTTTTTTTTCCTTCTAAAGTCCCACCAAGTTTTCTAATCATCAATTGAATCTGAGTTGACATATTATTTGTATGGCTTGGCTTGGCTAGTATTTGACACATTAATAATGATTTATTTCCTTCCTCCTTATATTGAAATAAATATCTAAGTTCATGACCCTTGATTCAAAGGAACATGGGCCTTGGTCACTAACATTAAAGGAGACAAGTTTTCCGGACCAAAAATAATTCCCCCCACATTTCCAGCTACAAGATAATACTTCCTGGGGATCTAAGGTACAGCATGGTGACTATAATTAACAGTATCATATTATATTCTTGAAAGTTATCCAGAGAGATCTTAAATGTTATTGCCACACACACAAAAGGTAATTATGTGAAGGAATGGAGATGTTAACTAACCTCACTGTGGTAATCATTCAGCAATATATATGTATATCAAATCATCACATTGTACACTTTAAACTTACATATGTTATATGTCAACAATATCTCAATAGAGCTAGAAAAAATCCATTGTAACCTATTTTTAAAGACATTATTTCATTAAATAATTTAAAACCTGAACTACGGTGGTGATAAAGAGAATGGAAAAAATTGTGTAACTATAAAAGACAATCACAATAACACATCTATATATGAATATGGAATAACAAGAGCTCAACCACCACAATTATACAGGTCCAATTTAGTCTTTCTTTTGAGCAATATCTAAATCTGTCACTTAAATGAGCAAAGGGCTTGGGCGCCTGGGTGGCTCAGTCGGTTGAGCATCTAACTTCGGCTCAGGTCATGATCTCACGGTTCATGGGTCAGAGCCCCGCATCGGGCTCTGTGCTGACCACTCAGAGTCTGGAGCCTGTTTCAGATTCTGTGTCTCCCTCTCTCTCTGACCCTTCCCAACTCAGGCTGTCTCTCTCTCAAAAATAAATAAAACATTAAAAATATTATAAAATAAATTTTTAAGAAAATAAATGAGCAAAGGGTAGCTGCAAATAGAACAGTGCCCAGAAAACACTGGTTTTAGAAGGTCTAATCTGTATCTGGACAGAGATGATTAGTAACAATTTTGAGGCCTACCTAGTTAATAATTCAGTAGGAATGGCTCACATACACAAAGTGACATACATAGGTGAAGTTACAGGTCAAACGATGAAAAATATAGAGATAAAAAGGAATAATTTCCCCAGACGAGAGACAGGTGGGGAGAGAAGATAAAGAGAAAGTAGTGTGTAGGTTGCTACTCCATCTTCCCAAAAGTAAGAAAATGGCAGCATGCAATGCCCCAACTGTGTGTGTGTGTGTGTGTGTGTGTGTGTGTGTGTGTGTGTGTGCCTGTATATACTTTATTCTCAATTTACTGCTAATTTCACTGCTGGGACCTCTGCAGTTCATCCTCCATTCCTTTGCTTTCTCTGGTCTCCACCTGAAAAAGCCCTACAATTAGAGGTGATTTGAAGATGTCATGCTTTTAGATCTCACCTTTTTGGAACTCTTCCAGTCAGTATGGCTAATACATCTGTACTCCTGTTTCTTTTTATGACTCATATGATGCACCCAATGAAAATCTTCCTCCTTTCCCCACCTTCCTCACTGATTACCACCCTTGGCAGAGGCAGAGCTTGCAACCCTTTCAGCTCTCCTCTCAAATAGGTTCTTGGCAAGGAGTTTGAGTTTCCTCCAAAATCCCTCTTCCTCTACTCTTCCTAGTGTTACTTTCTTTTATTTTCCCCTTTTCTTGAGTTCCTTCTTTTAGATTATTACCATGGCTACACACCAACATTTTCTCTATGCATCCTTCTTTTTGGTTGGCAAGAAGCCATCTGAGGCAATGACTCAAAATGAGTCTCTGATCTACTTCACTTAGAGTTTGAATTTTAATGTATTTATTCCCCAGGAACCTAGGAAGTCAGAATTGCATACTCATCCTTGCCGCATGATGCAATGAGGAAGATGGGGCCTGAGAAGGCATAAAGTCAAGAGTGCCGACCTAGCACAGAGTCATCAAGAGCCACTAGACCCAAAGATGTTATGATGTCCAGGATTATGGATTTATCATTACTAACAAACTCTGTGTGAACCAATCCCCTAAACCATGGGGCTACATAAAACTCTGAAATCGTGAGTCAACTTTGGAGTTGCAGAAGGCCAAAAAAACCAAACCAAAACAAAACATAATTGAGCTTATAGCCAACCTAAATGAATGGTGCCTCAAAACCAGAAGTACAAATAAAGAATATAAACAAGGTTAGCAAAGCTTAATTATTACACATTTGAGTTGGTGGAGTAAGATTTATACCTCATATCCTTGGTGGCCAGAGTTAGGAGTGGGACCAGATTTTTACAGGAAATGTTTGTGTGAGCACACACACATGGATGTTGGGTGTTTGTGTGTGTGTGTGCGTGTGTGTGTGTATTTAGAAAAGAAAGAATATGAGAAGCAACATCAAAAAAAAATGGGAACTAGAAGGTAAATGGAAAAGTAGGTAAGAACATGGAGAATGTATGGTGAAGGATGAATAAACTGAGGAATTGTCCCCACAATAGTAAAGGTATTTGGAATTACTCTTTCTAAGCAGATTCAGATTGCGGTCTTTGTCTCCTCAATCCTGGATTTCCTGTAGAACTTGTCCTCTCAAAGTTACGTGGCTTTCATTTTCTGCAAATGTCATCAGGCTGCCAATACAAAGACTAGATTTCACTCCTGTGCACCACACAGACTGTTTGTTAAATAAGGACGCCATCACTGTCACATGGTGCTTATACTTTTATCTTAGAGCCCATTGAACCATATCCTCTATTTTTCTATACACAAATATTTGTATAATGCCATGTTATCATCTACCAATCATAAAATAATTTTAGTAATTGTATACATGAAGATGGCAGAATTGACCAACTTGTTGAGTGTGGTGGTTAGTTTTATGTATTAATATGTCTGGGCTGGATGCAGTATCCAGATATTTGGTTCAGTATTATTCTAGAATTATCTGTGAAGACATGTTTTTAGATGAGATTATCATTTACATCAGTAGACTCTGAGTAAAACGTTACCCTCCATAATATGAATGGGCTTCATCCAGTAATTTGAAAGCCTTAACAGAACAAAAACCAAGAAGAAATTCTGCTATCAAACTGATTCTGGACTCAAACTGCAACTTTTCCCTGGGCCTAACCTGGAGATATGAGTCCTGCCACGCCTTCACAATCATGTGAGCTAATTCTTTAAAATAAGTCTCTCTGTTTCTCTTTCATTTATTTAACAAGAAAATATTATTTATTTGCAACATGGTCCAGTCCCCATCATGACTGAACAATCTAGCATAGGAATAGAAAAGTCATTTATGCCATAGCGGAGTGTCATACCTCTTCTCCCCCAGAGGCCCATGCCCAGAACCAAACTGAACACACAAACAGGCAAGCCCAGGATGAAGTCCACCCCTTAGCATATCTCACCCTTCCACCTACTGCCTTCAAGCTCTCTAACTGAAGTCTTCTACCCTTTCCACTCCCAATCAGCAACAGAACAACAGAATATAAAGAATTCTATAGATAGATGTACAGTGTACAGACATAGATAGAGATCTATATACCTCCTATTGGGTCTGTTTCTATCCATAATCCTGATTAAGACATTGAACATTAAAATCAGTACTTGAAATGATTACATAGGCAAAAATAGATTCTTTGGAGAAAGGATTTTTACTTCTTTGTAGTATTTTAAATTATAAGAAAGCATTCTAGAAGACCCTGGTTTCATGTTTTTATAGAGAACAAAACAAGAAAGGCTGGAAAACAAACTTTATTCTATTGATTTTATTTCCCATCTTCCACAGATACAGAAGCACATCTTACTTTTGAGCAAACTGATCACACAGGACAGTTTCATTTTTAGTTCACTGTACTTACAGTTCATTAGTAAAGAGAACTTGATAAGCTTATGAAAAGTTTCAGTTTTGACTAAGTTCAGTCTTATAAAAAGATACATTGTCATATATGTCACTGTTGTTTTTGATGCCAATGAGATCAACAGAATCTTGAAAAAGCTGGCTTTTTAAAAATGGGAAATGTCGGTGAGAGGCAGAGGACCTCAAGAAGCCATAAACAATGTATTGATTTTGGCCTTTTATATCTTTATATGATTTTCCCATTGAACATGTAAAATAATGTCACATCACTCTTGATTGAGACGAATATTTCCTTGAAAAGAATGGGGGGGGGGAGAGAGAGAGAGAGAGAGAGAGAGAGAGAATGTGTGGGGAAGGGGCAGAGAGAGAGGGAGAGAGAATCCCAAGCAGGTGATGCAGGGTTCCAAATCATCAACCATGAGTTCATGACCTGAGAGAATATCAAGTCAAGATTCTTAACTGACAAGCCACAAGCCAGAGAGGCAGCCCCGTCCTGTTTTGATTTTTTAACTTCTGCACATTAAAAGATATTTAGAAAAAAAGTAAAGCCACAAACTTTAAGTTAAAATGTATCTATCTATCCATCAAATCTCTTTGAAAAGTAACTATGAACTGTAAAGCAGCAAATGCATTAGAGACAGTATTTTAAGAGAATTGCTTTGCAAAGCATAGATCCCTTTGAATTGTGAATAATAACATCCAATTTACAACTTCAGACTTAGTAATTTGGATTTCATTAAAGTATATTCAGACCTAATGATTTAACTATATAATCATTAGCAAACTGTTATACATATAGAAAATAATCAATAAATATCTATTGAATGAAAGTAGTCAGAAATGTTTTTAACTACCTCATAAAAATAAATATCTCAATATGATTTCCACCTTCTTGACACGCAAACACTTGTTAATGATGTCTATTAACAATAGAAAATACATTTTAATCTGCTTTAAGTAGGCTATTTATACTGACTTTCAGATAACAGTTTAATACTTAAAAATACATTATAATTATAAAATAGAGATTAGCATTTAAATCTTCAAATCACTGGTCTATGAAAATGTTTATATTATTTATTTTCACATATTTCTTTTGAAACCATTTGCTAACACTAAAATATTCTCCAATATCCACATCTACAGAAATTTTTAATAAAGCTTTTTTCTGATCTTGATAACAAGAATATTAATTGAAATGTTTTATTAAGTCACACACTAAAATAGTTCACTCATAACTTACTGTTATTTGCCTCTGAGAAAGCATTTTACTTGAGCTTAGAGCTGCTAGTCTGAAAGCTCAAGTGAAAGCTTTATAAAGTTTTCTATGGGCTTTGATTTTAAAAACTAGTGATAGTATTGTAAACCATGTTCAGTTGAATCCATTTTTTCCTTCTATCTTCTGAGCTTCATCTCCACTTGATGAGTTTTACTTACAAATATCATGATACAGTGGAACAATGAAAGTCCATTGTTTTCACATGCATTACAGCACATGTGAATGCTAAAATGTTCCTGGAACATTTTATGTTGGTTTATATAGATGTGCCTAATCAATTGGTTACTTTGATTAGAGATAGAGATGTTTTGCATGGGTTCTTTTTGTCCTCAATGATCCTTTAAAAAAAGCTTAGTGGTTACTTTTGTTACTCTATCATTTATATTAGCCGCACTCTAAAAATAACTCAGCCATTTTACCTGTGTAAAAATACAGCTTTAACAGATATCAGCAATTAGTGGCGCCTGGGTGGCTCAGTCACTTAAGCGTCCAACTTTGACTCAGGTCACGATCTCACGGTTTGTGGGTTCAAGTCCCACGCCGGGCTCTATGCTGACAGCTAGTTCAGAGCCTGGAGCCGGTTTAGGATTCTGTGTCTCCCTCTCTCTCTGAACCCTCCCCTGCTCATGCTGTCTCTCCCTCAGAAATAAAAAACATTTAAAAAAGCAATAAAAAATTAGTCACACTGACACTGATTTCTGTGCTTTAACCTTCCAGTATTCTAGGTACAAAGCAAGCATCTGCAAAGAAATTTCTAAGCATGTTCTCTGGGACCACAGAAAGAAAGGAAAGGAAAATCTTATGGTGCCTAGACAGATACCATCTCTACAGTATCTACAGTAGGACAGTGGAATTTGGGACAGCCTATCCACCTGCGCATGCTATGTTCCTAACAGTGCTAATATTTTACGGAATTTCTTCTGTTCTCCAATCCTTCAAAGCCTGAAATATATTCCCAATGGAAAAGAAATCTCTTTTTGGTTTGTGGACAGAATGCTTCTGGGGGTGCACACCTGCTAGTTTAACAATCTTTATATAGGCCAGACTGTAAGCAGAGGGATGTTCACTTGCCTCAAGGTATTTTTGATTCTCAAGTGCCACCTGCTCTAGAAACCGCAGCCAAATGTTATCTAAGAGAAGTGGCATAAAGTATCACAAAGAAATCTTGTGACAATAGAGAACTATCTATCTAAACACTGTAGCTACATACTCTACAGAGTCACCTGCATCAGCATACTGGAGATGGAATGGAAGGAAGTCATGGAGCACTACTGAGAATTCTCTTAAGGCAACAAACTAGCTCCTCTTTCTCAAAGCTGGATACAACTTTTGATAGCATGGACTTACTCTTAGAAGTGCCCCAAGACTTGTGTCCCTATAGCACTACGTTCAGTGACTTGCGCTTCACAGTCTTGATTAAGGAAAACACACCATAGTCTTTTAAATCCTCTTCGTTGGTTGAGCTGTAATACCCTGGCCGTGAAAGCACACTATTTGTGGGCAAATTCTGCCTCTACCATTTACAAACTGTAGTGGATCCAGACTGGATTCTTCAGTTTTCTAATCTCCTTTTTATACCATTTTGTACAGCTGAAGATATAGAATTAAAAACATTTCCCACTGGGGCGCCTGGGTGGCTTAGTTGGTTAAGCGGCCGACTTTCGCTTAGGTCATGATCTCGCAGTTCGTGGGTTCGAGCCCCGCGTCGGGCTCTGTGCTGACTGCCAGCTCAGAGCCTGGAGCCTGTTTCAGCCTGTGACTCCCTCTCTCTCTGACCCTCCCCTGCTCACGCTGTCTCTCTCTCTCTCCTAAAAATAAATAAAACATTAAAAAAAAAAAAATTTAAAAACATTTCCCAGATTCCCTTGCAGTTAAGTCTCCAGCAGTGACTCGGGTGCTGCCAGTCAGAATTAAGAGGTGTAAAGAAAGATGGAGGGCCATACTGTATTCATCCTGATAGTGAGGATCACACAGGTATTTTGTGGCTCGGTTGACAATAATTCTGGCAGTAGCTTAGGGTGCTGTGTTCTTGGAGTAAGTGTCCCGGAAAGCTGTATCCTTAATTCCCTACTTTCTAATTATGGTAAAATGGCAGTTCTAACAGTGTTGCTCTAGAAGTCTGCTGGGTGCCTAGCCTGGAGCCAGGTGCTCCAGCCCTTCCAGCAACTTTACCCAATTTCCTACATCAGATTCATCACTTACATACAACATTCAGTGCTCGTCCCAAGTGCCCTCCTTAATGCCCATCACCCATTTAACCTATTCCCCCACACAGCACCCCTCCAGCAACCTTCAGTTTGTTCTCTGCATTTAAGAGTCTCTTATGGTTTGCTGCCTTCTTTGTTTTTATGTTACTTTTCCTTCCCTTCCCTTATGTTCACTTGTTGTTTCTTAAATTCCACATATGAATGAAATCATATATTTGTCTTTCTCTGACTTATTTCACTTAGTATAATACACTCTAATTCCATCCATGTTGTTGTAATGGCAAGATTTCAATCTCTTTGACCACAAAGTAGTATTCCATTGTGTGTGTGTTTGTGTGTGTGTGTGTGTGTGTATCACATCTTCTTTATCCATTCATCAGTTAACCGACATTTGGGCTTTTTCCACAATTTGGCTATTGTTGATAGTGCCCCTAAAAACATTGGAGTCTATATATCCAAGGAAATTTTAAATACATGCAGTTTTGATGATTATATATTTTATTTCTTTGCAAATTTTGTTAAATTCAAGCCAATGAATTATATACAAAAAAGATCTTGAGTTTTCTAGGATCATGGTGAAATGTTTTAGTTCTGAGTTTATATCCTAGGATCTAATTGCTTTTTATTATAGCTAATCTATTTGGATTTTCAAACAGTACAAAGGGGATAAAAAGAATGGTTATTTTATTTTTTTTCTGATTGTCTTGTCCATCACATTTAATACTTTAAATTTGGCACTGACATTTCTGTCAAAACTGCTGTGTTGGGCATTAAGTTAGACATTTGATGCTTGACAGTATTTAATCCTCATTTGGAGAGTAAACATTAATATATTAATAACAGATTATTAAATAGATAATTGATTAAGAGTTACTTCATCGTAGAATATGATGTTATAGTCACCTAACAGTAAGCAGTACATTATAATGAAGTGTGGTAAGTGCAATTATAAATGCCTGAACCAAGCATCTGGAGGTAGTAAGGGGGGAATCTCCTTATCTTTAAAATTGGCTTGTGGAAACCTTCATTAAAGGAGTAGCAATTGGGTCTTGAAGGATGAATAAGGGTTTGACACATGGAGAAAGAACATACGAATGTAAATGTTAATTTAAATAAAGAGAATAACATCATATACTATAATTTTGCAGTGTAATGAATGAGAAACTAATGGAAATAGGTAAGTATCAATAAATTAATGCTCTCAGTAAGTCCGAGGTACTTTGAAATGAAAATCATAAATAGCATTTCTTGTTTTGGTAAGAACAAAATATCTAAATTTGTTAAATAGGAAAAATATGTAAACATATTTAGATTAAAATATGAATATATTCCATGATTGTCCTATAAGAAGTCATGAGGCTTCCACTCACCCCTGAAATGTAAGACATATGAAAATATTGTTAAGACTTGAATGCCTTGGTATTAAATAAAAAGGGGGAACAGTGATGAAGATAAAAAAAAAAAAAACAGCCTGAAGTAGAAGCAAATCATGCTGTTTGAGTGATATAAAAATTGCTCAGGTTACCATATTGAGATAAATAGGACAAAAGCTAATATTTGTATTGTTATGAATATCAAAATGTCTCAAGTGGTTCTCAAAGGGCGTGATTTTATCCTCTCTGTCCCCCCATAGGGAACACTTATCAATATCTGGATATATTTCTGGTTGTCAAAACAAGCAAAGAATTAGTCTTAGCATATAATAGGTGAAATAGACTTTTGGGGTATCCACCCAGAAGGTCAATAGAGCTATGTTGAAAAACCATGGAATATCTTCAAAGAGAGCTTTTCGTAGTGATTTGTAGACACATCTCTCCATTGGCATCTTCTAAAATGGTTGGATATGTTACAGGAGAATAGTTTCACTTAACTGGATCTTATGATGAGTTTAAAATAAAGTGTGTATAAATGATTAATTTATTAAGAAGAATAATTCGAATGAATATGAAGTCTTGAGCCATAACCTGCTAAGGCAAGAACCTTTTGGGTTATACATAATTTTAATGAAAATTCTTCAGATTCTCTCATAGCTAACCTACTTCCAGAATAGTATTGATGACAAACACAGAGACTGGATTGGTGACCTTAAAGAAAATATAAGACTTTGAAAATGTTGTGACTCTATAGTATATTTGAAAGTTGCTAATAAAGTAGATTTTAGTTCTCATCAGCATGTGAGGTGATGGATATTACCTGAATTTGTTGTGGTAACAATTTTTACAATATATACATGTATCAATTCATTATGTTGTATAACTTAAACTAATACAGTGTTAAATATCAATTCTATCTCAATAAAACTGGGGGATAAGCTATTACAAAAATGAAAAGGAAAAAAACCACAGCTGACATGTTTAATGGTAAAATACTGAGTATTGTCCCTTTGAGGTGCCAATACAATGCTGTGGAAGAAACTATGTGATTGTTTTCAACATAAGAGGCTAAAACTATTGCATATCTATATGGGAGGAAATCTCACAATCTTGACTCTTATACTGTACACAAAAATTCATTAGAAATGGCTCATAAATATAAATGTCAAATTAAAATTATCAAACTTCTAGATTAACGATAGCAGAATGACTTTATAAACTGGGAGTAGGCAAAGATTTCTTAAACATGGTACAAAAGATGATAACCATAAAAGAATAAGAACATAACTGGACTTCACTGAAATTTAGAATTTTGATTATTTAAAAATATCATTAGGAGAGTAAAGAGGCAGGTGATAGACAAAGATAATATTTTCATTGTCTGTTTATCTATCTATCCATCTGTCTGTCTATCTATCCATCTAGCTATCTATTTATCTATCTGGTTATATCCATACCATATTAAAAACAGTAAAATAACAAAAAAGTTAAATAATAGACAGAAATCTTGAATAAGTACTACATACAACAGGCCATCCAGATGGCCAATAAGCATATGTAAAGATGGTCAGCATCATTATTTATCAGGGAAATGAAAATTAAAACTACAAGATAATATTATACATCCACCAGAAAGTCTAAACGTTAAAAGACTGAAAACACAAAGTATTAAGAAGAATGTGAAGCAACTGAAACTCTCACGCAATTGCTGATAGAGATGTAAGCTTGGAAACTATGAGGCATGATCTACTAAAGATAAACATAAACCTACTCTATGACTCCACAGTTTTATTTCTGGTATATGAATGAAATGAGCATATATGCTCAACAAAGAACATATACAAGTATGTTGATAGCAGATTTATTCAATATGCTCAAACACTAGGGACGCCTGAGTGGCTCAGTAAGTTAAGCATCTGACTCTTGATCTCAGCTCAGGTCTTGATCTCAGGGTCATGAGTTCAAGCCCTGCATTGAACCCCACGCTGGGCGTGGAGACTTCTTTGAAAAAGAAGAAAAACATGGTCAAAAACTAGAAACAATTCAAATGCCTATACTCTCAGGAGAATGGATTACTAATCTATTCTGTTTTCCCTTAATGGAACACAAAATAAAAATTTAAACAGAATGAACTACTGATACACACAACAGCACGGACAAGTCTCACAGATATTAGGTTGAACAAAGGAAGACATCATAAAACTGCCTGATTTCTATTTGTATTATATTCAAGAGCAAGCAAAATAAATCGATGTATATAGAAGTCAGAAGTGATTACCACTGCATAGGTGGGTACAGTGACAAGAGAGAACTTTCTGAGTGATAGAAATATTTTATATCTCAATCTGGATGGTGTTTACTCAGATATACATATATGTAATAAGTTATTGAGCTGTATATTTCAAATTTGTTCACTTTTCAATCTCATTATGTCTATTTCACACATAATTTTAAAAAAAGCTAAATCTCAGAAAAAGAAGAAATTTTGCATAATTTCTTATGCATAATTATGTTAAAAATATTAGAAAAGGAAAGTTAAACATGTTTCTTTATATCCAAAAAATATTTTGAATGCACTGCAAAAAGGAAAAGGTCAATCTGCAAAATATATTTTATGAAAAGAAAGAATGATTTGCTAATGATATTGAATCCTTTAGGAAAAGTATATAAGTAATTAAAGAGTATAACTGAAAAGACAGGAAACTGGAATAGTACCATCTATCCTGTAAATAAAATCAGCAATTAAGGATGAAATTACCTACCCAATATAAATATCCTATTAATGTTTTATATATCTATACATAATTTAACACTTCTTAAGACGCTTGTTTAACAAACGCTATTTTTTAAAAGATGAAATTAAGGTCTTTTTAGAAACCCAATCCATTTCACTTACCCTTGCAATTTGCAGTGAACTATGTATTGTTTTGAAGGTGTATGACTTAAAATATTTTTATTGCTCATTTTAACTTCTGATATTGTGATACAAGACTTTGTTTTAAAAAATGATTAGTAATGCAGGTAACTACACTTGATGAAATATTCATTACAAAAGGACAGAACAAATTTTTGCACATTTATATGTACTAAGATTGTATTTAAATTTTAAATTCTGGGGTGTACAAAGAGGTAATTTTGCATTCACATTATAGTTAGTCATTTTCTTATATTTCTATTATGTACTTTTAACATAAAACAACTTTCATTATGAAACAGAAGAGAATATACCACCCCAAAATATGCCTCTTTAGCATAAGGATTATTTTAGGCTGATTATTTTTAAGGAACATCATACATAGGAAAAGCTCTAAACACTGAGTAGAAGTTACCCTTTTATAAAAAACAGTTTATATTTGCAAGGAAAATCTCCATTTGTGTGTGTCTCCCTCTCCATACCAAGAAGAGAAGGATCACTCTAAATCTCTAAAAACTCTTATCTAGAAGGCAATGACTTAAATATTCATAACAACCTTCCCCTTGTTTACTGTGCTTTTCCTGGTAACCTCTCATAACCACCCCTTCCACCTCCCAACATCTTTTTATATTATTTTATTTTATTTTTGTCTTTAGCTGGAAATATGATTTAGGATGGTGGGTTAGGTCATTCTGAGGAGTTAGTTTTCTAGGGTATCTCTCCACGTATACAGGAGGCACACATGTTATCAGACTTCCAGTTTTCTCCTGTTAATCTGTTTCTTCATTACAGGGGACCTCCGCCAAGAACACAGAAGAGTGCAAGGACAATTATTATTCTTCCCTCACAATTACAGCCTGCTATAATTTATGATAAATCAACTCTTTGTCTCACTTACAAATGCATATACTTAGGCTTGTGCTGACATATCCAAAATTTTACTATTATACTGTGATCCACCTCTTACATCGTCATTTGCACACACAATGCTTACACCCACATCCACACACACTTGAAGTTAAGAACAAGTCTCTTCAAATGTGCCACTTTGCATGTGGATGATTTTGGACTAAAGCCAATTAAGACCTCAGGGTCTCTAGACAAATTTTTGCTCTTCCCGTAACTACCTAGAAGATTCTAAATTGGAGATATTACCAAGAATAAGAGAGATTACCAGGGAAAATTTTTATCCTACTTATCTGTCTGTATGGCAAGGCAAACATCTAATTACCAAACATCCACTCTTCTTTTTGTTGCTCTGTGAATTGCCCTCCTCCCCTTTGAAGTCCTGGGACTCTCTCCCACTCTCTCCCATTCCTTAGCTCCTGACGGCTTATCTACTTCACTTTACCTTTCTGTCTTTGATTCTTTCCTGTGTGTGAGGTTCTCCTCAGTATGATGCTAAATTAGACTTTCTCCTATTAATGTGTCATGTCAATTTAATTCTTAAATGAGCTACAAGAACCTTAGAAAGGGAGAGAACAATTGCTCTTCCAACACGCCAAAAAGCAAAGGTCGATCTTTGGCTCACCAATCAAATATCTAAACTTCTCTTGCTTTAAAATTGCTGAAAATTAAAATAAAATAAAATAAGATAAATTATCATATTAGAGTTCTAAGCCCAAATTATTAAAAAAAAATACTGTAAGTATAATAGGAATGCCATTGGACATTCAAGATTCTACTCCAGATTAAGTACTAAAATTATAATAAATGCATCATATCAAGCATCCAGGTTATCTTTACCTATATATGAGAAATGGAAACTAAAGCTGTAACTCAACTCTTTTAAGGTGTTAGTAAATACCTCTCAAAAAGCAGAAGCCTAGGTTACAATCGTTAAATAATAAGCAAAATAAATAAGCAAAAATGTAAAGGTCCAGAAAGCAAAATATGTGGCAAGCAATTTAGGGTAGATTTTCTTTTATCCTCCTCCTTCTTATCAGGAAAAATGATAATTATCTAGATATTATGCAAAATCCATTAAGATAGATATAGGAATAAGGATTATTTACCAATTAACCTATAATAACTAAAAATTATTTGTACTCTAATTTCTTTTGGTGGGGCAATGCACAGAAATTATAAGGTTCATATACACATAAGTTTTTGTATTTGAATGTAAATATCATTTCCTTAAATACCAAACTGGATATCAATTGTTTTCCTAAAAGGAGGTTAACTCTAAAGCATACATAATTAGTGTCTTAATGAAGAATTTGTAATTATCAATGATACCACTACAAGAACATATTTCCTATGCTGGTTCAAAAAAAAATTCCCTGTACTCAATAAACTCCTAACTGGATTTTGCTACAAATATCTCAGAACATGTTGTCTTCATCTATTTCCAGAAAACATTAAACCACCGCTCTCAACAAGCTGTTCTCATTTATACTACAATGCATTTGTAGTGTTGGCAAATGGGAAATCCCAGAGCGGATGAATAAACAGGAAGCTTCATCTAGTGTTAATAATCCCCTAGGACCCTATTTGTAAAGAAATGGCCTTTGCAAGAACATGCACAAATGTGCAGTTTCATACTTGGCAGAAAACCCGTGAATTTTATTCCCAATTCATTTAGTAACTTTATGCTTTTTCACATACACAAACATATACAAACTTGTGACCTTGGGCATGTTTATGAACACCACATATATATTTATATGTGTATATATGTACACATATGCATATATATGATCATATATCATTTTATATGTAGAACAAATGAATCATATGTATGGTTTAACAGCAGGTTCTTGTGCAACGAATTCTAATTACAGAAAATATTAGCATGATATGAAATGGAGTGAAACTAAGCTGGATAGAGTGGTCTATTCCCACTGAAGCAACTTTTAAAGTATACTGTAATTTAAACTACTATAGTAGGGGTGCCTGGGTGGCTCAGTTGGTTAAGCGGCTGACTTTGGCTCACGTCATGATCTCGAGGTTCGTGGGTTCGAGCCCCACCTTGGGCTCTGTGCTGACAGAGCCTGGAGCCTGTTTCAGATTCTGTATCTCCCTCTTTCTCTGACCCTCCCCTGCTCGCTCTCTCTTTCTCTCTCTCTCTCTCAGAAATAAATAAAACATTTAAAACATTTTAAAAAAGAAATGAAATACTATAGTAAATATCAGAAAATATTTAAAACAGCAGATGTCATTAGCCCTTAACCAACTGACATGCAGTTCTCTGTGATCCCTAAACCACATTAACACAAAGCAGGGAGGTCCAGTAGTAACAATGTTATACTGCGATTACACTGAAACACATTATTTTCAAAATACAAAATAAACAAATTCTGTATTCCATAATGACAATTTTTAGGTTCTAGAATACTCTGAATAGGTCTAAATAATGCACAACATACTTTGAGAACATATAACACCTCTTGGAATACTCTTTAAAAAGATCTGTTATTTGTTGTACACGGTATGAAATGAGTTTCGTGTCAGAAATTGACTTGGGAGCACAATTCAATCTCCATGCAAAGTTCTTGAAATTGATAACCATTCCCTTAACCAAAAACACAGATCCTAAATTCTTCTGTTGCAACTGCTTTTATCTACGAGTATTCACTTTCATGCATCTTTAGCTGTAGTGAAAGTGTATTTTACAAGTTGATTTTGGCCATATAAGCAAAAAAAAATCATGAATAAAACTATTGCTACAAATGTTTAAGTTTATATTATATAACCCTGAGATTATGTTAGCATAATTCACGTAGGTGTATATGATAAGTAGAAAGGCAAAATTCCAGGGCGCCTGGGTGGCTTAGCCGGTTAAGCATCCGACTTTCACTTGGGCCATGATCTCGCGGTTCGTGGGTTCGAGGCCCGCATCGGGGTCTGTGCTGACTGCCAGCTCAGAGCCTGGAGCCTGTTTCAGAGTCTGTGACTCCCTCTCTCTCTGACCCTCTCCTGCTCACACTGTCTCTCTCTGTCTCTCCTAGAAATAAATAAAAACATTTTAAAAAAGAAAGGCAAAATTCCCCTAGAAGCATGTGAGCAGGCCCAGAAATATCTTTTGCTTAGTATCACATTATATGAAGTGCTTTAAAATGCTCTAGGAATATAGCAATAATAAATTCTACCTGTATGTGGTCATTTGTGAGAGAAAAAGGCAAATGTGTTGGCATGAATGAAGAATTCAACACTAAACAATACACCAAGTTTCTAAAGTTTATGAAGAAAGGTAAAATTTAAGAAGTATAAAGAGCTTGTCACAGCTTTCAAGCAATAGGAAAAGTTCGATGTAGGCAACGAAACCAAACCTCTTTTGTAAAATTCTCACCCTAGAAAACTATTTTTAAATGTGAACCAATCATCATCCAAGAGGGGATAACAACAAATTCCATTATGTAATTGATTTAAAAGATGGGATTTTTTAATACTCTTTATTATAACTGTTTGAGGTTGTAAGCATTGGAATACATACAAAAGCAGAAAGGGAACAGAGATTTATTTGTTATTATCTGCACATGCAAAAAGTGTAAAACAAACACTGGCCCAGGGGAATGATTCAGCCCCTGTTAGTACTGTTGCTGCTTCAACCACTTTAAGAAATAGACATTCTTTTAACGTTATGTATAAATCATCTTTTTTGAAACCAGACATTTATCATTTATAGAGTTTATGTAATCTGAGATGTAATGTTTGAGGAAGTGGAAAAAGAATGATAAAAGATTTTCTCCCTTCAACCGCAGAAGCTGCTGGCTTGCAAATGTTTTGCCTTGAGATTTGTTGATAAGTAAAAAAAAAAAAAAGTATTTACAAGCCATCACCAAGGTGGATTTTAGTTCTCCCATAATGTCCAGGACCGAAGTTCCCACTCCCGTATGAACACACATTAAGTAAAAACAATGTGCCTTCCATGATAACTTTAGGTTCAATGTCAGCTCTCTAGGTTACCTCCTCTAGCAAGAATGGGCATCCTTCCTTCCCCATGTGCATTCAGAGAATTTCAAGGAAACCCCTGGATACAGTTAAAGAGAATTGAAAAGCACAGCAGCCCAGAGAAAAACCTAAGCCTTTAAAATTGGCTTACAAATTCAAATTGGTTTATAAGAAACAAAGGACAAAACAAACAAAGCAAAACAGTAAAAACAACAAAAACAACAAAAACTTGAGCAATGTGTCAGATAAATAAAGTTAACAGGAAATCCAGTCACACATAGCTACCTCTGAGTGGAAAGTAAAGACCAAGTGGCTCACAGATTTGAGATTAATTTAACTAAAAGAAATCTGGTTGCCCGTAAAGACATACGAGATGACAGAAATCTAACTCTACTGTCCTACTTTGTTGTATTAATAGCTGCCTTTAAGTATGTTAGTAATAAACATGATAGATGCTAGCTCATTCTTGACACTGAATACTTCTCATTTGTGGAATTAGATCAGATTTTGCAGAAAATTACTAACAAGTGTATGAGATTTGATGTGGAATTAATCTTAAACTAGTACTTTCACCAATAAAAATATTGATACAAACAATCTGTCTTGAAAATATAGTATCATACAATACAAAATGGCTAAGACACTATAATATTCTTATTGACTAACACAGAAGTTAAATTTTAGAATGAGTACTAATTTTTACTTAACCAAAATATTTATTGAAAATGACAAAATATTTAAGATTTATATTAAAGTCAGAAGTTAGTTCTTATATAAAAAAAAAAGAAGTTAGTTCTTATATGTCACTAAATAACCCCAGTAAACACACTGTTATGTTAAGAGGAGTAACATCTATATAAAAATTATATTGCTAAATGAAATCATATGATCACATGTCATTCAAATTTTATATTATATCTAACCAAAACAAAGAGAAATAATGTGCAAGAAATGTAGTATCAGGGCACCTGGGTGGTTCAATGGGTTAAGAATCTGACTTTGGCTCAGGTCATGATCTTGTGGTCATGGGTTCAAGCCCCGCGTCCGGCTCTGCTGAGAGCTCAGAGCCTGGAGCCTGCTTCAGATTCTGTGTTTCCCTCTCTGTCCCTCCTCTGCTCACACTCTGTCTTTCTCTCTCTCAAAAATGAACAACAACAAAAAAAAGGTAATAGTTTTCATCCTTAAAATGAACAACTGAGTGTCCCAATAAAGGGCCACATGAACACATAAGCAGTGGCATATTTATTTCAGTTACCTTCACATTTTTTTTTAGCTTTTTTTTTTTTAATGTTTTATTTATTTCTAGGAGAGAGAGAGAGACAGCATGAGCAGGAGAGGGTCAGAGAGAGAGGGAGTCATAGACTGAAATAGGCTCTAGGCTCTGAGCTGGCAGTCAGCACGGAGCCCGACGTGGGGCTCGAACCCACGAACCGCGAGATCATGACCTAAGCGAAAGTCGGACGCTTAACCGACTAAGCCACCCAGGCGCCCCTACCTTCACATTTTTAAGACTAAAACAATTTTCTTTTTAAAACTTATTCAGTTTCCAAAATAGCTATAATAGTAAAAAAAAAAATCACAATTTTCATAGCCCTATTATTACCATAGTATGCCAAGGGAAGTGCTAAGGTACAAAGGACAATATAAAGTGTAGCCAAATAAAATATTAAAATTTAATCCATAAACTATATATTGAATTATACATATCTCCTATCTATGTTATTTATAAATAAGAATATGAAATTCCAATACAAAGGTACAATGGCAATTTCATTATATCTTATGAAAACCGCAAGAAAAGAGTATTATAATTATGAATATATGTAAAGTGCAGATAGTATATTAAATAGGCCAAATATAGCAGTTAATGCTTATTGCGTTCAAAGGATGTATGAACTAATATAATAGGTTAGTGAGACATATGTTACAATTGTTTGGTTTTTATATTTCTTCCACAGAATCAAAAAACTTTCACTGTTAGGAGACAGGCCATTTAAAATGATTGAAAGTAATCAAATTATTTTCACAGAACAAGAAGGTAAAAAGCACCAAGTGATAAGCCAATGGTCATACAGCTAGTGACACAGGTAAGAATAGAGTTCATTGTTCAGACCCTCAAGCCAGAATTATTATTACCTATTGGTGTTCCTCAAAGAAAATTTCCCAACAATGAAATAATTCTACTTTATAACAGTAATAATATGAAATGCTTAACAAAAGCCACTAGGACTACTGGAGACAGTCTACCATGTGATGTAATTCATTCCTGAAAGCCATCAGAAAATGCAAGTGTGTGTGTGTGTGTGTGTGTGTGTGTGTTTTAGAGAGAAGGAGAGGGAGAGGAGGAAAGAGAGATGGGTGGATGGATTGAGAAAGCTTTTTGTGAGAAAAAGTCAATGATGGAAATGAGAGTTTTTAACCACTATCTCCAAATTATTCCCAGATCTTAGCAAATTCCAGGAACATCTTTTTAAAATCAAACTACAGTTTTAAAACTGGAGCTATACAAATCTAGAATAATAATTACAATAGTTTTTAAATGTCCCTTCTTTGTGAGATGTGACTGAATTTTAATGAATAGATATTATTTTTTATGCCTGATTAAATCTTGACTACTAAAATGAGCTGCCAGAAAGATTCCTGCCTGTGTTTAACTTCAGTGACTTCCCTGAAGAGAATAAATTTAACATTGTGGGCTGAAAGTCCTCTACCTGGATGTAGCATTGTACTATAACATATCTAGGACTACAGTTCAAGTTGTACCTGTCACTAATGGTTTCTAGGACCTTGAACTAGTTGGTTTTTGATTTTTGGGTTTTGGTTTTGTCTTTGTTTTTGTTAGTTTGTTTGTTTGTTTCCTGCCTGAGCCTCTTATGTCTTCTGCAAAATGATGGTACGGTCAAGACCTGTCAAGGGTCAAAGATTTTATCCTACTTGCTATCTACTCTCTCAGCCCACCACACCTTCATGTAAAGTGGCAGTAGACAGGAGACTCTTGGAGGCATAGGCAAAGAATTTTACCACTTATGTCATGAGTTTTATATTAAGTAAGATAAAATAAATTCCATCTAGGTGGGGTCAGGCTTTCTAAACAATGATGCCCCAGGGTATAATATTCACATGAATATTTTGTTCTCAAATAAACTACTTCTATATTTTGGTGTAACTTGAAGACTAAAAGTAACTGTAGAAATAGAACAACTTAATTTTTATGAAGTCAGGAAGAGATATTGTGAGAATTTTTAGTGGTCCCTTTCCTAGATAAAATGGTTTAAATAAAACAACATCAACAACTAAAACACCACATCTATAATATTTTTAAAATTTTTTTAAAACAACCTTATAATATTAATGTACTTCGGTGATAAATGTAGGAATATATCACATGTACTTTTCATTGTTTATGCCTGCATTAGTGAATGCACCGTATAGTAGATTAAGTAACCTTTAGTGTTATTTTACTCCTATTGTCCATGAATATAAATTGGATACAAAAGATATGTGAGCTCATGAGATCGCCTCAATATTTTATCCAAGTAATTATGGAATTAAGAGACTCAAATTTATTTACTTTCTTTATAGAGGTTTAAATTTTATTTCTTAGATCATTTTCTCTGAAATGTCATGAAGTGGCTATGTTTAGAAGACAGCAAACTTGAGGTCAGAAGAAAAAGGGAGGAGAAAAGAGTACTTTATAATAAGACAGGAACCTGAGCCTTGAAAAAATAAACTTACAGTAAAAATGTTAAGACTAGAATCTTTACAGAGTTGTTGCAACTAAGCTTGCAAACCATTCAGAGAATAACCACGGTTTAGAAAAGAAATTTAAAGGTTAAAATGTTGTAGTAAGTTTCTGAAATGCCACTTCCTTAATTAATATGATCCCACTACTCATGCACTTTATTATTAACATAGGGCAACTTGTAACTTCAATAAGTGAGCAAAAGAAGAATCATGTACTCTCAACTAATTTTATAATAATCGAGAATGAATATATATACATATATGTATACACATATGTACACACATATATGTATATGTGTATATATATATGTATATATACATACAGATACATACATACACATATACTTTC
This sequence comes from Hyaena hyaena, assembly GCF_003009895.1. NCBI lineage: Eukaryota > Metazoa > Chordata > Mammalia > Carnivora > Hyaenidae > Hyaena > Hyaena hyaena. The sequence continues at coordinate 31,401 of NW_024081481.1, read as the reverse complement.
AAAGGCAATTGTCAACTTCTATAAAAGTAATAGTGACTATAAAATTGAAAGATGATTTTAAAACTGAAAACAGAATCTAAAGTACACAGTACAAGGGCCAGAGAATTACAAAGATCTATTTATTTAGGGAAGTACAAAAACAACAACAAAAAACAAACAAAAAAACACTAGTCAAGAGTGGAGCAGAGTGACCAATTTTTTCTATTCCCCTCAGTAAACTGTCATGAAATATTCTTCAAAGGTTTTTTGAAATGTTATTTATTAGAAGAAAAAAATCTTCCTGGCTAGTTTCTCTTTTAGATTTATTCTTATATTCTTTTTTCCTTGAAAAATTACAGCTTTTTTTGGCATTAAATGTATAAATACCATTCTTTTAAAATTCAACAATTATTTTGTCATGACTGTATTCATTTGTGAGTAAAGACCTATATCCAGTGTTGCTAATCAACCCATACCTTTAAATTATCTGGTTTGGAACTTTTGTGGATATGTAGGGAAAAATCTACCATAAATTTGATTAGCTTTAAATACAGAGCTCCTATGGCTTAAATTACTGCTTGTAAGTGAATTCTTTTGATATGCATTGATAAATAAAAAACTTCTTTCATATATGAAAAATGTACATTTTGACATTAACTATACGTTTTTTAGAGAGCATAGTAATGCAATGGGAAATGTTTGTTTTTCATAAAGAATTATTATTTTATGTAGGTAAGGAAAAGGGAGGAAACTGTGTATTCCTTTTTTTGCATTGTATAATACAATACGTTTTTCCCAACTTTATTGAACTATAATTGACATATAATATTGTATAAGTTTAAATTGTACAATGTGTTGCTTTGATACACATATACTGCAAAATGATTATCATCATAGCATTAGTAAACACCTCTATCTCTATCACATTACATAATTACCATGCCTTTTTTGTGATGAGGACATTTCACAGCCACTTAGCAAATTTCTTTTGTTTTTTAATTTTTTAATGTTTTATTTATTTTTGAGAGAGAGACACAGCATGACCAGGGGAGGGTCAGAGAAAGAGGGAGACACAGAATCCGAAGACAGGTTCCAGGCTCTGAACTAGCTGCCAGCACAGAATCCAACGCAGGGCTTGAACCCACGAACCGTGAGACCATGACCTGAGCTGAAGTCAGACGCTTAACCAACTGAGCCACCCAGGCGCTCCGCAAATTTCAAGTTTCTAATATACTATTATTAACTATAACCACCACAATATATGTTAGATATCCAGAACTAATTCACATTATAACTGGGAATTTGTAAACTGTGATCCAATTCTCCCCATTTCCTGCACCGCTCAGTCCCTGGAAACCACCATTCTATTCTTTCTCTGATTCTCCAAGTCCAATGTTTTTAAAATCCACATATAAATGAGATCATACAGTATTTCTCTCTCTCTCTCTCTCTCTCTCTCTCTCTCTCTCTCTCTCTCCCCCTCCCTCCCTCCCTTACTCACTATCTCTCTGATTTATTTCCATTATCAATAACACACTCAGGGTCCATCTATGTTGTTGCAAGTGAAAGGATTTTCTTCTTTTTCATGGCTGAATAAATTCCTGTATATTTCTATGTGTATCTTTATCTCTATCTCTATCCTTATAACTCCCATATTCTCTACGCATTCCTCTGTTGATGGACATTTAGGCTATTTCCATATCTTGGCAATTATGAATAAAAGTACAATGAATATGGGGGTGCATATATCTCTTTGAGATCTCATTTTCATTTCCTGTGGATATATAGCCAGAAAACGTACAAATGGCCACAGGTACATGAAAAGGTGCTTGACATCACTAATGATCGGGGGAATGCAAATTTTAAAAAATCACAATGAGATATCACCTTATACTTGTCAGAATGTCTATCATTAAATAGATAAGAGATAACAAGTGTTGGTGAGGATGTGGTGAAAAGGGGACCCTGTACACTGTTAGTTAGGAATGTAAACTGGTACAGTCACTATAGAGAAAAGTATGTAGTTTTCTCAAAAAAAATCACATTAGTTTGTATCAAACAGTAGAGTTCCTCTTCCACTCAAATCTATTTACTCAAAGTTGTAGCAAATATATTATTATGTTTTGGTACTCAATAGTATTCTGTTTCTTTAAAAAGTGACATAATTAAAATTTTGTAACTGAACTAACATTCTAATAAGTTAATATTTTAACAGGCAAAGAAATATACTAGAATTTTAAGAAAAAGCTGAAATATTTTACCAGACAATTATCAGAACATAAATAACAGAATGAAGAATGACTTCTGCTTTGACTTTTGTAGTTAATAGTTTAAAAGGGCAGTAACTTCAGTATAGCACACCTGACCCATTTGAATAAAATAACTTCTGAAAGTAAATTTCGTATCAATTTTATAGAATTTTTATTTTTTTAAATTATTAAGCAATGCTTACATATTTCCAAATAATTTCAAAAAATGTCATAATGGTTTTCCTTAATAAAAAGACTATATGTCTTATAAAACTGATTTGTTTAAGAAATACATTCAAATGTCATCTTAAAAATTAATAGGGTATTTTGGCACTATATATACTAAATTATTATTAGCACAAAAATTATAAATTATCTTTAAGTACTTTTATATTAATCACTTATTTTTCGTCACTGGTTATATACTTTTTTAATGTTTATTTATTTTTGAGAGACAGAGAGACAGCATGAGCATGGGAGGGGCAGAGAGAGAGAGGGAGACACAGAATCTAAAGGAGGCTCCAGGCTCTGAGATATCAGCACAGAGCCCAACACAGGGCTCAAACCCACAAACCAATGAGATCATGTCCTGAACCAAAGTTGGACGCCCAACCAACTGAACCGCCAAGGCATCCCTCTTCACTGGTTATATTTAAGTTTTACTGAAAACCATGACAAAAAAAGAAGAGAAAATCAGATCCAAAGTAATGAGAATAAAGGTGATGATACAGATCACAGTAGAAACTGAAGAGCTAGAAAACAAAACAGATAAGCCAAAAGCTGGTTATGTAAAAAAAAAAAAAAAAAAGAAAGAAAGAGAAAAGAAAGAAACTGCACAGCCTCTGGTCATCTTAATCAAAAAATAAGAGAGAGGAAACAGTTTATTATTAGCAAGAATGAACATGGTAACATGACTACAAATTCTACACATATTAAACATATAAGAAGACAGTATTAACAACAATTTTATGTCAACAAATTGAGCAAGTTTGATAAATTCTTTGAAAGATACCAATAACCAGCATTTACTGACAAATAGATAATCTGGATATCCCTATATAGTAAAACACATACTGCAAGATAGCATTTATGTAATATTCCAGAAAACGCAAGCTATTCTATAAACAGAAAGCAGATTAGTGTTTGGCTGGAGACTAGCTGGGTATAGCAGTAAAAGATGAGAGGGAAAGATTAGCAGGGAGCATAAGGAAAGTCTGGGGGGTGAAGTATAGGTTTATTGTTTTAATTGTGGAGATGGTTTCATTTGTATATATTCACACAAATATAAACAACTCCACATTTTAAAAATGAGCAGTTTATTGTACATCAGTATGCCTCAAAAAAACAAAATCCTCAAAAAAACTAAACAAATAAAAAAAAGAAGATGAAATGACTACCAAGTTTCATTAATAGTTAAAACCAGAGCTGAAGCATTTAGTCCACCTCCAAAACATTTTACTGTAAGTATTTCACAAAGTAATTCAAATTTTTCCCAATACATAATAAAACACATTAAAGGAGAAAATCAAAGTACAATTCTACCCATATCCTTTTTTTCCAAGTCATAATTACATTTCAGTATAATTGAATATTTGGAAAATGTTTCTAATAGCTTATATCTAGTCATAAAGTGTTTATATTGATATAAGATTTAATTAATGACCTGAATTAAATATTTGTTTAAATACCTACTGGAAAAAAGAATACCCAAAATTCACCATCCTAAACATATACATACACACAAACACATGAATACTATGAATACTCATGCACACATTAGTGTGACATAATGATTCTTATTGGTCAGGATGACACATGCATGTCCCCTACTATAGTAACAATAATTTTAGTCAATGACATGGCAGTGATTATAAGAATTAAGTATGTAATGTGGTGCATCTGATAACAAAAAGCCTTAGCCAATACAAAGCCCTATCGTATAACAAAAACCTAGAAATGTTGAATTACATATTTTATAAACAACTTAGGAAAATTCACATTTTAGAAGTTCCAAAATTGAGACATAAAGAATTAGCTGAAAGGGTAAAGAACATTAAGGATCTACTCCTGAAATCATTGTTGCACTATATGCTAACTAACTTGGATGTAAATTTTAAAAATAAATTAAATAATAAAAAAAAGAATTATTGGATGTCAGAAACAGAATTTAGAGCCAGATTTAAATAATAATGTTTAACCTGCAGAGGTTGAGGGAGTACTGGACCTGGATAGAGAATCTAAGGATGGACTATGGAGGTAAAGTTACCATATTAGGAGGGCAAACAAGGACTTCGGGTGGCATAGTGTGTTGACTTTGAAGGGAGACATCTGCCTTAAGATGGCTGGGTTAGAATACTATTCCATTTGTGAAGAAAAGCAACAGGGAAGGATCCTCCCACCTACCCAGGGAAGAGTTTATGACACTTTCTTCTACTTAGGCTCTGTGAAGAATATTACATTGTAAATTAAATATATGTCAAAAGTCCATGATGCATGTTCCATACAAAGGAACAAAGAGAACAAATGGAAAGAGAAGAAAACACCTAGTCAAGATGCACTTAACACTGTAAAATTACAAACCAGATGAAGCAATGGATTAGTATGAGGAAGAAACAACAGATACAGCAAATAGAACTGGTGCTTCTGTCCAAAACAATAGAACAATCTGATAGGTGTTATGTTTACAATGATTAAGTAGGTACAGAAAACAACATCTAGTCTAAAAACAGAGGAGATGTTAGGATACTTACATAAAGGAACAACAATTAGTAGTCTAAAAACAGAGGAGATGTTAGGATACTTACATAAAGGAACAACAATTAGATTAATAGGTGACTTTTAACCAATAACATTAATAAACAGTGTAATATAACGTTTATAAGATTCTTAAGGAAAATATCTATACTTCTTGAAGTCTAGACCCAACTGAACTATCATCATTTAAGAGTTAGGGAAAAATGAAAACATTATGATAAAATAGAGTGTTTTTTATGAATTGTTTTGAGTGTCCCATAAAGGATGGAAAAGGAAAGGAAAAATGGTATTCAGGAGGAAGGAGTAGGATGTCAAAACCAATGGAAAGCAAAGACATTGATATATTTTGGCAAATCTATGTACACATGATCTGTAAAAACACCACAGCAATAATTTCCATGGTGAGTTAAAACAAGCAAGAAATAAAACCATGTAGAATAATAATAAAAATTTTATGTGGGGCTAATTGATATTCAGGCATTCTGATATCCTTGAAATATCTGGATGTAACATAAAGCTACTGACCACTTTCATGTATTGTCAAGTTGAAAGTACTTGTTAAAAATCTAAGGATAACTATTATATTATAAAACTAGAAATAATGCATAATTTAAAAATGGTACTGTGAGAAAGAAAAGAAGGATAAGTCATTAGATCAAAGGCACAACAACAAAAATAACATGAAAGTTTTCTTTAAGAAAAGAAAGAATATGTAAAATGTATTCATACAATACTATAAAGCATAGAATATGAATGAACCAGAGTATTATTTTAAATAGGAATAAGGCACCAAAATGGTATGTTAGTGAAATAAAGCAAACGGCCAAAATACAGACAATGTTTCATACAATGTATGCATCTTTTAAGTATACTAAACAGTTCTTATTATATACAGTACAATGTAGAAGGAACAGTCCCATTCTAGCTTCATGCTACTTATGAAATAACTCAAGTTTAGGAGAAGAGGGAATTAGATGGAGTGAAAGGTTCCTAGTTTTGTCTATTATATTTTACTTTTTATAATATTCTTACTTCATTATAATGTTTCATTCCTTTAAAAACAAAGCATATACAATAAATATTGCAAAGTGTCAGTAGTTGTTAAATCTATTTGATGAGTACAGTGTATGTTATTACTTATACTTTTCATTTATTTATTTTATTATCATAAGTAATTTTAATAAAAGGCATTAAAAATTACAAAAGTGGTCTTAGCAGAAATTATAAAACAAGAGCATTCATTTCCATATACCCTATCTGTCTCATATACTACAAGTAACCTCAATTATGTTATTTCTACTCTGTTGCCATGCCTTTTTTGACAACAACTAGGCTTAGACCTAAAGTTTTAACTAACCTGTTTTGGATATTTAGTGTTGGTAGCAACAGCTGATCTACACTTTCCCTAGTATTTGGAGTCCACTCAATAGCTAAGACTATCACATTATTTTTGTTTGCTAATGCTTAGAAGAATCTAATTCAATTATTAAATTATATCCATAATCAAATATTAAATGGCCAGATTATTTTGAGGGAGACTGCAGTTCTAAAGAAGTCTAAATGATCTGTATGATCCACATACAGAAATTCATTGTGGATGCAATATTTAATTTCTGAATCTATATGTCATCTAAACAATTTCCCAGCCTAATTTTTTTGCCAAACTCTGAGCCTCAAATGACTTCTAATAACTAGGTATGGAAAAAAAAATAGAAGGGGGAGTCACTGAACAACACTTTTATTATTTTTATGCTGAAACTACAAATCTTCCATTTGCTGAAAATTTTCCAATGTTTTAATTATATAAATACAGGTATATACAAAGGTATATTTTTGCTTAAAGATATTAAGTTTTCTCTTGTTTAAGCTACAGATGTTGTAACTGTTACTTTTGCTTTCAGGAAATTAACAGATGAGTTGAGTAAAGGAAATGAGTTCAATAGTAAGATGATACTAGAAGTTAATTGGAATAGCAAGATAACTCTAGAAATGATTTCAAATTGAACAAAGACTTCCGTTTTGGGGCAGAGATCTAACCTTCAATCCAAAAGGACTTTTGTATTTTTAGCAATAAATTTTTAGAGACAGTCTAAAAATATGTGCATATTCAATATAAGGAAATTAATTTTTTACCAAGGAATAGGAGCAATATTAAAACTGATTTTCCTTAGATAGCTTTTTTAAATCTAAATTAAAAATTGTCAGGGGCACCTGAGTGGCTCAGTCAGCTGAGTGCCTGACTTGGGCTTAGGTCATAATCTCACAGTTTGTCAGTTCGAGCCCCCAGTGGGGCTCTGTATTGACAGCGCAGAGTCACATCCTGCCTTGGATTCTGTGCCTCCCTCTCTCTCTGCCCCTCTGCACCTCTTGCTCTCTCATGCTCAAAAATAAAGAAGCATTAATTTTTTAAAACTATTTATAAATTAAAATTTTTCTTTCATGTAAGCTAAAATATAGTTAAATTTTACTAAAGAAATAATGTAACCAAATAATTCTGTGTATGCAATGCAATAGACATAAAATAATAATTAATTTTGATCATCATCAATTGGACATGATATATTATTAATGACTAACACAGTTAGATAAAGGAAGAAAATTTTTACCTATTCATTCTTTCAGCATAACTCTCTAATATAAGGGACTTATATTTAGATTTGAAAGGGAGTTAAAGTTGTTCATTTGTTTCCAATAAATTATATACTGAACACATAACATGTGCTAGATAATTTGGTACATGCTATGAATACAAAGATTAAAGACAGAGACCTTACAATTGTGTACACCAATATTATATGTAATGTAATGTTCATCATTGCATAATGGTGAATTTATGCATGAAGTGCTAGGGAACATATTAAATTAGGAATGATATGTTAGAAAAGGGGAAGGGAAAAAGACTCATGTGTACAATCCATATGTAACCCATATGGTAGAATCAGGGAGCCAAGAATTAGTTCAGCATTAGAGAAACTCAGGCCATGAATACCAAAGATGCAATTGAAAACATATGGGCCAGTCCTTTAGAGATGTGAGAAAACTTTGTGAAATAAGCAGTATCTATACATATCACTTATCATTTCCAAGGAATTATTAAATATAAATGTTATTTTTTATCCAGATTTTCTAGTATTGACATGATATGAATTTATACCATGGAATTAGGTTAAAAGATATTTTTTAAAAAAATCACACATTCAATGAAAAGCTTCATCAATTCACTCTTAAGTTTTGTATTATCTTGAACTTATTTAGAAATTGGTCACTAAAATTTGAATAAACTATTCTCTTGTTAAAATATTCTGCAATCAATGGGATTATCACTAAATCACTGGAACCTTTTATTAAACTTTATTTTAGTACATCAATTATAATACTATTAGTCAATGGGTGACAAAGCAACAGAGTTCTCAAGGATCTGATTAATGGAACTCTGCTTGAATGCTGGTAACTACACCCTTTTGACAAAATCTACAGGCTCTCAATAAATAGCTTCCAAATAAACCTGGAAACACGCATTCACTTGGGCTGAGGGCCACAAAAAGAGAAAGGCTTTTCTTTAGTTCCCTCTGTCCCTTGGTTTATGGCTGTCTAGTACAGTAGGGGTTTAGCAAAAGTAAATCTCCATAACTGCTAGTCAAACAATGACAGTTAACAGAAGCTTTACCCAGTGCTATCAAGATAATAATTAACAATTTATAACAAAAAGGAAAAGCATGATAATTAAATAAATCAGAAGCTAATAAAGAAAAGGAATGAAGTGACTGCATGAACACTGCACCCACCCAGTCACCATAAATAAACCAGTAGTATAACTATCTCTTTAACACAGTAACTCTGTATCAGAGAACAAAGCAGCAGAAAGTGAAGGGAACCCATAGTTCATAGTTCATTTTACTTCCCCAGACTCCAACTCCATGCCCTCCTGACCTAGGAGGTAATTGGTACTTAGACTGTGTAATTTAATTTTTCTTTGGGGAGGTAGTTCCCACTCTGTCAGAGTATGATTTCTTTTGCTTTTGCTTCTATTTTTCTCTGCTTTCTACCAAGTAAAAGGTAATTCTGAGTATTGACACATGGAAGTAGAGATATATGGACATGGAAAGTGTAAGATTTATCTCCAACAATTTTCATCTATTAAATATAATTTTAGTACATAGTGAAGTCCATGTTACCAAAACATTTGGTCTACAACCTGCTATGATGTTGATGAATCATTGTAAAAGACAGATTTTTCCACCACAAGAGCCACTATAGTTCGTCAGCAAAACAAGCCAATTGCTAATCAACCATAATCTGATAGATAGATGATAGACAGAGAGAGAGAGAGAGAGAGGGAGAGAGAGAGAGATAAGATTGAAGTTCACTTATAAGATAAGAGAGAGAATACATGTCACTTTATAGTTTAAAAATACCTATATCATAATTTGATATAAACACAATAACCAATTTGTTGAATATCTATTATCTTCCAGGGGACTTTACATAAACAACCTTATTTAATCCTAACAAAAACAGTAACTCAAATACTAAATCAGGCTTAAGCTAGGTGTTTTGGTTCCTGGTCCAGTTATGTTTATGTGAAACCACATTCCTTTAGTTAAAATGCATGACACTTAAAAGGAGAGGATCCAGGATGCCTGGGTGGCTCAGTCAGTTAAGTGACTGACTCTAGAGTTTAGTTCAGGTCATGATCTCACAGTTTGTGGAATTGAGCCTTTCTTGGGATTTTCTCTCTCCCTCTCTCTCTGTCTCTCTCTGCCCCTCTACCCCCTGAAAATAAATAAAAGAAAAGAAAGAAGAGAATGCAAGATTTCCTATTAGAGTATTTCTCACTAGAACATTCAAATTAATTACATTGTCTGATTAGCTTACATTTTCCCCAGATATATGGAGTAGTTCATGATCATGGAAGGTGTATGTGTGTGTGCATATGCACACATTTGTATGGCAACTCTGTATGTGCTGAATACAATGTAGAAAGTAGCTAAGAGATGTCAGAGGGATGACGGAAGAACAGAGAATAAATGAGTCACAATTAGTAACAGCGGCTGGTAGGGTTAGACTCAATGAGGGCGGGGAAGAAGTCTATCTTTTATTGTGTTGTTTCATTTCCACATCTGGAATAGTGACTGGAAAGTAGGTGATACATAAATATGTATTTAAAGATTGACAGAGAATCAACATGAAGGTCACTTACATCAGAAAAATTCCATAAATGTTACCATATATGGGATGAGACTGCACTTATGATATTTGTGTTATTTAATTTTGCTTAGCCTTTCATAATATATGAGTAACTACTTTCAGTACATTCCTTAGCCCTTCCTCTCTCTTCAGGTAATCAAACTCAAGCACTCTTCTAGTTCTGAGTAATGCAGAGCATAGAAACTAACACATGAGGGGCATTTGGTGAATGAGATGGTGAAAACTACATAAACAAATACAGTCAAGAACATGACTGATGAAACATTAAAATACCATTCATTATTTGGAAACAAATACTTCCTTAGTATCTATTAGGCAATGGGAAAAGGACCACAAATTGACTGGTAAAATGATGGGAATTATCATTCACCAATGATCATGACCATCTATTTACAAAGGGCTTCTCACAGATCCAGTATTACAATTTACTAAGATCATAGACTCCAGAGCCACCGTACATGGATTCATAATACAGTCTCAAAGTTTCTGCTGTGTTTTACGAGGCAATTTATTAACCTTTTATGTGGTCTAATTCTCTTGTGGACAATGGGGATTACAATAGCGTCTGTCCCTTAGGGATTGCAGTGAAGATTACAATATTATTATGAATGATTTATATTTAGCCAAATAAATACTTAATCATACTACATACAAAATAAGTCAACTTATGCCCAAAATGTACAAAGTATAGAGTTCTACATGTGGAGCTATTAATCTTCAAGTGGCAAGTGGTGAACTTTACATCGTTAAAATGAATTAACAGAAAAATATAAAGCTAATTATGGATCATCATTGTTGTGAACTTTTATGACATTCTTTTTATTTTTGGAAACTTTTTAGTGACATGTAGAATGTTGCCTAACTAAACTTCTGCCAACTTAAATTTAGTAATACATAAACATTGATACAGAAAATAACATAGTACTTGATAATTTTGGAACAAAAGTAAAAATGCAAAACAACTATAGCAACTTCTATTATCTTTGTTTTTACGTTTTTCAAATTGTTAATGAGGAGGTTTTTTTTCATCTCACATCCAAGTATCCATAAAACCTCATAATTTAAAAAAATGTGTTTATTCATTCATTAATTCAGTAAATGTGCACAGAATCTTTTCATGTGTCAGGTACATAGAAGACATTCTGTCAGCATTTGTTAAATATGCTTTCCAAGGCTTTTTATCAGCTCTGCCAGACAGTAACACAATGAGAATATAGGTTGTCATGTTCACATGTTTAAATAGTTTACTATTTAAGAAAAAAGGCAGTGGCCTGATGACATGAAAAAAGAGGTCAAAAACAGTTAACTTCATTTGACTGTACAATCCAGCGATGAGCATTCAGCTAGCTAGATGGAATATCTATATCAATACACAGTTTTTAATAATAATATCATATTATTGACAATATTATCACAAAAACATAATAGGTGGCATATCTATATCCATATACAATTTTATTTATATATTATATGTTATAGAAAATAAAATATAATGTAGCAATAATTATATAATAAATTATTTTTATGGTTTTTTAAAATTTATTTCTGAGAGAGAGAGAGAGACAGCTTGAGCAGGGAAGGATCAGAGAGAGAGGGGGACACAGAATCCAAAACAGGCTCCAGGCTCTGAGCTAGCTGTCAGTACAGATCCTGATGCCAGGCTCAAACCCATGAACCGTGAGATCATGACCTAAGCCAAAGTCGGACATTTAACCCACTGAGTCACCCAGGTACCCCTATTTTTCTTTAAATCAAAGAAGTTTTTAAAAATATGTTATAATATAATAATAATATGATATATTATTATTTTTCTTTGAAATCAAAGATGTTTTATAAAAATTTGATGAAAATATGTACAAATCTCATCAAAGAAAACTTTGCTAAAATTTGAGGACAATGGTGTTCTGACTAAAATATTGAAATAAGAACTTTCTTTTCCCTTTTTAAAAGAAAATTCATTCCTACCTCCTAAGAAAGAAGCTAATGGTCAAATGGTTTCACACATTTAAGAAGAATTAACACTAATCATTAGACTCTTGCAAAAAAGTGGAAAAGAAGAGGACATCTCCTAAGTCATCTTAGGCCAGCAACATTCGCATACCAAATGCAGATAAAAGCAGAAGAACAGAAAACCACAGGTCCAAATTCATGATGAACAGAGATGTAAAAATCCTCAACAAAATACTAGCAAACTCAATTTAACAGTATAATAAAAAGATCATATGCTATAATCCAGTGGGAATTATTCCTGGAAATCAAGGATGGCCCAACATCTACAAATGTATATAACTGCCCATATTAACAGAATGAAGAATAAAAATAATCTCAATAGCATGTAACAGAAAGAGCACCTGACAAAATCAAAATTCAACAAACTTTCATGATAAAAACTTTCAACAAATTATGTACAAAAGGAATGTACCTCAATATAGTAAAGGCCACATATGACAAGCCCACAGCTAACATCACACTCAACAGTGCAAAACTGAAAGCTTTTTCTCTAAGATCAAGAACAAGACAAAGATGCCCACTTTCTCTATTGCTAGTCATCATAATAAAGAAATTCTTAGCTGGAATAATTTGGCAAACACACAAATTAAAAATAAAAATAAAATAAAATACATCTAAATTGGAAAAGAAGTAAATTATCTTCATTTGCAGATAAAATGTTCATATGTAGAAAACCTTAAAGATTCCACATACACGAACAGTTAAAGGTAACGAATGAATTCAGTAAAGTTGCAGAATATAACATCAAAACACCCAAAACAGTCACAGTTCTAGAAACAAACTAATATACAACAAAAGAAAATTAAGAACACAATCTGTTTTACAATAGCATCAAAAGCAGTCAAATACTCAGGAGTAAATTTAATCAATGAGTTAAAAAGACTTGTACACTGAAAATCACAAAATATTGATAACAGAAATTAAAGACATGGACATATGAAAAGACATCTATGTTCATGTACTAGAAGATTTAATATTGTTAAAATGTCCATACTACCCAAAGCAATGCTATCCCCATCAAAATGCCCATGGAATTTTTCACAGAAAAGGAAAAGTATAATCCCCAAATACATAAATAATCACAAAAGACCCCCAATAGCCTAACAATCTTGAGAAAGCAGAGTGAAACTGTAGGCATCACGCTTTCTGATTTGTAAACATATTATAAAGCCAAAGTGATCAAAACAGTATGGTACTGGCATAAAGGCAGACATACATGATCAACAGAACAGAATGGTATATATAAAAATACACCATGCATATACAGTTAGCTTATCTTCAATAGGGAGCCAAGAATACACAAAGGTTAATGATAGTCTCCGCAACAAATGGTGTGAGAAAACTGATATCCACTTGCAAAACAATAAAACTGGACCCTTATCTTAAAACATATACAAAAATCAACTCAAAATGGATTAAAGACTTAAATGTAAGATCTAAAACTGTAAAATTCCTAGGAGAAAACAGGAAAAAAATGCTTCTTAACTTTGGTCTTGTCAATGCTTTCTTGGATATGATACCAAAAACACAGGAACAATAGCAAAAATTAACATATGGAACTACATCAAACTAGAAAGTTTCTGGACAGCAATTGAAACAATGAATAAAATGAAAAGGAAACCTGTAGAATGGGAGAAAATATTTGCCAACTTTCTATCTGGAATAGTTAATATCCAAGACACATAAGAAACTCCTATAACTCAATAGCCAAAACCAACCAAAACTCCTATTAAAACTGGCAAAAGATGGAATAGACATATCCTCGACACAAATGAATGCCCAAAAGACTTTTCCAAAAAATAAAACAAAAGTAATAAGAACTGGTGGGTGCATACTATTGGTATGAATGTTAAATGACACAGCTTCTATGAAAAACTGTGGAGGTTCCTCCAAAAATCAAAATAGAACAATCATAAAATCCAGCAATTCTACTTCTAGATACATATCTCCCCAAATAAAATCAAAAGAGATACCTGCATTTCTATGTTTATTACAGCATTAGTCACAATTGCCAAGTTATGGAAACAATGGAAGTGTCCTTTGATGGATACATGGATAAAGAAATCGTGGTATATATAAACAATGGAATATAATTTGAACTTAAAAAAGATGGAACTCTTGCCATATGTGACACGTACAAACTTGTAGTACATGATGCTAAGTGAAATAAGTCAGTCACAGAAGAACAAATAGTGCATGATTCCCCATACTTGAAATATCTAAAACGGTCAAAGCTAAAGAAACAGAATGTAGAATGGCGCGTGTCTGGAGGTAGGGGAAAATAGGGAGTTGTTCATTGGTTATAAGGATTCAGCTCTACAAAATGATTAAGTCCTAAGTTCTTGCTGTACCATATAGGACCTACAGTTAACTATTTTGTACATTAAAACATTTGTTAATTTAAATCTCATGTTAGTGTTCTTAACCCAATAAAAAATAGTTCCTAAGTTTTGGCAGAAAAATTTTTGTTGAAGCTGAGGGACTCAATGGTTATTCTCTCTTTCCTGCTTCATTTCTGAACTACTTGAAAAACAAGGCAAATAAAAATGCAGATGTACATAAACACATATTTTTTTAAGTTTATTTGAGAGAGAGGGAAAGCATGTGCACAAACACAAGGGGGAGGGGCAGAAAGAGAGGGAGAGAGAGAATTCTAAGCAGGCTCTGCACATGGGAGTCTAATAGGGCTCCAACTCACAAACCCTGAGATCATGACCTGAGCCGAAATCAAGAGTCGGACTCCACTGACTAAGCCACCCAGGTGCCCCCATTAACATTTTTCGAATGCTGATAAATGGAGAACCTGTCTTACATATGCCATAAATTATGCTTAGTAATTCTGAACCCCAAAAGATGTCAGATTTAGATAAGGAGATTTCCATTGAAAAGTCTGGGTCATACTCTCCCAAATACTACTTCAACATTCAACAATTAAGGCAGTCACGTTGCCCCAAAAGAGAGTTAAGTGTAAAGATGAGAAGATATAGATACATAAAACAATATACCATCATGCTAGAGAAAACAGCATGAGTGGGAAATAAGGAGTCAATGCAGCTAAACATTACAGGACCTTATACTCCCTGTATAAGGTCTTCACTTTATAATGAAATGAAAATAATTTAGAATTTTCAAATCGGTATAATTTGCAAAAATTATATTAGTTTTTAATTAGTTTTTTTTGTAGAATTTGCATCTAATGATTAAATAACCACTTGTCTGATTCACAAAATCAGCCATTTTTCTATCACGTAATGCAGCCATTTTTCTACCAATAGTAAATATATTCTAAATAATTATTTAAAAAAAAACAGAAAATTCTTGTTCCAGGTACAAATTTTACTCAATTGTTTTAGTATCTCATTATATCATGAATTGTGGTCACTCTGATCTAATTCCAAGAAAAATATACTGACAATAAAGGAAATGATTTTAAATGTATATATTCCGTGCTTTTCAATTCCAAAAGGATTTGTCACAATGACTTGGGACTTTGTCATTACCCTTTCCCCTATGGCATTAATTCCATTTTTGATGGAGTTGTGCTATATTCTTCAGGTGTTCTGGAGTAGGATTTTTTTAAAAATCATTTCCTAAGTGAATAGGATTCTGAAAAATAAAAGCATAACCAATTCTGAGTCAATGTTCTAAATATAAATGTTCTTTCTGCTTGCTCTAAATTATGCAAGACTTATATGACTTACATGTATTCCAAATTATATCTCATTCATTCATTCATTTTTCTTAAATACATATTGTTGAATGGTTAGACCTGTACTGAACCACAGGGATATGTATGGACATAGTGGTGAGGAAAAGACATAATTATTCAAAATTATCTTATATTTTTCAATATTATTTGTATTTGAAGTATACCTTACTAATGTGAAGAGAATATAATCACAACACTGTAAGAAACACTGTTAAAATGTATCCATAATAAACCATATATAAGCACATAAACTGTTAATTGCCCTAGGAAATGAATTGGAAATTCAGAACATAGAATTTACATGTGCATGGGACATACACTTTTGTAATCATGTATCCATGTGTTTCACACACGAAAGAAGCAAAGCAAAAAAAATGTTAGTGTTTTACCACAATTGGTATTCCTTAATAGTATTCTATTTATAACCAAACTATGCAGATTGGAACACTTTTTCCCAGACAGTTTCTCACCACTCTCATGAGAATACCCAAATTATAGAGACAAGATATTGCTGAACAGAGGCCTATTGATCTCTACATTAGAAGGAAGGAATCTGTATTCTTTTGAAATATCTTCTTGTTTCTCTCATTGCTCCTCCACACCCCCTAGAACCAATACCTTTGCTTTCTGATTTCTTTATAATTTCCCTTACCTTAGAAAATTAAACAAGAAGACTTGATCTTGGTCTTTCATTCAAATCTAAATATGCAGCTCAACCCCAGGGCTTATATTGTCCTCTTATAATCTGCATATATTATGCTACAAAAGGAACCCTTGATAAAAGCATGTCAGAGTCATGCAGTTGTCAGTTTCAACAAAGAACTGTATGGAAGACATTGGAATTCACAATAGAGAATCTAGGGTTTTATAAAGAGTAAGTCTCCATGGTCTTCAATGAAAGTGAAAAAAGAAACTTTCTGAGAAATAACTTATGCTAAGAACTTCTTTAAATATCAAGGATAAGATAATGCTAACACATCTCAAGTATGCTGAATAGTAAGTAGAAACAAATGCTCAAAAACAGTACACTCAGAGTCGACTACTTAAAATTTATATGGTGTGTGTTCTTCTGCCTTCATTAAGGTATGCCCTGTAGTTTTATTTTTATTCCAGATGCATTAATCACTGGGAGTTCATTTCAAGTGAATCGAGTTGTTGAACAGCATTTTTCTTAGCTGTGAACACTAAATGTGAAAGCAGAAAATAGATTTTGCAAGGTGGTATGAAGCAGGGAGTTTCGCTGGGCGCGCTGAAGCAGCCATGTGTAAACTTTAAGTTGACAGGTGAGTATGCATGTATCATACGTTTCTAAAATAAATGTTGTTTTTGCCTGCTCTATGAAGTGGGACATTTTGGTTAAGTTTGATGGGCTAGTGTGATACAAATTTAGCTTTTGCCTCTCCAAGTGGGCATTTTGTGTTTTCTGTGTGATCTCATTACAATCTTTACTCTCCATATTCATTATCCTCCCCCCCTTTTATTCTTACTCAGAATTGTCATAAAACAACACTCTTAATATATCACTTTACTTATTCTTTTAAAGGATTTTTCCCTTAGTGATTGTCACTCCAATTAGGGCTTCCTTTTACTAATTCCACCCACTTTTCATGCCTAATTTTATTTTCTACTTAACTATGAAGAATTTTATCTGCTATGATTTGTATTATCATTCCAGAATTGAATTATTGAATTACTTTCATCTTTTTTTCTGAAAGCTTAAGGATATCATTGTTCAGTGTATATATATATATGCAATGTGATATACAATTATATATATATATATATATGCAATGTGATTTCTGGCATTTCTTTTTCCAACCGGTTGTGTTGGTAGGAAATGAGGTTATATGTCTATACAAAATTGTATTTTATTTAATTCATGGCACAGCAAATTTTCTTACAGTGTCAATAGCAATACTATATCTGTAAAGTCATTTTAATTTTCACTTTAACACTGGTGGGAAGACGGCATAAGTGCACATAGCATGTCATTTGTGTGCATTCATATAATTCAGAGAGTACACTTATAAGTAGAATTTGTGGTGGAATTTTGAGAAAAATGGAACTTCCTAATATGTGATCATGTGCAATTTCTTTCCAGTCCACGGGGACTTATTATACTCTCTTCATTAACCTATACTTCCAATTAATGCATTTTGGTCATGGCTGACTTAGTTAATCTCTCTTAGCAATAGAAACAGCACTGTGTGTGTGTGTGTGTATGCATAAGTCATATTTAGGCAATAAAAACTTTAAGAGTATACATTTATTTATGTTTTTATTTTAGAGAGAGAGAGAATAAGAAAACAAGGGTCCCAACCAGGCTCCACACTTATCCATGCAGAGCACAATATGGGGCTTGAATCCACAAAGTGAGATTATGACCTGAGCTGAAACCAAGAGTCTGATGGACGCTCAACAAGCTAAGCTGCCCAGGGGACCCTAAAACTGTACATTTAGACATATATGAGTTCTTCAAAAATAATCGTCATTGATACAATATTTCCTAAAGGATTTGTGATTTTTTTTAAAGCAAATGCAGAAAGTTCTTAATATCTTCAGGCTTTCTTTTTTTTTTTTTTTTAATGTTTTTTATTTATTTCTAGGAGAGTGAGAGACAGCGTGAGCAGGGGAGAGTCAGAGAGAGAGGGAGTCACAGATTGAAACAGGCTCCAGGCTCCGAGCTGGCAGTCAGCACAAAGCCCGACGCGGGGCCCGAACCCACGAACCGCGAGATCATGACCTAAGCGAAAGTCGGACGCTTAACCGACTAAGCCACCCAGGCGCCCCATGTTATTTATATACTAAATTTAAATAAATGTTGAAAAATAAAATATTTTGACATATAACCTTGTTCAGAAAAACTGAGACACAAAACACTGAAACTTACCTACAAAGCTGGTATTTTAAGTCTACCAAAAACTAATATCCTTATATGATAAGATCAGTTTATAACTTGAGTATTCAAAAAGACTGTCACACTTATCTTTGTGTTTTTCTCTTCATATATTACTACTTTGAACTCTCCTATATTTTGTGTAGTAGCAATTCATTTTCATGGATGTTAAAGTCCCAAAGCTGAATGTTTCAGAGAAGATTTTGCAAGTTTTCTCTACCATTCATTTATTATTCTTCAATATTAATTTGAATCACCACCAGACCTGGCATCTGTCATGAAGCACAAGCCTTTCAATCTACAAAAGTACTATGAATTTGTAACTGACACACATTGACTTGAGAAGAAAAGCCATTCATTACTTCATTTAAAAAGAATGTATAATAAAGGAGGAAATGTGGCTGAGATTTCTTAAGAATGTCAAGTTCAAGCGGCTGTGATAGGAAATTTTGCTTCTACAACGCACAAATATAACCATTGCAAAAATGAACTAAAATAAATTTAAAGAAAGTCCTATTTCATTTTTTGTTTAAATTTATTTATTTTGAGAGGCAGGAAGGGCACAGAGAGAGAGAGAGAGAGAGAGAGAGAGAGAATTCCAAGCAAGCTCCTTACTGTCAGTGCAGAGGCCGGAGCAGGGCTCAAACCCATGAACCACGAGATCATCACCTGAGCTGAAATCAAGAGTCAGATGTTCAACTGACTGAGCCACCCAGGTGCCCCAGCTGAATCCTATTTCTAATAGCTCTTTGATGACTGTCAAATAAAACAAAACTAAATAAGTATACTAGGTACCTTAGCAAAGGTCAAAGACAATATAACATATTTTATTATGTCTATTTTGAATCTTAAATTTTTGAATAGAGATATTTTTGGTGGTACTTGGCTAGCAGTCACTTTCTAAAGTGAATGGGTCTGTAACATGGTTGATTAGAATTCATGGAAAAACCTGGATTCAACAGCCACATTTGGCTAGAAAACTGTAAAAAGTTAAGATTTGCTGACGATTTTCAGTTCTTTAAAATATGCACATTCACATTACTGTCTGCACAATAAAATGAAATTATAAAAGCTGTATAAAGCCTAAAATAATTTTAATTATTCACATAATTTTTGCAACCCCATTCCATAAGCTGAACAATAAAAACATAAAAACACAAAGCTTATATAATCACCACTGTCATGACCCACTTGTCCTTTTTTAAAAAAAAATTTTAATGTTTTATTTATTTCTGAGAGAGAGACGAGAGAGAGAGAGAGAGAGAGAGAGAGTGTGAGCAGAGGAGGATCAGAGAGAGAGAGAGAGAGGGAGATACAGATTCTGAAGCAGGCTCCAGGCTCTGAACTAGCCATCAGCACAGAGACTGATGCAGGGCTCGAACCCACAAACCATGTGGTCAAACCATGTGATCGTGACCTGAGCCAAAGTCGGGCTTAACCCACTGAGCCACCCAGGCACCCCCCAAGTCATCCTTTTTTACTTGGCTTATTTCTTGGTCCATCAATAACTCCTCTGACTCTTAGCAAGTGTAATGAGAGAGAGAGAGAGAGAGAGAGAGAACCAGCCAACTAAACAAACATCTCCCTCATAAAATACAAATTCAGATAAATAATTCGTTCAAATAAAAGCATACACACAAGAAGATCCCAAAGAATAATGATCAAGGATTTGTACAATGGTTCTCTCACTACTTATTCTCCAGTGAATAGACACTTGCTTCTAATGGCATATTTTTTTAATATATGATCTAAAAAAGTGTAAACACCTTTCAAGATGTGTAGACAAAGGTTACTAGTGCCTGGGATAGATCTGGACCAAGAGAAGATTGGTGAGTGAATTTGGTTGTTTCTAACTTTTGGCAAGAGGTGAGCACATATATACATGCCAATGAGTATGGCAATAAAGATGGACAGTTAAGACAATTGTCTCTAAGTCCCTAAGGTGAAAACCCTAAGAATCCAAGACTTTGTTTCGACTAAATTCACTGACACTTAAACCAGTACCCAAATAATTTTTCTGACCTCTAGTTCATTATTGTCAAAGCCAGCCTTTCCAGAGTCTCTTATAGAGTTTATTTCTGTCATCGAGGTAATTCAGAAAGCTCATTTCCTTTCAGTCAAATTTTTTAAGTAGAAGCATGACATACATCTTACTAGGAAAAAAATCCAGAAATGCCCAACTCAAAAAATTCACCGAATCTGAAATAATTTTGGACTAGTGCAAACATTTACAAAATTCATCTACAAAATGAATTGTGAAATTCATGGAAAAACTTGTGTCATTGAGGATATGAAAATGTATACAGAAGTTTATGATGACATCTCAGAGTCATATCCTAAGATCATACATAACTTTAGGTTAGTATGACTCACAGGGCAATTCTGAGCCCTGCTGTTTTGGCAGTTATTAGATGTCCACAGGTCACTGGGCACATTAATGCATTAATAAATTATCCTTCAGAATGAATGTCAGTATGCCATATTTCAACCGGATAAATGAAAGATGAGTCTATTATTAGAAAAATGGATATGAAAAACTTTATTGTTTGAATATAAAAAATATAAAATGTAATATACACAATGATAAATATTAGAGAATAATTATGCAAACCTGTCCCTAAGAAAAAAATATATATGATAGAAACTAACAATTCTCAAATGAACCTTATGATTTAAAATTAGATCGTGCTTTGATTTTTTTAATTCTACTTTTTCTCCAATTTTTTAAAACTGTTTCATAACGTACCAGAAATTCATACATCTCCATAATGCCATAAGCACTTTCTAATTATTCTAACCTTTTTCGTTACTGCTAAAACCACTACAACGCCCAGTAGTGGTTCCAAGAGTATGTCTCTTTAGTAATAAAAATGCTCTCTGCAAGTGTTAGCAGTTAAAGGACCCTGAAAAATTAACTGTTAACTTCAGCATAAGAAGCTCATCCTTCATAATATTTCCATTCACAATTTAAAGGAAGACATGTATCATGAGTAGCCCAAATCACATAACCTAGTGACCTAGTCAATTATCCTAACAATTAGATCTCCATTTTGAAATAAGCAAGGATGGCATCTCTTTATAGCAGGTCATTTTATCATAATCCACATTTTTCAAAAACTATATATTAACTATACTGTGATTCATAAAAGGTTTGTGTATTTTCACCTACTGAAATTATTAATTGAAAATAAATTGTCTATTTTCATTGTCCTTCAGTATAAAATATTTTTAATACGTTTGTGAGACCAGAAATAATCTATTCCAATATTCATAGAGTTCGTTTAGGCTTTCACACTCTTCACAGGCAAAATGACACATTGGATTAAATGCGCAGAACTTGGACAAATAATTTATTTATTTAATCTAAGCTTCAGTTTTGTTTTCTGTAAAATGGGGATAATAACAAGTACTTCACAGACACTCTATGACATAATGAAAGTAAGCTAACATTGGCACCTGA
Organism: Hyaena hyaena; assembly: GCF_003009895.1. Taxonomy (NCBI): domain Eukaryota; kingdom Metazoa; phylum Chordata; class Mammalia; order Carnivora; family Hyaenidae; genus Hyaena; species Hyaena hyaena. The sequence goes on along the minus strand of NW_024081481.1, from coordinate 9,136 downwards.
CACAGAGAAAATGTTCAATAGTGTGTAGCTATTAACATGAAACATCAAAGATTAAATTGAAAGGAAAGATGGAGAAAAAGTGAGGAAGCAGGTCTAAATGAAGTGTCACATTTGATTTATCCAGGAAATAAGAAGGCCTGCAGCAAAATTTGGAAGTAGATAAAGCATACTTTTGATACTTCTACATGTCACATTTAAGTTCTTCTAGGGACTCCTGGTCATTGTGATATACCTTGGACACTTAACTAAATCATTTTCAGCTCTCCCCCTCACCAAATTTAATGAGGACACAGGAACTAACTCTTATTTACAAATATACTTCAAATACCTGCTTAGTGCCAAACCTATGGTTCTAGTTGTCACTGACATACACATAGTCCTTGCCTCTACGCATCTTATAACTTTAAGTAATAAATATTTTGTTAATGCTAAGTCATTTAAATATCCTCTCCAAACCAAACCAAACCAATATAACCACACCAAACGAAGCCAGACTAAGCAAATCAAAGTAAAGCAAAAGAAAACAAAAAGCGTTTGCAGAGTATCTAAGTATAAGGATGTTCCTGCTTATAAAGGAGTTTCACGTACAAGAAAATTATCTTGGAAAAGACCTGCCACTCTTATAAAGAAGTTCACATGAATCTTCTGGGAGAAAAGTACTATACTATAAATATATGTATTAATATAGGTCTGAAAGATTGAGAAACTTTCATAGATGTGATATATTATGCCTTTACCTGTTACAATCATTTTTACATTTATATATTAAACAATATTTCAGATCCTGCTGTAAACCTTCAATTAATATAAAAATTACTTTTTAGCACTTAGCACCGTTTTGGGGTTTGAGAGTCAATAAAACTACCTAGTACCTTTTCTCGAGGTTTCAGAGGAATTATTCAGCATAGGCTATGAACCAAACAACATGTTTTGGGAAGCAGTGGAAACAATTATCATCTCATTTCTTGTAAATAAATTGCTTTACCTTTTAAATGCATTTTTCTATTATGTAAACTATTTCCCCTTTCCCGCAGTGAGAGACTGACTTTTCTTGATGGAACTGTACTGTGTCTGTGGCAGATTCTCTACACATGGTCTATTTCTTTAATAAATGCAAGTTACATTTTAATTTTTTGCCTTGCTTTATTACCATAGTCTCTTTTCCTTTCTTTTATCTTTTCTTTTTTTTTTTCAACCAAAGCACAACATTGTTTCTGAGATGGTCTTGCTTTCATCTCATAAATTCTATATAATATGAACCAGTTAGCAGCATTAATAGTCTAGAACAAATGGAAGAGGATAAAGCTTCACACAAATGAATAAACGCAATGACAAATATTTCCTTTTTTATTTTGAACATAAAAATTTTGTTTTGCATTGCTGTCTGCTTTCTAAAAATTTGATGATAACAAATAAATTATTTATATCTTGTTTGACATAAAATGTCCTACACTTTCATATTACGTGCTGAACTCCAAATAACGCAGAGCTCGTGTTTTCTTTTTTTTATGTTGTATAAATTAGTAGAAATGCCTCACACTTCTGAAATATATTTTCATTCAGACATCAATAATAAACATCATGATAAAGATATTTAATGCAAATATTAATCCAATCCCTAATTTCAGCATTTTTTTACCCACTTTCTTTTATGACAGTGAGATCCAAATTCTGCATGTTGTGACTTTCAAGTAGACTTGAGATAAATACAGGTATATTTGTAAGTTTAGCCATGGTACTCTTTACACTGACAGCTGGTGCATGATTATAAAAGCACTGTTCTTAGTATGAAAAGAGTATTTGTTAAATCTGAGCCAGGCTAGGTTAAACATTCTATTTGATTGGAACAAGGGAACTGGACTATCATGATGAAGACATTGACAAAAGGAACTTAGTGGGGCCCTAATCATAGCCACCGCTTGCTACCAATCCAAGGCAGCATTGACTCATCATGTGCTATTATTCATGAGGACTGTCATTCATCAACACTGACACATGCTATTTGATTCCCTTTGAAGATGTGTCCACTCCTTGTTCAAGCCAAGAACAGAAGCCAGCCTGGCAAAATTATCCCTGCCACATACCTATTTAAGAAGAAAGCTACACATATGATGGCCTGCTTAAAGAACAGAAAGTAGCTGGTAGATTTGCTTGAGCAAATCTCCACGTTGTCACCATGCGATCCAGGGAAGTACTAGAAGAGAGAGCGAGGGGTCCTCAAAGCCAGAATGTAGGCCCATAGAGAAAAAAAGCACGTGGAGATTGGTCATGGAAAGGGTTCAGGATTCTGGAATGTTTCTCCAGTAGCACATCTGAAAAGCTCTATATCTGGCCCAGGTAGTCTTTATCACCTGATAGAGTGTGTACACTGTCATTTGTGAAAGAGGGGCACAACACTTAAAGTTTTTGAAGCTTTGGCTCAAGGTCAAAAGACATCCTGAGGAAATATTCTATGAATATAACATTTTGTAATATTGGCAGGATGTAAAAATCTCTTAGATGATGTAGTATGGGAACAGGATATTCAGCAGAAAGTGTTCCCTTTAGTGCAGTTCTCAAGTGCTGGTATGGTTCTTACCCAGCTGCCCTATGGGCAGGCTCAGGCAACAGGGCCCACTTTGCCACCAATATAGTTGAAAGGGTGGTGGTACAGGATACTTTTATACATTGTATGTGGCACAGTGGTCCAGCCCACCTGACCAGCTGACGTCCAGTACACTCAGTGATTCCTGCGCCTTCTGTTTCCCATTCCCCTCTTTGACCCTGTGACATGCATTTACTTCTAAAATTTTGGAAGCAGTTTTAAGTTGGAGAGAATTGGAATATATTTATATAGAAATAAAAAGGAAGCCTTTTTCTAGGTCACCACATTCCAGATTGGAAGACCATTCATGCAATACACTGAGCTATCATGAAAATGAATAATAAAAACTTACGATCTACAGTACACATTAGTTGATCAAGTTTCCCAAGGTCATTACTTTAGTTGAGTTTTAAAATACGATGACCATAATTGAAATGAGATATTGCTGGGTGTTTTAAAATGATAAATACTCTGTGGCATGAATTTAGTCTAAGAATTTAGTCAATAAAGATGAGACCTAAGAGGATCTAATTCAACATGTTAAACTGAACCTGAAATAAAATCAAACACAGGTGTAAGGCTCTTATGAGACTGGGAAATACATCTGCTGAGGCTGCAGGTGGTGAGTACTTCACCTAGATAATGTGAAATTAGTATAATAGATCCTAAATGTCTACTAAAGGTTAGACATAAGCATTTTCTTCTGGGCTTGTAGGTGTCTACTGCCTTCTCAATTTTGATACTTTGGTTTAAAATCCTACTTACAGTATATTCTCAGCTGTAAACTTTTATTTCTGGCAGAGAATCAGACTATTTAAGATGAGGAGGAGTATTTCAAATAGTCTTCTTACTTTTCTATAACCTCTGTCCTTCATAAGAAACTCTTATCTCTAAGAAAACGATAGGCCAAACCGTATGGGTCTTGGTCGATTAAACACAACACCTTGAATATCACTCAGAGGCAAAACAGGCACTGCAGAACACAGGTGCAATATTGGGTTCACATCCGTAAAGTAAATGGGTCACTGAATTCTGAGCAACACAAAACCTCCCCATGGTCTTCAAGGACAACTCCAAGTATAAAAGGATTACAGGACTTCAGTAAGAAGGGCAATTGCTGGCTAACTTCAAACGCTAAACACTGCAAGTAGGGTCACATACCCATTCTCCACAAATCATATATTTGGTCTCAATGAATTTAAAGAACATGGCAGAATGTAGAGCTTTGCTTAGGCAATATGTATTTCAATTTTCTTTGTGTTGATGCCACATAATTTATTTGAATATATTTTGATAAAAGATGCAATAGTTATTTTCTAAAAACTTTAAAGTATTTGGAGGAAGTGTTGAATCACTATATTGTACACCTGAAACTAGTACTACACTGTATGTTAAATAACTGGAATTTAAATGACCTTAAAAAAATATTTGGAGAGGACATGACTATTCATATGTAAATGAGATACTGTAAGAAAGACAAGATGGGCAAATGCACAAATCTTATGGATGCAATACCATTTTAGACTTTATATTTTTGAATTAATTTAGCTTTTGAATAAAAACAAACAACTCACAACCATAAACCATCCATACCATTAACCAAGCTAAAATTAAGGTGTATTGTAACTTCCAAAAGCATTGCCTGCTTCTTTGACACTAAGATAAAGTGTAACCATGGTTAAATCATTTTATACCTTTGTCAATTTAATATGTATTTTGAAAAACTTATCTTCATATTTTTGTAACTATTCATTTCTGAATGAATAATCAAAGATTGTATGATCAATGTCTCTTTCCTCCAAAAGACAAGATGGATTTTCAGAAGCTGGCTCAACTCATTATGCAGTAGTACTGAGTGTGAAACTATCAAGGTTTCATTCCTTTTTTCAACTCAAACAGCTGCTACCATCTCAGAAGAAGCAGGTGTTGATGCGTGAACAATATTAGCACTAAAAAGAACAGACCGTTTGGTGATGACTTTTCTCACTGGAATATTATATCAAAATACTCTTAAATTCCCTAAAGTGCCCAGGTGGGAAGGCAAATTAAACTTTAAAAAGTCTAAAAATATTTCAATAGTTTCATTAGTTCTCCTTCCTCTTACAAATTCAATATGCAATTATAAGAATTACAACTTCAAAAAGGATATTACATTTCAGAGATTTTGTTGTTTATATAACTCTATATGAAAATATTTTAAAATTAAAAATGTATTTCAAAAGGAGACATGCCAGATAAATAGTAGAAATAAATCAAATAGTCTAAGCATTAAAATCCAAATTTGGGGGGCTCCTGGGTCACTCAGTCGGTTAAGCGTCTGACTTCTGTTCAGATCATGAGCTCGCGGATCGTGAGTTTCAGCCCTGCATCAGGCTGTCTGCTGTCAGCGCAGAGCCTGCTTTAGATCCTATGTCCCCCTATCTTTCCCTCTCACTCCCCTCCCTCCCTCTCTCTCTCTCTCTCTCAAAAATAATTTTTAAAAACATCTAAATTTGGAACTTTAAAACAAACTCAAATTCTAATAATACACACGTAGATTATATCTTGACACTATCATGTTACTGAAAATACTTAACAATGGAGATTTTACTTGTGTGTGTGTGTGTGTGTGTGTTTTCCAGAAAAGTCATTAGAAATGCTTGTACATGAATGGATATTTCTTAGAATGTTTTAAAAAATGGCATTATGTAACCAAGCATTTGTTTTGAGACTAGAATTTATTAGTACATGAAGGTAGAAGAATGGCATATAAAAATGTACAAGCTTCTGCATTTGAAGGCTAAGACTTGGGGTTTTGTTGTTATTGTCAGTCCTCTGGTTCTCAGGAAACAAACAAACACTCCACGGAGAAACTATTATTTAAGTAGCTCCATAACAAGTATCTACGGTGACTTATCTATGGCAGACTGAATTCTGTGAAAGAAACAGAAAACTGCTCTTTAGTAATGTTCAATTAACATGGATACTTTCATTACATGTTTAGTGAGTTGTTACTTTAAGCACTTGTTTCTGAATATCTAGAAACCTGGATGGAACAAATTACCGCCAGAAGGAATCTGTAGCTCTAAGAGTTTCTTCATCATGGTCTGGGATCAATTTTGAAAAGAGATGGACTTGGAGGGCACAAGGATCCATGCTTTAGAAAGAGGCTATTCCTGGGGCAGCAAAGAAGATACCAGGTGATGGCCCTCAGAAGGAGAATGAACTGGATTTTTGGGTTTGTGGAAATTTGGGTCTGGATTCTTAGGTACATCATGACTTGGAATATTACAAGGATTAGAAGTAAACTGGTTCTTGTCTTCCAATTAGTGGATCTCAACTGGGGGGTGTGCAGGAGGCATCTGGCAACGTCTGAAGACATTTTTGATTGCTGTGACTTGGAACTATGTCACCGGCAGCTAAGCCAGGGGTGCTGCTAAATGTCCCACAATGCATAGGGTAGTCACCAATTCTAAGAATACCTAGTCCAAAATATCAATACTAGAGCTGTTGTGAAACCAAGTCCTAGATGCAGGACAGGCATTATGTCTCTGTGTGTTTTCCACTGACTCTGCATGATCTGTAAATATTCGTCTAACTAGTGTTAAAAGTTACAATTTAGACTTACTGTGCTGACAGAAATTAAAGAAAAAGTAGTAACTATAACCAGCTTTAGATAATAGAGTAACATTAAACTAGATATCAACAGAGTACACAAGAAAAGTGGTAGAGAATCTGCTCCAATGTCCCAAGTCTAGAGTGACAGTCATCAATGAAAACTGTTCAGCAATGATATCTTATGTGATGTGAGCATCAAACATAGCAGTATGGCCAAAAAAATAGGAGGCCAGAGTAAAAAAAAAACAGGATAATTTTTTTTCTTAGAACACTGGAAACATGGGGCGCCTGGGTGGCTCAGTCAGTTAAGCATCCGACTTTGGCTCAGTTATGATCTCATGGTTCGTGGGTTCAGGCTCCGCGTCGGGCTTTGTGCTGACAGCTCAGAGGCTGGAGACTGTTTCAGATTCTGTATCTGCCTCTCTCTCTGATCCTCTCCTGCTCATGCTCTCGCTCTCTCTCTCTCTCTCTCTCTCAGAAATAAATAAAACATTAAAAATTTTTAAAAAAAAGAACACAGGAAACAAGCTCTAGAACATGCCAGAAATCATCAGGAAAAATACTCAAGCAATTAGACCAATGGAGGCTTGAACATGAATAATTTGGAAGCTAACAGTCTTTGTGATCTCACACTGTGTGACCTCATATAGGCTACAAGTGCTAGAATAAATTTAAAATAATGTACCCCTCTGATTATCATATTGAATTAAAATACAACCAGTGAAAATTATATATTTCTCAAGAGAGATATAGTTTGCTGATAAAATAGGAATGCCATGTTTTAGACATTCTTCCAGGAATGTTATAGATTGCTGTTCTGTAGAATATAGGTTTAGGGGCACCTGGGTGGCTCTGTCAGTTAAGTGTCTGGCTTTGGCTCAGTCATGATCTCAGAGTTTGTGGGTTTGAGCCCCACGTTGGGCTCTGTGCTCACAGCTCGGAGCCTAGAGCCAGCTTCAGATTCTTGTCTCCCTCTCTCTCTGTCCCTCCCTGCTTGTGCTCTGTCTCTTTATCTCTCAAAAATAAACAAACAATAATTTTTTAAGAAAATACAGCCTTATATTAGCTCTCATTTATTTTGCATTTGTGAAATAAAGCCACATAATACAGTTTTATAAAAGCCAGGCTTTTTTTTTGAAAACAGAAAATTATTGTGAGATTTACCAGAAATGTGTAATGCACTTATTCATCAGTATTCTATAGCAGTGCCATCGTGAATTTCAGCATGCTACTTAGTTTTCCAGATTATGTTTCTTTTACAATAAGCATATGAGGATGATTACACATATTAAATTGTCACTTAATCCTTGTGACAGATACTATTTTGTTCCTGCTTTACATATAAAGAAACTCAGTATGTATGACCTGCCTAAGGTCATTTTTGGTAAACAGTGAGGACTGGACCCTAATCTAGCCTCCACAGCCTATATTGCTAATCTGTGACATGAAGTTAAGCACTAGCAGTAAAGTCTATGGTTAAAAACTATATGCTTTAAGAGACTTCCTGTTGCAATTTTATGCTTGTTTTTCCTTTACTTGTTTTCTTTCTACCATGCTCATGCCATAATCACACAAATATTATGAGGATTAGCTATGCAAAATATTCAAGCTAGAAGTCAGAAAAACATATAAAACATAGACATAAGAATGTTCTTTCAGAACACTTTAGTTGCTAAAGTAGGCTTGGAGTAGAGGTGGTCCTCTTTATCTGATTTATTAAATTATCTGAACGTGCTACTGTATAAAAGTTAAGTTGAAACTTCTAAACATGAATCCTGTCCTTCTCTTAAACAATGTCAAGGCAAATGATAACACTATACTCCTTGGGTCCAATATGCACATATAGGGGCATCTGGGTGGCTCAGCTAGTTGAGCATCTGACTATTGATTTCAGCTCAGGTCATAATCCCAGGGTTGTGGGATTGAACCCTGCATCAGACTCCATGCTATGTGTGAAGCCTGCTTCAGATTCTCTCCCTCTCTCTCTCTCTCAAAATTAAAAAAAAAGGTTAATTAAAAATGCACATGTATATATGCTTTTTCTTTATTTTTTATTCTTAACATAAGAACATAAAAGTATAGTGTGTTATTTGATTTTTGCTTCCTGGGTCATATTTTCTACTATGAAATGAAAAATAATTACAAAAACAAAAGAAAAACAGCACTGTAGACAGTGAACATTTTCTTGTAAGTACACGTTTGAGCTTGACATTCAGAGACACCACAGGAGTAAATACTCCCAGGATACAAGGAGCATAACGTTATTCTCCTTACATAAATCTTCAGACAGGCATTTTTTTAATTAAGTAAAAATAAAGTGATTTAAAAATCAGACACCACAAGGGTGGATATGAAGGTAGGCTTTCATCAGGTTCAGCAAGTGTGCAGTCCACTGAAAGAAATGTCCCTTGAGGCTTGCTTGGAGCCTATTATTTCCTTCAAACTAAAGCTTACCTTGTGTTAACTGCTGCTCTGAGATCCTAAATGACCATTTAGAGGACCTAATGCATTTCTAAAAGAATGTAGCTTACATTCAGAATTTACCCAGTTGACTTAAAAAGTTTTTTGGTGTTAGGGGCAGGAATCTGCTTGAGTGGTCTAAGACCAGGTATTATTACCTGTTTATTTTCCCTACTTATTGTCTCCACCTGGTGTCTGCACTCTTAGGCTCAACTTACCTCAAGTGTTTTCTCATAAGCATCTGAGACCAGCTCTGATATTTCCCCAATATTCCTCTGGCATTTTGTGTCCCCACTTCAAATTATATCCAATCATTTTTCAGCTTCCAAATATCTATCATTTTACTTGTACAAATGCTTTAAGATCAAACTGAAGAGAGAGGGCAAGATGGCGGAGAAGTAAGGAGCTCCGTACTTGCACTCGCGCCCATACATCACACAGAAAAGATCTGAAGCCATTGGAAACCTTACAAAACCTGAGAGATTGGGAGAAAAA